>NW_020897809.1:4180837-4501723 GCF_003984885.1 Neopelma chrysocephalum
ACTTAGAAGTAAGCAGGCACTACCTTTCCCTCAGCAGTCACTTCCAGCAGAAAGCTGTGAAGATAAAGATGGGAGTTAATGCATTACTTGCTAACAAAACCACTGAAACTAGATTTTTTTTTCAGTAAAATTCACAGTCTCTGTTTTACTTATTTGTTTGGGTTTTTTTAAAATATTTTGCTATGAATCCTCACTGTGGTTGGCATATCATAAAATGGACAAAGGATAGGATTCATCAGCACGAAGGAGCAGAGGCTGAGAGAGCAACGTAGAGAAAAATGTTTCGCGTGTCGGAGGGCTGAGAGGGGCTCCAACTCCAGCAGAGGACAGATCAGCCCCGAGGCAGGTTGTGCCCCAGCTGGAGCAGTTTATGGGCTATTGTATTAGCAGAGGAGAGTTCCGTACAGGAAGCATCCATTCCCATTATTAGCATGACCCCGGCACCTCCCGCACTGCGGGCTCTGGAGGGGGGTGGCAGGCAGCCAGTCACCGAGTCTGTTCACCTGCTCCAGAGGCCCCTTAGGTGGGGGGAGAGGGGGAAATCTCCGTGGGAGTTTTACAGCTGCAGTGAAACAATGAATTCCCTCCTTAGTCCCTGCACAAAGAGGGAATTTTTTAATTCTGACATTTTATTAGTTGCGAGAATGTTGCATCTATTTTGTGAAGTGCCCGGAAAATGAGAGGTGCTGCTCTCCGCGTGAAAATCAAACGGAGGCATCTTGAAAAGTTATGAGTCTAAAGGTGGACATTTTAGAGAAAAGCAAGGTATCCAAAAAAAACAGTGCAAGGGCTGTGTAGCATGGAAAGGCAGCCCACATGCAGAGCATAAGTGTCTGTCTTTTACCACATTATTATACATATCTCATGCTTGTCATTGCCAGATCTTACCCATTTCCTTCATGAGTTTTTTCCTGCTGGGGAGGAAAAAAAGGTAGTGGTGACTGTATGGCACTCTGAGATGGCATAATTCACGCACCAGGGAGCTGAGAAGCAGGTGTTAGAATGAAAAAATTTAAGCATGGGTTTGCTGTTATTGCTTACATGGCCTCAGCAGCTGCGCTTGAGAACTTCAGAACAAGTCTTTAACTGATGATTAAACCATTAAACTTTGGTATAGGAACAGTAAGGTTTTAATTCCATAGGGTACCTCTGATCTCTAGATAAGAGAGATAAATTTTGCGATGTAGGAAGCTAACTCTTGGGAGGGTTGACATTTGCTACAGATAGCTAGAAACAGGATTGTCAAAAAGTCTAAATATAAAGAGTGTACAGAATAAGGAAGTTCTGGCATCCAAACTGGCCCTGTCTGGACAAACAAAGCTCAAAATTTCTTTGCAGTTGCCATGTTTTCTGCTTAAACTTGATAAACCTTAAGATTCCAGGTCCACAGAAGCTGTGATCTTGTCAAATGATTAAAATTGTAGAGAGGCCTCTTTCAAATTGGTCTTTTCTCATTAATGGAAAGTGTATGAGGGGAAGTGATGCATTCAAATAAGGCCTGATGAAACTGTAGCCTTGAAATTTGTCAGTCCTTCATCACTCTAGCATGACGTGGGCTCCAGATGCCAAGTTTATGATGTATAAAGATACTTGACATCCAAGCACTGAAAAGGAAGTGGTGACAGCTCAAATAGCTGAGGCCTCTGCTGTTCTCAATGCTGTCAGGTTGCAGGAGATGTTTTAAAGGATTAACCAGGCTGTGATCACTAAACCAAGCAATTCTAGTTGAAATCTACATTTTCTGTGACCTGCCATATTTGTAAATAACATATTGCTTTTTTTTTTTCCAGTCACACTGTGTGTGGATGAGTGTTTTAGAGAATATGCAACTACTGTCCTGTTACTGTACTTCTAATCCATCATGTTTCTTGAAACTGGACAAATTGGATGAGACATTGTTGGACGAAGATAATACCAGTTCTAAATTTTAAAGTATGGAGCATTAAAAAAAAGCCCCAAACCATTAAACAACGATAGTTCTGGAAGTAGAGGTTTAGTACAGACAGTGCAGGAGTTCATAGCAATGTTGGAAACCCTGTCCTTGAGGACTGGCCAAAGGTTTCACAGACTTCTACTTTCACCAATTATTATTGTTTGAGGGTGCTTCTTGGGAAACATTCCTTTTTTGGAAATAAATAAGCAGAAAACATGTCAGACATAAACCATAGCATACTCCTTATTGCAGTCTTCCTTAGTTTGTTCTCACTGGTTTAAATCTTTGAATTGTGTTTTTACAGGGTTTTTTACTCAGATCTCTACCTTAGCTGATGTGCAAGAGAATGTTATGGAATATCTTCATGTTCTCAGCCGACCGAAGGTTATTGACCAAGAGCATGATGTAGTGTGGACTGAAGCATACATTGACAGCACTGTAAGTCTGCATGATAAAGCGTTTAATAAAGGCTTATGGCAAGTAATGAAGAATTAGGAACAAAAATGTCGTAGAAGCACTCATTGTGCATCTGATTTCTGTTGCTGGTATGTTATAACTCAGTGTGAGACTTGGGACTTTATATCTTTATTCTACAAGCAAATAATTCAACATTACTGAACTTTAGCAGATATTTATACATTGTAATTATGTAGAAAATAATGAAACAAACATGAGTTACAGAATAATTTCAAAATTTATGACCTCTAAACCTACATTTTTTAATAATCAAAAATGGGCATTCAACAGAAATTAATTATATTTGAGTAACCATTTTTTCTCTGTTTTAAAACATGTCAATGAATATGTCAGCATAAACAGATAGACTGACAAGAACTAGTGTTTCCAGTGTAGAAAGGTGGATCAACATCTAGAAGTCAACTGTGATATCTTGGGGAAGAATATTGGGAAGATTTTGCCTTTTAAAGTGAATTGAATGGGTGATGTGCTAAAATAATTGCCATAAATGTCCGATTTTTACTTGACATCCTTGTGAAACAGAGTTGAAGCACAACTTTTTATTATGCAGTGACTGAGCTCTTATGATACTTCTGTAGAATTTGTGGTAAATCATCAGATTTGCAGGTAAAGATTGTTCATTTCCATGGGTTGGTCTGAAATAGATTTTTGTATCTATTTTTTTTTTCTCTCATTAAGTTTCCTTTGTCCCAATTAAAATATTTTGGTTTGTAAATTACCCATAGAACAAGACTTTGCAGCAAATGTTTGTCATTTAGTATGAGTGATGCCAATTATTCAATATAATACAAATTATGACAGATGGTAAGTGGCATGGTTGATTCTTTCTGTTTCAAATTTTTGCTTTTTTGAAGGTGGGGCAAGGTGGGAGAATCTCATCAGCTTCACTTTGATATTTGGGTTTTTTTGTTTGTTTGGAGTCTGTGATGTTTCTAGAAGGTTCAGTTTTAAATCAATGCAAAACTGTTGTAGGAAAAAAAAACCCTGGGAATAGAGCTTTTACTTCATTTTCACAATTGTTTAGGCCTTTCCTATTCTTCAGTTGTGGCCATGAGTAATGTAACATACATAGTAAAACTGCAGTTATGAAGGAGAAACAAAAAGTTAATTGCTTTAGGGGGAATTAACTTATCTCTCTTTCTTTTTTTTTTTTTTTAATAACATATTAATCCAGTCTCCCCTTTGTTCTTTTTCTTTTATTGAAACATAAGATGAGATGAACAGAAACTGTGGGTTATTATTGTGCCTTCAGGGAATCCCATGAAATGGGGAGATGACCAGGAGAATCTTGTTCTCATTCACTTCTTTTTTTTCAAATGCTTGAAGTAATCAGTGTGTGTATATGTTGAAGGGAGTTTGTGTATTTGCTAGAGAGAGTAGCAAGCAGAGACTCATGAAAGAGGCGTCTTAGTGCAACTCTCCCCCTTGTCCTTTGCCCACGAATCCTGCATTGAAAGTGATGCAAACAAAATCTTCCTCCGTTCTCAACACCTCCTTTTCTCAACGCCTCCCCTTTACCTACCAAAAAAGTACAAAATACTGTTTCAGAATTAATTTCACGCTTTACTCTTTCTGTTGTCTGTTAATCAATATTTTTTCTCTCTTTGTAAGGACAAAAATACTCATAAAAGTTGGTCTAATTTTCACTGATTCTCTTGTAGGTTATGGGAAGGCTAAGGAAAATTAACAACTTAATGTCGTGAGAAATATTAAGTGAATACAGCAAGAGTTAATAAATGCAAATAAATTTAAGAACAGTAGAGGGAGTGAAGAGAGGGAATCTTTCCTGAGAAAACAGGAAAAGAAAAGACAATGGAACTGTTACAATCTTGAATAATGGAACTGTTTAAATCCATACAAAAGGTCTTTTGCTGCAGTCAAAATGCTTCCAGGTTCTTCTCTTCATGTTTTATTGTTTTCTTACTCTCTTTACTAAACTAATTAATGTCACTATACACACACACATACATATACACACACACTCATGTACATACTCACATGCACACACTTATTTTAAGGGTATGAAATCTCCATTCAGTACTCTAACGGGTTGGATGCTATAAGAAAAGATTTTAAAATGAAATACTGTGATCTGCTTAGTTGCAAACTACCTTACTCCTGCCTCCTTCATTGTTTTTCCCTCAAAAAATGCCCCAAAACCATCAGAGATGAAGGAACATGATAAATTAGGGTAGTCACATACAAAACTCTGGAAATAACAGTGAAGGGAACCTTGTAACACATGAGATGTGCTTCTGCCTCAGCTATTTTCAGAGACAGGTTCCCTGGCCATCTCTGTCTTGGCATTGGAAGTGCCATTTAAATAATCCCCTCCATCCCAGAGCTTCTGGATTTTCACAGCCAGTTTGTGTCCTTGCTCCTCCGTGGCTGCTGCTTGGATCATTCCATGTTAGAAGTTTTAGTGCATTTCCAGATAACTTAAATGTTCTTATCACCCAGCTGTGTCCAAGCAGCAATGGCTGCTTTCTCAGGGCTGTCTATACATGGCTGTAATCAGTGTCACTGTGCCCTAACAGCATGAAATATACTTCCCTGTTCCCTTCTCACCAAATATCAGAGCTAATTGGCCAGCTGTGCTGTTTCTGAGCAAGCAACATTAGGCTGGAACATACTAGGATCCAGACAGAAAGAAGCTGGACAGGAATAGTCTTAGGATACAAAACATTTCCCTTATTGCCCCAGACTGTTCTCATCCAATATTTGTCCAGGACAAAGTCATCTGTGAACACCAGAAGTTAGGTCATTTAAGTGTTTGATACCATTTAGGAATATTCCCAGAAGAATTTTGCTACTAAAACAAGGCATTTAATTCTTGTGTCTGTTCACCTTTCCTGTAAGAGGATGTCTGCAAAATGTTCATACAACTGCTTCTTCAGCCTGGCTTTGACACTCTTGAGAAAGCTTCCCATACTGAAAGAGAAAAGTACAGCCTTTATGGAAGTGGAAATCTCTGGCAAGGCATCATATGCAGAATATGTAACATGGAGCAACCTGGATGGACATCAGGGCTGTGTTGCCTTTGACACTGCCAGGATCCCACTGCTGAAAGAAGATGGGATTACAAAGCAATGAGATTAGGCCTCTCTGGATGACTCCTTGTTTCACAGACTGCCCCTAGACTTTGTTCTCTCCCCAGTGTTTCCTGCCTTTCTGAAGAGGTAACCAGGCAGCTCCTACGGTCATTTTCGGTTACCCTTCATCAGGAAAATTGCTGGGCATCAGAATATTCAAGGGAAGTAATGCATAGAGGTAGTCCCTTGGGATTGTGGGTAATCATCTAAAGAGCACAGAAACCTTCAACTCACTCTTATGGTCACATCTGGAATGTGAAGAAACATTGCTTCTTTTGCTGCAGGAAATAAAACAAAGACTGGTCTGGCCTCCGAGTTCCCCCTGTTTAAAAGCCTGTGATTGACAATTTGTTTATTGGGGTGTACAATTTGACCTACTTGGATCTTTGTTGACTCTTCCTGGTGAATTTTGTTTCTCATAAGTGTACCTGAATGTATTCTCTGGATCTAATGTACCATTGAGTTCATCTCCTTCAGGCTATTAGTTTCAAGCTGTGAGCAGATTCAGGCACAAATTACCATGTTGGCTCTGTTCAGTTTCCAACTGGAGGATTTCTTTGCATAAAAAGAGCAAATTACAATTTGATTGAATATTTTGAGATGACTGTCAGGTGCTCCAGAATATAAGAGTTCATTTAAAAAAACAGTGTTCTGAATCATTACGGGTCATGATTCATCATAATATGAATGGTGAGTGTTTTTGCTCAGTGTTGAAGTACTATATGTTGATTCTGCATTTGTTTTATCCCCACCTCTCATAGACATATACATTCAATTATGGATTTTAGTTCAATTTTAGTTCAGTTCTTCAATTGATGTTATATACATATATATATTATATATATATATACACACTTCATTTCTTCCTTTTTTTGAAGGAGGTGTTTTTTGGAAATATTTCCTGACCAAGACACTGATGCTGTGCTAGTAAGGCAACCTGCCCAAGAATGTTATTTTCCCTTATGGGGGCAGTAAATTGAGATAGCTCCACTGAACCACAACCTTTACTATTTCTGAACTGCTTATGATGAATGTTACAATTACATTATTGAATATATGATCAAAAGAAACCTTCAATGTTCATCTTCATTCTTAAAAAAAAATGAAGTACTATGTAGGCACAGTTGGGTTCAGGTTCTTTGCAGAAATGCAGTAGGAAGTATAGGAAGCTCATGCCTCTCAAATAGCTGTCACATGAGAATCTAATGTTTTCTATATGGAAATTCAAATTCTGGGATACAGTTCTTTTTAACAAAGGATGAATTCCAAACCCATTCCAGAGAGGCAAGGGAAGCTGTGTACATGGTCCGATGTATAAAGTAGAGAGTTATAACAGAAAGTCCTACAGACTGAGAGCTATTATTCTGGCATTTTTTCTATCCAGGACCTTCTGCTGAGGTATAAAAATGCTGATTAGTACTTCTTGCATTCACAGAGTTTTATTGGTGTTCAGTGCACAGAAGAACCTTTATGTAGTAACAAAAATAAAATAGTACCCCATTTCCACTAGCTTCTGTTACCAGAGATACCTTCAAATACTTTTGATGGCACAAATTAATTGTGCTGTTTTAATAAGTGAGTATAATTAGCATTTCTGACACAGTAAAAAGTTCCCCGGGCCTCTATTTCAAAAAATAATTTCTAGATTGTAGTACTGGTATGCATTAAAATGCATCAGAGTGTTCAGAATGTTCACATACATCTACAGTAAGTAAATATTGGTAGCCACTGCAGAACTGAATGTCAGGAAATGTCATTAATCAGCAGCTGGGATAAGAAAATTTACACACAGACAGACAGTAATTTTTAAATTTGTTTTTTTGTAATACTTTAAGAACTAGAAATCTATGTTGCTTTTTTCCCAATCCCACTTTGGGTTTGGTTACATGCTCTAACCCTCCCTTTGTGGACAGCATCCCTTAATCTCTAAGAATTTACAACTCTTTATCAGAGACTGTCATCACCTCCAACTGCCTCTGAGGTTCCCATGAGAATTTCCTTTTCTTGCTTTGACATTTGAGTGAATTGGGTTGGGGAAGAAAAATCCCATGCATGGATATCAGGCCTTCCATCAGGTGGGTTTGTTTGTGAAATAAGGTTCTTCAAGCTCTGCTTTGTCTCCTACAGATCTGCAGTAGTCTTTTGAAGGCTATGATGTGGGAGTAAAGTAGAAAGTAGCCCAGCCAATGCCTTCTTATCAGCACTTTAGTTTGGATTAATTTTCCTGAAAGAGTACAACACTTGTGCCCATTTCATCCTTTTCGAAGCTTGTCCAGGAACATGGCTGCAGTTTGAAGTTGCAGCAGTTACAATCTGCTGTATCTGCACTGGGACCTTATAGATCTGGGACAGTGCTTGAGGCATTAACAATGCTGGTCAATGCAGCTGCCTGTGCACACAGTAAAAACAGATTAAGCACATATTTGTAGGAAGGTGCAACATCCTTTTATGCCAATGATTAGTGTGCTGTCTGTGGTAATCCTCATTGACAGTCTAATAAAAAAAACCCAAACATTTGAGCTATGACTTTTGAGTTCTCTGGCCCAAAATTTCTAGTTGCCATAATTAACTACCCTCGTTTTCTCCTAAACAGTTCTAATCTGTTTGTTTTACTGCTGGATCTAGAATAAATGAATTATCGTTAAACACATGAACTGTTTCAAATTCAGTAAGATGTGTGTCAACTGTCAAAACATAATAAGCGCTCAAAATAGTAAATGAATTAACCTCTCAACTGAATAGAATTAATGCACTCTTCATTGCCTTTCAGATGCAGCTCAAAATAACAATGGATGTTGTTCTTTTATATTAGAAAATGCACATCTGATTTACTAACACTGGCAGCAGGGTGCTAATCAGTGCAAGGGATGTTGTGCTATTTATATTTGTGCTCAGACCCCATGTTCACACACAAGTACAAGAGTCTTGGTGCAATGTGTCCCAGTAAAACACACAAATTGAGATCCCTGAAATGAAAATTGGGGCACGCACAGGAAAATAAAGTCCATAATCACCTAGTGGGAATATGGATACTTTAAATAAGAATGATTAGTGCATTGTTCCATGCATACAGTACATACAGATAAGGGTATCACCTATGCATGTATATGTACATATAAATGTCTGTCTTTCAGCTTTTGAAGTAAACTCCTTCATTTGATAAATTACATGTTTGTGTTACTCCTCTACTAATGCTGGAACTTTTGGTATTAGGACAATTTTCAGTGATTGCGTTAAGTAAAGAATATTACTACAGGGAGCTAATTGCTAGTTGTCAAAGTCACTAGAAAAACTGTTGTAAGGAAATAGCAATACTTAGTTTAATGAATTAACGCTTTTCATGTGTATTGCTCTATATGGTATTTACACCATAAAATGCTATATGTGATACATCAAAAAGATGTTTAAAACATCAAAAACAAAAACAAAAGTCCTGCACTTAAAGAGGAACGTAAAATTTCCTGCTGGGGATGTGGAACATGGAATACCATCTGTATTATATGGCACTGAGAAAACTGATTATGTTTGGACCTCTATTTCATAGCAGATGGGTTCATTAAATTTAATAGCCTCCAGAGCCTTTAGAAACAGTGTTAAAAACATGTGGAACATGCTGAGACACTTCACTTCTCGCCCCACAGTCATTATAACTCTGGCACAGACTATAAATATTACAGTACTTTATTTCCATTGAATCGGATTAGTATGATGATTATTTTTCCTAGTGCACACTTACATGAGAAATGCAGAATGCAAATTGTTCTTCCTCAAACTTTGAGATATGCAGTTGATGTCTTTAAATGCGTTTTACAGTTCTTTGCACTTGGAGGCTTTTATATAGAACTTATTTTTATCTTCTTCCTGCGACATCAACAAGCAGCTGTAATGCCACAGCAAAGCTGGGCCCTAAGCAGCTCTGTTCCCAGTGTGGTGCAAATAAGACAAGCATAAGGTTAAACCATAGAAGGGAAATCAGGGGAGTGTTACATCTTGGCTTTTAATATTGCTTCTCCTTTCTAGTATTTTATTATTTTATATGATAGGGTAACTACAGTTTGACCTTGGTCTCTGTTCATCTTTTATCACTGGATCAAAAAGAGATTAAGTATCTAATTTTGAATCAGATTAGTTCCTGTGGAAACATTGCTTTGAATAAAGTAAAATCTCACCTTTTTGAAATCTTCTCAGAATTTTATAGCTAAAACAATATTTTGCCGTTTACTTTTCCATGTTAAATGATGTTTCAAATGAAAACAAGGAAGTTTTACCATGTTTAAGTGCTTTGACATCTGTCTAACGTTTTTCCACATCTTCATTTACATGTTCTGATATTTAAACTAAATTACTGTTTTAACAAATTTTGTCATATTTGATCACATTTTTTTTTAAATACCCCAATTTTCCAATAACCGTATCGGCTTGTTCTTGTACAGTGTAATTATCTTCCATTTCCAATTCCTTTCCTGCAGTGTGCTCTGACTATCCACACTGTCTTTTACTGTTTTTCTAAGGTCACTCTTGTTTTTAAGTTGTACTGACCATTTTAATGTGGATTTTCTCTTTCTTCAACTCCAGTTTTGCTACTGACCGTTGCTGACATTATTATCAAGACCTGTGAATTTTAATAAACCACTGAAGTCCTTCTACTAGATGATGTACGGTGACAGGATTAAATAACGATACCTTCCTCGTATAATTTACGTTCAAATAGGTGGAATCACCAGTTGCTTAGGAAGGGCGGAGAGTGTAAGGACATAGTAAGACAGGATAGGTCAATGCAATAAATGATTATTGGTATTTAGGACAGTATATAGTGTCCACTTCTGCAGGTTTCCCACACAGGTGTCTGCGTCTCAAGAATCATGGAGTTGTTGCTTGTGTTAAACTTAATTTCACAGAACTATATTAGGAAGAAATTTTTCCTCGCATGTCATCTAAACCTCCCCTGGTGTAACTTCAAACTGTTTCCTCTTGGTTTTTTGCATGTTACTTGGGAGAAGAGACTGACCTCCACCTGGCTACAACCTCCTTTCAGGTAGTTGTAGAGAGTGATAAGGTCTCCCCTGAGCCTTCTTTTCTCCAGGCTAAACACCCCCAGCTCCCTCAGGTGCTCCTGATCAGACTTGTGCTCCAGCCCCTTCCCCAACTCTATTGTCCTTCTCTGGACACAATCCAGTACCTCAATGTGTGTCTTGTAGTGAGAACCCCAAAACTGACCCCAGGATTTGAGGTGTGGCCTCACCAGAAATACAGGGGTACAATCACTGCCCTGGTCCTGCTGCCCCACTGTTGCTGGTACAGGCCAGGATGCCCTTGGCCTTCTTGGCCCCCTGGGCACACGCTGGCTCATGTTCATCCAGCTGTCAAACAGCACCCCCAGGGCCCTTCCTGCTGGGCAGCTTTCCAGCCACTCTGCCCCAAGCCTGGAGCACTGAGTGAGGCTGCTGTGACCTGAGTGCAGGAATCAGCACTTGGCCTTGTTGAACCTCATACAATTGGCCTCAGCCCATGGATCCAACCTGTCCAGATCCCTCTGTAGAGCCTTTCTACCCTCAAGCAGATCAACAGTCCCACCCAACTTACTGTCATCTGCAAACTGACTGAGGGTGCCCTTGATCCCTTCATCCAGATCATTGATAAAGGCATTATATAGAACTGAGCCCTGGGGAACACCACCAGTGACCAAACAGCAGCAGGATGTAACTCCATTCCCCACCACTCTCTGGGCCCGGCCATCCAGCCAATTTTTTCACCCAGTGCACCCATTCAAGCCATGAGCAGCCAGTTTCTCCAGGAAAATGCTGTGGGAAAGGTGACAAAGACTTTCCCTCATCCACTAAGCAGGTCACCTTGCCACAGATTGAGATCAGCTTAGTCAAGCAGGACCTGCCTTTCCTAAACCCATTCTGGCTGGGTCTGATCGCCTGGTTGTCCTGCGCCTGCTGTGTGATGGCACCTAAGATGACCTGCTCTAGAACCTTCCCCAACACCAAGGTGTCTGTAGGTCCTGCATCCTCCTTCTGACCCTTGTTGTAGACAGGTCTCACAATTTCTAACTTGAAGTCAGCTGGGACCTCCCTGGCTAGCAAGGACTGCTGACAAATGATTGAAAGTGCCTTCTTATATGAAAACTGGTTGGATGCATTTGAAAAAGAATCCATAGAATTACAAGTGTCAGTAGATTTTACCTGCTGGATCATCTCCCACTGGCTGCTATATACAAATAACAGAGAATTGCTCTACTGTTGAATTTGATTAACAGGCATATTCGTGGTGAAAGGGTTTTGGTCTCATTTGCAGACACCTGCATACTGGAGATAGAGCAGCTTGGGACCATTTCCAGCTGTGATCTGCCAATGACACACAGTGCCTTTGACTAAGGGGAGAGAAAATGCTTTGCATTTCCATCTTGTTTCATAGGGAATTTTCTGGTTTTGCTGTGACACAGAAATAAGATCAAAAGGTGACAAGTCACTAAGTAGAGAAAGAATTTGTTTCTAGATCCCTTCATGTTATGGTGGATCCAACATTTAGGAGGACATGTCTATACTGAGTGAAAATAACTACCTAAAGGCATTCACAACTAATAACTTTTTGTCCATCTTTGATCTTACTGCCTTCATTCTGAGTGAAATTGAGTTAATTATAATGAAATTGTAGCTATTTTGTCAGATATATTACTTTTTTCCGGCCTGTTTTTGTCTTCAGTTTTCACATAACAGATATTTTAGGGTAAATGATAATGTAGGAAAGCAGTGAATTTAGTATAATGTACTTAATCCCATCCTTTGATCTCATATTTGTCATTCTTTGACTTTCTGGAAGAAAGAGGGCAGTGAAGATGAAATATAATTTATCTGCGCTGCTGGAGTAAAACCCTGCAATAATAAGAAAGACTTATTAAATTATTGGTGGTATTCGAGCTTTGCTGCAGTGGCAGAATTCAGTGCAAAAAGAAAAGGAAGAACAGAGAAAAAGAGGAAATAATCTTCTCTTCTGTCTGTAGTTCTGCAGATAGGGAAGTTGTTGGTTATTTATAGCTCTCCTTTTTGGATAATTAGGAGCTTTCACGTACAACTCAGTCATGTACACAATAAGTATAAACATTAAAGTTCGTGTTTATCACAGTCATTATGAATAATATATACTTTGAAGTTAGGAATTCATGCAGAAATTATTCAGAAATACACTTTATTCTACAAAGAATAATAAGATGTTTCTTACTGATGCTCTTGCTGCTTGACAGCGAGGTGTTCGACCTTTGTCCACACCATTGTATTTTGTCAGATCAGATCTTTCCAAGCAAACATTTCCCCTAATGATTAGTTGAAAGGTGATTTAATCAGTTGGCAAATATATGATCTTCAGCAACATCAGTATGAGCAGGAGAAAGTTTAGAACACTTATAAGTATTTTCTCTGGAATTCATAAGAGCCATTTCAGCTGCCCTGATGTCAGTTTTTTCAGGAGGAAAAAGTAGTCACCCTAAATATTAGTTTATATTTGCTAGTTCTAGGAAAATCAGTAAAATCCCTAAGGACTCTCTAGGAAGAGCTCCTACAAGGACCCTACAGGGCCATTCTTTTTCCCTTTTTTACACTGCTTTATATATAGTGTAAGTACTACAAGCGAATACACATTAGAAAGTATATACTAATACCAAAAAACAACACAACTTACAGAGGTTTATAATGTCTTTCTGTTCTGTTGCAGCCAAATACCTCTGGATAATAATAAAGGCCTCAGTTTTCAATGTTGTTAGGTGTATTCCAGAAAACTGTCAAAAAAAAGTAAAAGTAAACTACCTAAGTCAGCTATGTGCTTGCATTCCATATGGGTTACATTTGTTGATTATTATTCTTCTTTATTTTACCCTCCAGTAAATCAGTAGTATCTCCATTTATGTACTTGGAGTTACACTGATGTAAACCAGAAGACACATTCATTGTGTCAGTTAAAAAAAAAAAAGTCAATTTAAGGGGCTTGGATTATACTTCTGTTGACTGAGGGAACATTCTAACATTTTCGTGGATTAAAGCCTTAAAACTTCAGAAATTTAAAAGTGAACAAAAAATTGCCTTTGTAGGAAAGAAAAGTTTTATTTTTCTTGCCTCCTTCACCTTGTCCTTTTTGTGTTACAGTTTAATTTTAGAAAATGGAGATACAGTGAAATCTGATTTTGCAATAATTAGGGATTTATGTCTTTGAAACTTTTCTCATGTAGTCAACTACAAGATAATGGGATCTATCCCATTTTAGGTCCTACCACGTCTAAAAACTACCTTAATGTCTGCAAACAGCTCTAGCTCTGAGATAGGCAAAAGAATTTTGAAAATTTTGAGACCTTTTCTTGTGAGTTTTTGTAGTTAGGAAAATTTTCTTGACCTGCTGGATAACGTAATAAGAGAGAAAAGAGTAGAAGGTGATGAGAAATTATGCCTTGGGCCAAAACGTTTTCTTGAACTAGATTTCACATGTGATGTATTAAACCATGGGAAACTGCATACTTGAAATCAATTTAGATCATCTAGAAATGCTCTCAGATTCCTGACCTTCTAACAATTTAGAACCTTAGCTATTGGCCATCAGGTCAAATTGGCCTTTAGGAAGCTTTGAACTTTAAAGCCGTGCAGAGTAAAAACAAAAAGCTTCTTCCAAAATAAAAGAAATGAGAAATGTAGCTCTTTCTTCCAAGGGAGTGAATCTTTATAGAACCTGATGAGTTCCCCTTGCAGTATAAAGAGTCCATAAAATGCTCTGTGGGTTTTTTGAGAAAGTGTAGGTATGAAATCCTGTTGTAAAACTAGAACAGTGAGTTACATTAACTATTTACTTCTTGGAGGGGTATGAAGTCAGAATCTGTTTCTCAAAGCAGAGGTAATGAACAGAATGTGGCATTGATTATGTCATTTTACCATTTATAATGGTAGCACCTACCCACAAACTGATATAAAAATTTTATAAAAAAAAGAAAATATGTATTGTTAGAGTAGGAGTTTATCCAACTAAGAGATTCACAATGTGAAATGGAGTGTTTTCTAAGATATTTTTGAAATACTTTGTTTTATCATGTAGTTTAAAAATAATGTTTCCAAAAGCTAGAGACTTAAACCTGCCTTCTGACCTGGTACATCTCTATTAGCTAATCAAGTCAGTTGCTTTGTTTATGCATGTGAACCTGAAACCACATGTTCCTAATTTGGAGACCACATAGTGGTCACCTTGCTACTAGAGTGTAGTATTTTAGCATATTGTTAATTTATTTCCAAAATACACATTGGGCATCTGATTCTCAAATTTTTATACAGAGCCTGAACACAATTTTTATGGCGATTTGTTCCTGGTTTCAAGGGTTATGCCTCCTTCCCTCACAAAGTAAAGCAGCACTTTTACATATCTATCTGTGCTCAACTCATGGGCTTCATGCAGTATTTTTATGCAGTGTTTTTGCACACAATTTATTCTTTCTTTTTCTTTCTGCTTCATCTGAACTTTTGCAATGTGCCAAGATGGACCCATCAGTGTTTGGCCCTTTCAAGGGCAAATGGATGAGCAAGAGAAAAGGTGATTATCTGAGAAACAGAATGAAGCTCTTTGAAAGCTTTGAAGCTTTTCGTTTAATTGTTGTGCATAAGCTGCCTTTCCTGCTGCTTTCTAGTGCCCTTGCTCTATTATCATATCTGTGAATTTCTTCCTCTCAGCAAATGAACTTGTCCTAAGATTTTGTTCATTCTTTCTTCCTTTAAAATGCATTCGCTGTTGTTTATCAGCTCAAATAATCTCATGAGCGTATGGTATCTATCTCATTGTGCCCTCCAGCAAACTACTCCATACAGAGCAGTTCTGGGCCATTGGTTACTACATTACCTTCAAGGTGTTTTGTACCAGCTAAATACAAAATCTGAACAAGAGTTTTGCTCATTCAGAAGCACTAAATAGGAAAAAAAAAAAATATAGTAACGTACTTGTTAGGCAAGTAAGCAGATCACTCCCTCTATAAAAATGTTCAATATTTTAATTCTAAAAGATAATTGGTTCCAGCACTTAGAGTCCTGTACTGGTTCCAGTCTTTGCATCAAACTTGTAGAATCAGCTACGTGATTTCAAAATATTTTTGGAACAACTTGTTTCTAAGTAATTAAGCAAAAGAGTAAATCCCATTAATTGCAACCTCCCTTCCCCTAAACCCAGCCCCATTTTTCTTTGCTTTGATATTTCTAGACTCTTTTGCATCACAGATTCGTGTTCTTGCATGATCAATTTAGTCCTCTACTTATCAAAAGCAAATAGATTACCTTTATTGTATGTACAGTCTTATTGATGAGTTTCTCACTGATAAGTTTTTCCCTATGCTTGATTCTTCTGGTCTTGTTCTTGTATATTGAACTTCAGTCATCTGAAGTCAATTAATTATTTCCTATCTTCTGCCTTTGTTTAAGTTTTAAACATGTCACAGTAGTTTTGCAGGTGCCTTGTTTTGTCCTGGTATTAGCCAAAGCTTTCTTTTTTTCAAATAGAAGTTTATTGATTCAATCATAAAGTAAAAACATCACTAGCTGACATAAAAAGAAGCTTAAATGAAAATAATGGAAAGCAAATTCAAATGGAATTAAATACTGTAAATAAGTTCTGCCAGCCCACTGATGTCAGGGCAGTTTTTTTAATGAATATTTTTATTATTAACCCTGTATCCTTGACACAAAATTATATATAAACTTTATAATGCGTCATTTTTTCCTTCATACCTGTAAATAGTGTCCCCTGCAAATGAGAAAATGTTTGCTTCTCCAGGGAACTGCTGGACATCAAGTAACTTACTGTCTGTTTCTCCATTTCATGTTCTGTTGTCACAGTCCAAACTGCTCTGATCTTAAATGGTGCAGTTTACATGTCATGGAGTAAATGGCAGCAAAAGATTCTTCTTCCATATTAAAAGCAAGATCCACAAGGTTAAACTAAATTTCTGGTTGAATTGTGCCTAACACAAATTTTCAGGTCCTAAAAACCTTTCATCGTGGTTGATTCCTTCACTCCCGTGAGGTTGTAGCTCCCATGAGCTACAGCAAGGGAGAAATGACCCTTTGGTTTCTAAACTGTACCCCTAAAATGCACAGATAGTTTGTGACAGTAAGGGAGAGGGACAGAGAATAAGGGAATGGAAGAGGAGCCTTGATACACCCTCTGGTGCTTCTGGACACACAGAAAAAATGGTACTCTGTGAAAAAAAGATGGAGAAAAGGGTAGTTTGGGATAATTCAACTATACATGCTCTTACAGCAGTTACCTTTTTAGACCATGTTGGATGATTAAAACTGTTTTAAAAGTACAATTCCATTCAATACAATCACAGTAAGCCTAGAAATCACAAACACAATTAGTAAATCTAATTTTTAGAAGACATTCTGGCTTGCTTTACACATTCATTAGATCAAATGCACTTTCATCCATCCTCAGAAAGGGGTTGTCTTTAGATGTTGGTCTTACATTGATATGTAGAGCAAGATTTAATATAGTGCAAGATCAAAACCCCACTAAACTCATTGCAGGATTCTCATTGACTCTAATAGGTACTGCATGAGGATCTTGTTTGGTTTGGCTTTGAGGCAAGTGTGGATTGTAATGTGGGAGAGAGAGGATGTGTGTTTAGATCCTAAGAGGATTTATGATTAAGAAATGATTTTTTTTTCCTAGAAAGACTGTCAAAGAACTTGCTCTTTTTCCAAATGTGAAAGGGCATCTATGTGAGAATAGACGAATAAACGAATATGTGTATATGCACCTATCTTCTGAGGTTGATTCTTTTTTCCTTCCTTCTTTTCCTTCCTTCCCTCTCCTGGTAATTCAAAAAAATTCTTTACAGTATAAAGGCCTTGCTTAGGGTTTTTTCACTGAAATACAAGTGTGATTTTTTTTTTCTTTTCAGCTCTTTTTTTACTCCAAAGCAGTTATTTTTCATTTAGTAGAACTATTTCTCTGGGAAGGATTCTCATGCTATTATCTATCATCCTTCTTAACAGCCTTTCTAAACATCTCATTTAGAAATAATTAGCAGTAGTAATAATTAAAATGCCACTATCTGTCCTCTAGAGGTGGTACAAAAGTATTAAGGAGAAAGAACCTCACCATATAATTTGATGCTGTTTTACATCTCACAAAATGTAATGTCCACAAGTATGTTGAAAGTTTCCACACAAAGTTCAGAGAGCAGATGCAGGCAGATATGACTTAATTAACTGTTTTAAAAGTTGAGCACATTTAGATTTTTTTTTGTGTTGATGTTTCTCATTTTAAAAACAAGATTGTTAGACAGTGCATTAGAAAGTCTTCAGTCATTTACATTAATAAGCAGTAAATTTATTTTAGAAAATATGTAAAATGTTCAAAAGGTGGAACCATTTTGTTAAAAAGATGTTAAGTATATGTAATTCTTTAGTATGCTCTACTATTTCTTAATTTCAACCTGATACCTTTGCACCTCTTGTGTTTTCATATTTCACAAGAGCTAACTTCTTTCTTCTCTGTCATTTTTAGGAATCCTTTTTAAAGACAGAACTAGAATTGTAGTTTTCATTTTTATTTTATGACTCTCTTCTCCATAGCAACATTTAGATTTCCTCTGATGGGCGTACTTTGTATGCAGTGCACAGTCTATCCTTGACTAAAATGCTGTAGTTTCTGAAAAATATGTGATAGCTCAGTAAAACAATTATGTGAACAAAGAAGGATTTGCTGTTAAATCCCTTGAAAATTCAAGTGCATTTTCCTTAGAGATGTCAGCCCAGTAAGGTGCAGGTTAATGTCATACTTTTAATATTTATACTGAAACCTTAACATCAGGAACGTCCCAGTAGGAGGCTGAATTTTATTTCTTCATCTGTGTGTGCATATAATCATCTGTGATGCCTGTAGTAGATGGTTCTAGAAAGGGGGGAATAAGTGCATAGATTGTAAAAGAAAAATCACCAAAATCATAATATTTAAATGCTGTATCTTATAGCAACTAAGCAAGCAGATTTTAGAGCAGAAAGTTTACATTTACTGTTAAAAACTAAGAGTGTGAATATTCTTTCTATTCTCTCCCAAGTTTTTTGCCTTTTATGGGAAGAGCTGGGGAAACCTGCCTGGTAATGTATGAAGTGCTTTGCATTTCTGCATTTGCCACAGCACTTCATATCTTTCCTGAAAGTATATTTTTAAAAAGTAAAAGTTCTAACCCGTACATCCAGTGCCAAATTCAGAGTCAATATGTGACATGAACAGGATGAGTCTGAACTTTGCAAACATCATAAATGTAACGATGACTTGAGGTTAAATTTAGTGCAGCTCCGAAAGTATTTACAGAAATGGCTGTACTATCAAAACCATATTCAGACTTGTTGACTATTTACTGACGTGTTTGTAGTTATTCCTATTGATTTTTATTGTATCTGATTATGAAACAATCAAGTCCATAGGGCTGTCAGCCTTTTTCTGACACTGGTGACATTTAAAAGCTTGACAGGAGAATAGGTCTGTGGAAATTAGGTCAGTGAATGTAAAATAAGAGTTACTTTTTTATTTTTCAATGCTTTAACATACGTACATTGCAATAATATATATTTTTTATAATGATAACTTCGTGCAATCATTGGAAAAATAGAAAATGGAAAATTAATTTCATAATGATATATGCCATTTTTATTTCTTTAGTAATAGAAGACAATTTTCTGATATAATAAGAAACTGTTGAGTGTAGTTTAGTCTTGCAAAAGATTTGGTTTTTGCTATTCTTCAAAAAAAACATAAGGTGGAATTCTGATCCAACAGAAGAGTAACTCTATAATTCTAATATGTTTTCCTTTAAGACTTTTAGACATGGTTGGAAATCTAGGCCATACAGTTGCATAGTGTTTTGAACAAATCGTTGAAACAGCTATAAAATATTTTAAAAGTGCTTTTTCTTTTGGAATTATCACTAAAACACAAAATCACTCTTGATGAACTTATTTTGTTAAGGGTGAAAGGAGACAGACTTTTACGAGGCATTTATCGGAACTCCTGGTCCTATAACACATGCCTCCTGCTTCTAAGACAGTATTTCAGGTCTCTCTGTGGTGTTGTGTGCTGCACTCATATTGGCCTCACAGTACCTGATCCAAACAATAGTGCAAAATCCTTGATGTTGGATCCCTTTGCCTGTCTTGAGTTGTTTTCCCATGTTAGAAGTGACTGTGATTGTTCTTTTTCTGATAATACCAAACACATTTCCATGAAGAGCTTGAAACAATACTAGATTATTTGCAAATGTGGACAGCATGACACTGTGTGCAACGATGGTATTGAAAAACCTCCTGCAGTTGTTTATTCTGTGTTACATTGTGTGACAGGACCTCAAGTTGACCTGAATTTGGAAGTGGAATTCTCAACATGTCTTACTGGCATCAAACATATTGTGAACCTCAGGGGGCTTGCAGTTTCTGAGGAGTAATGTTTTAAAATCCAAAAGAGAATAAGAAAATGTGAGACAGCAAATGGCCAGGCTTCCTCCCTGCATCTATGCCCCATCCTTAAAGACAATCACCAGAGGGAGGAAGAGACACTAGTAAAAAATAAATAGGAACAGGAGGTACTTTGGTATGGTTGGAGCTGAATAAAACCACTGAAAGGGCAGAATTTATCATGGGTATAAGTAGAATAGAAAGACCTGCAGTGCTTGAGGGCCAGGGAAAGATCACACAGTTTATTGCAAAACTGCCTCTTAGCAGTGTGTAAAGCAAACCACAGGAATCAGAGGTACCCACTGGGTTTTACACAGAGACAGGCAGTTTTTAGACTATCCAATAAAGGGTCAGACCAGAGGACTATTACTATTATTGTTAGGAAAATTATTTGTTTCCTATGGCCTCCCAGAAGGGGTAATGTCAGACAAACCTCCACAGTTTATTTCAAAGGAATTTGTAGCAATTATTAAAGTGAATTGCTGACATATAGGATCTTGTAACAGCCAAGTTTCAAATCAGCAGTGGAATGAAGATTTATCTGACTGGAACAAAGACAGATTTTTTTTTTTAAGGAAAAGACTGTGAACCTGGATTTTGAAGCTTAGGTGAAAAGTGTCAAGCCCAGGAAAAAGCATGATGGAATGTAGATCTTGTCTGCTGGCCTTATTATTCTTAATCAAGGTTGTGACTACTAATATTTCAGAACAAGGAAGTATTCTTGATTTTATAAGAGGTTATATAAATTCAGCAATAGATAATACAGTTCTCTAATTTGTATCAACATGCTCTTGAAAATAATCTGAGTAAAAGCAATAGGGATGTTTTCATATGCAAAAGTGTGTAGCATCTAGTGTTTGTGGTAATTATTAATAGGAAATCCTCACTTGCATTCCATCTGACTGTAACTCCCTCACATGGCCAAACTTGACCAAATTGTATTTATCTGAAGGAATGTGCTTAAATGGGAGTAAACTCAAGTTCTGAAAAGAAGTAGTAAAAATTACATCGAAGAGTATTAATATTTGTATAAGAATTTAATATAAATTTGAGGTCCCAATAGAACCTTGTGTGGGTCCATGCATTTGTGTTTTGGCTTTTTTCGTTTGTTCAGGTTTTTAATTCTTTTGTTCAGGTAGGAAGACACACACACCACACGGCCCCTACACCCCTTTCTCTGAACCTCTCTCCCCTGTCTGGGACCATCAACTTTCCAATTTAGTTTGAATGTTATCTTCAAATAACAGTTTCTGCAATGATACTTCTGTACCTAACATTGCATATGCTGCGTTGGCTGCCTTGACTGCACTTGACATACTCTTTGGTGGAAGATGGCATGTAAATTAGCTCCTTATGAAAACATGAGTTTGCTATGTGTAGTGGGCTTGGGGAAACCATAGCGTTCTTCAGGATTTATTCCCAAATAGGGAGTTTGGGCATCAGTCTTCACTGCACCTGTCTTTATCTCAGATGCCAATGAAAAGATGCTTGTAATTTTTACATGTATTTAACAAGATGGCATTAACAAAAAAACCAGCCCAAAAACACAAAAACAAAACCCCCACAAAAAAGTGTTACAGAGCAAACCTGTTTCATTGCTATAATAGCAAATTTAAAAAAATCATGTTCCAACATTCTTCTTTTGTCTGAATGTAAAAAAGAAGAAACTTCCACTTCTCAGAGTCGAAGTAGTAAACCAAGTAAAAAACTAATAAGTAGTTAAACTTTAAAGAAAGGCTTTAAAGTGCTCTAACCTGTTATACAGCATTAAGATCATGTATTTACAGTTCAGAGATATCTGTACTTTCTGCAGCAACCCTTGTATATGGTTCAATGTAATCAATTATTAAAAACCCCGGGCTTTTAAAGAAACACATAGAGGTTATACTTTAATGTGATCATGGTTTGTATTTTGCTGTCGGATTGCTGAAGTTTTAGCATGACAGAATTTTACTTGCAGAAATTGTCCCTGCCATGAATTTTGTTACATTTTATATTGTGAAAACAAAGAAATTGTGGCTGGTTGCTCCCAGTGTTTGTGGATTAGAGATAACGTGACAGTTCCCTTTTGTGACGTGTTGTGATGTGGATATCTGCTTTTAGCAGAGGACCCTGTGGAAGTTGGTTTTTTTTCTATTTGTTTTAATTCAGAGCAAGGACAAAAGGTCAGTCAGAAGCTCACTAGAGATCTTGAAGGTCTTTTTTGCATTTGACATCGATTCACCTGCCTATTTCTAACTGTTGCCTTTAAAGAACAATTTGTATGAGAAAAACAAATTTTCTGAGAAGGTGGATTTAGCACAAGGCTAAATTGCTATGTATGGTGGATATCTCTACAAGTATGAAGTAGGAAGAGAAGAATTCAGAAAAAGGGAAAACTGTATTGGTCCTATAATACTTTGGTTTTCTGACTTCCTCCCCTACAATGGGTTTTCTTTTTTCTAAAGTGAAAACAGAACCCATCCTTCAACTCTTGATAACCAAGGTATTTTATATGTAATGGAGTCTCCTGCCTGCTCTCCCTGCCTTTCTACGTGAGTTGTTGCTTACAGTAAATAGTGTGCATACAGTCAGGGTTGTCTAAGAACATCTGTGTGATATAAATATGCATATATGCATAAACACTTATCTTTTACTTGCATATATGGACATATAATCATACTTGTCTTTACAGCACAGAAATGTATTGTTCTATGCATAATGTATTGTATATTATGCATGTATTATAACATGTTTACATAAGCAGTTACTAACTTTTTCTTACTGTTTTGTTTTTCTTTCCTCTGTTATGGAGAATATAGCCTTCTACTTTAATATGATAATCTGCTCTTGATGTCCATGTCATTTAAAACTAAAGCTATCTTTATATTGAATTATATTTGTGAGCAGGAAGATGGAACTACTTCACAGTTCACGTGTGATACCATATCTGATGAGAAAACAATCCCTCTCTTAGCGTCATGGTATTTAACAAATTGCATGGTGCTTTTGTGATACCTAGTAGAGAAGCTGTCAAATCATAAACTCAGTTTAAAAGCCCTCAATAAGTTAAATCAATTGGCAGTGTAAACCTGGTTCCTCTAGTTTCTTTCCTCTATACCTTGGTTTATATTATGCTTATGATTTTATTAATACAACAGCTAAAGTAGCTGTTCAAATTAATTTAGTATATAATGATTGCTTGTTCTGTTTTGTTGTTTTCCAGCTCCCTCAGGCTCAAAAGGTAAAATATTTTAATCCAGTCTCAGTCATTCAAAGCAGTCACCAGTCCTTCATGTTTCCATGGTGGTGTGAGTGTGGTACAGCAGTGATCAGTGAAACAGTTCACTGTGAGGGGCTCTGGACTGGGCTGCAGGAAGGGAGCTCACATTCAGCCCAGCTGAGGAACCTGCTCAGAGCAGCTCCTCAAATGTATGAGCTATTTTAACATGATAGGCATCTAGTAGCCTACAACTTGGAAACAACGGGGAGGCTATTTTATCAACAATTTGAAATAATAGTAAGGATTACAAAATATAAAACCACCCCATTACTCCATGTGAAACATCTCTGAATCATTTTGTCTCTGCAGAACCCATGGTATAGCTGGTACCCTTTCACTGATCCCCGCTGTATCTCTCAGCACACCTCTGAACACATTCAACATTTGACTTCTCTAATAGGTTGCATAGTTTTTGTAGAATGTGCTCTTGCCTTTCAACCACTTCTGCATCGATATGGTATGATAGCAGAGCCACCACTGCACATCATGATAGCACAGTGATTGTGGCAAAGTTGAAGGATTGCTTGATGCCTGTTGCATCATCCTTATATATTTCACAAATATAATTAAAGCTTCCAGAAACTAGAAAATGTAGATGCTGTTTTGTGGGTTTGGTAAAAAATATTAAAATGAAAAAAGGGGAAGTTGCAATACTTACTTGTCCAAATTGTTCTTAATGTTCTTGGTAATGTACCTTTAATAAGGAGTCACAGCAATTAATCAGATAAACATCATTGATAAATTATGACAAAAGTTCAGTAGTTAATGAAAGCTATAGGTGAAGTGATCTTCAATGAATAGCTTTCAAAGAATGGTGAGGGCCTCCATGGAAATCAGAACTTAACTCTTGATTAACTAACTTTTTAGTTTAAAAAGCAAGAAATATGAGATGGGAGCTTTTATTTTTATGATGCTATGTATATTCAAAATTTTCTTGTTCATGGAACTCAGAAAATTCTATTACAAATCTGCAGCTAATGTGCTATTTTGTGACACTGGGCTGTGTCTGTAGTTTGTTCTTGTTTTGATAGTTGCAGAACATGGTACCAAAAAATGTTGCTTTTTTTTTTCTTCTGGAAATAGATGGTTTAAAGAAATATTTTGTTTACAGCTTCCAGGAAAAGTAGAAGGACTCAAAGAGTTGCTAGACTGGCTAACTTTGGCTTTTTCATATTCACCTGCTTGTGTAAATGTTTGTGCCAAATGCTTCTCTTAGTTTGCAGAAAGAAGAGAGAGTGAGGCTATAATGTGCTGATACAGAATGATGCAACCAGTCAGGCTGTTTACCAGATTGTGTCGTGTAATACTGTGTTACCTATTCTGCTGTCCACAATTCTGAGCTGTTAAATAATATTTTTGTACAAATTACTAAAGTTCAAGGGTAGTGAAAAAGCACACAGTTTTCATAGAAGGTCAAAAATGCTGGATTTTGGAGTGCTTACCCCTTGAGCAAACTAATGCAGAGCTAAAGCCACATATTTTATATATGCATTCATAGCTGGTGAATTGTTCTAACTGACTGTGTACTACTTTAGTGCAAAGAAAGAGGACAGGGCTGGGAAGGAAGGAATGGGATGGAGAGGGAGGACAGACACACGTAATTCCCGAGGGCTTTGATAACTTCAGGCAAGAAATATTCCTTTTTATAAGCTTGGCCTGACAGCTTATGAACAAAATTAGAGAATCTCTTGCTCTCTGCAAGGTGAAGGGAAGCAGCACAGCTGATGCATGCCTTTATGAATGACTTAGTCACTGGTGTACGTGTTTTGCCATATGGTGTCTGAGCTTGTACTGTATTTTTGTTGGAATCTATGTATCATCCTGCAAATGTTTTCTCTATAAACATTTCAAACAGTCATGTCTCTCTAAACATGTTCACTTTAATCTTTGAGTGATCTGAAAGAAAAATGTGGCATTTCAAGTTTACCTTTACTATTTTATATCCATTATAAATAGTTCATCATCTTGATGAAATTTGTTATGTCTTATGTGTGAAAGACTTTGGCTACAGTCTTTTCAGTGTTTAGTCAATGTTCTGTGGTGATTAGCTATTGATTTTGAAGACCTGTAAGTTCTCAATCAGCAGTTAAATAACAATTAAAACTGTGACTGGTATGCTCTCTGCTCCAAGTCAAACCTTGCAAATTCAGAATTGGAGCACAGGCGAAAGTATGAGGAGTTTAAGGTGGATGTGTCTGTTGTACCATGATATTTGTCTTGAAAAGATCTTTGTGATATATCCTGCACTTAAAATAAGAAATAATACAGAACCAAAACGAAAACCAAGAAAAAACCCCTCACCATAATTTCAGGCAATAGAGACGCTGATTTACTGTGGTTATGTAGCTCTCAGAACAAAATATATCTAGGAAGAGCTAATGTATCTGAAAGAAAGAACCACTACCAGACAAATGAAACAAATTCATTTGAATTTTACTTGTCCTCTATGTTGCTTTTCTGCACGTTTTCAGGTAGCCATCCCACAGGGCTGTGAAAATAGCAGTAAAATAAACTAATAACTCAAATGTACCAATTTTCAGATTTGGTTTCCAAAATGACCTTTATCTTTGAAATGCTTAGGAAAAACAACTTTTTGTATTCATCAGAGAGGAAAAACTATTCTTCCTTAATAGTTAAAAGAAGTGTTTTGTTTCCTAGTAGGAAAGCTTTACTTGCTTTCTTGAGCAATCACAGCAGGAGTCAAAAGCTGTTGCTCTGCTCCTGCTGTGATGTTTTGTTCTACTTTGCTTGAGTGAAAAGGTAGAAGTGAATAAATTAGGCACACAAATCAGAAGCAAGTGGTTGTGTTTAGGAACATTTAGGATTTTTTTTTTAATTATTCTCTCATGAATGAAATCATATTTCCTCCATATAGAAATGTTTTGATGATATTTGTTGCCAAAAGTTCCTGACAGCTTTCTTCTCTCTTTCTGTGTTATCCCTTAACTTCTGTAAGTAGTGCTGTGCCCTCCTTTTATCTTGATGCTATCATCTCTCAGCTATTTGGGAGCATCATTTATCATTTCCTGCATCGTTTACCTTATACTTTGAAGAGTTGAATTAACTGTCACTGGGAATAGAAAATAGAAAATTTGCAAAGCTACTATTTCATTGAAGTGCATGACTAGTGATTTTAGCATTTTTATGAAATGATAGTAATTAAGTTGAATCTAATGAAGTACAAAATAATCATAAACAGTTTGATTTAGCATTCCTTTGGATCTGTTTTGTGCTGATGAGGTGCTATTGTCTCTCGGTTTCATGCTGTATATAGTGATTCATTCAGAAAACCATGTCAAAATTTTCACTTACATGTTAATTGCAATCTTGAATTTAGTTTCCAAACTTCTCTCTAACATTCCTCAACAAGCAATCTGACTTTTCATAACATTTTTGAGTCAGCAGTTTATGAACTCTAAGTAACTATTTTGCAATATGAGAGTTTTTCTTGGCGTTTCATTTCTGTGTGCTAAACCTGGAAATGACTCTTTAACTTAATGCACCCACACAGGTTCCTATATTGTCTCAGGCCATAATTTAAATCTATGCCAAAATAATAGTTACTCCTTATTCCTTTAGTCTGTATAA
The DNA here is from genome assembly GCF_003984885.1 of Neopelma chrysocephalum. Lineage (NCBI taxonomy): Eukaryota > Metazoa > Chordata > Aves > Passeriformes > Pipridae > Neopelma > Neopelma chrysocephalum. Next base: position 4,207,667 of record NW_020897809.1, read on the forward strand.
AACACAGTTAAATTAATGAATATTACACAAATTCCAGTTCTCTGGTACTTCCTGCCTGCCTCTTGTGTCTAATCAGCACATAAAAGTACAGTAGTCACAGACCAAGACAACACCTTGTGAAGCAAGTTTATGCAGAGTGGGAAAGGAAGAAGGGGGGGTTGGGAAGGTGGCAGAGTTATAACAAAGTAGTGAAGAAAAAAAAACCCAAAAGCTTTGGCATGAACCCCATACTTCAAATACATCCCCGAGGAACTGCTGCCTGCCCTGGGTAAAGGTTCAGCAGCAGCGTTGTGGCAACCACAGTCAGCGCTGGTGCCTTGTCAGAGGGTTTGCAGTGTTCCCACAGTTTCACCCCACTTTCAGCCCCTCTGAATACAGCAGTGTTTCCCCCCTACTTTTCTATTTGTTTCTTTTCACAAGGCTGTGCAGCCTATGCCAGCAGATCTTCACTTTGTCCTCTTTCCTTACTGATGTTCCTCAAACCCTGCTTTCTTCCAGACCTACAGACCAAAGGTTCCTGTGTCATTATAGTTGCACAACCCTCCCCAAACAGTTGCTCAGGTGCCTCATCATTAACCCTGCTTAATTCTTTGATTCAGAATGTTAGCTCTAATTTTAAGTCCTCCAGGTACAATGGTCTAGGGGCCTTTTCTGCATTTCAGCCTGTTGGTGATTTGATTAAACAAAGCTCCTGTTGTGGGATGGTGAAAAATCAACTAGGAACACTGTAGATCCAGGGAGATTAGAATTCAAAAGAATATTATTGGCCTAGAGATTATTCTATGAGAAAATTTGGGCATTGCTGTGGTTATTTGATAGTTCCCATGAATCAGAATTGGTGAGAGATTAATCTGACTTTACACGACACTGTTTGCTGCAACAGATACCCTGTTCTGTGGAAATGCACTACAGTTATTGCAATCCCATATAAGTGCAAAAATGAAGAATATGTCAAGCAAGAGAAAAGTTTGCGTAAAAAATTGTCTTACTTAGTTTTGCTAAGCATTGTTTAAATTGGGAAATGAAAACTGCATAAAATTAGCACTATGGAACAGTCCTGCTAAGATTTTCTAATATATATCATAGACATAATAAATCCAAATTAAAAGTATTTTTTTTAAGTTTCAGATCTCATATTTTCTTAGATGAATATTTATTTCATCTGGTGAGATTTGATGAAAAATTTTAGAAACCCTGACACAAGTTGTGGTTGTCTAAAACACCACGTCTAAACTCTGAAAGATACTAGAAAATATATGAGGTTTAGATCTCAAAATTTATTTCCTTTCTGTGATTATAGTTCTAAAATCAGCAATAAAAAGTAGAATTGCCCCATCAAATCTGCCTTTTATTTAAATCAATTTGTTTATTGTTTACTTTGGTGGGGGGGTTGTTTTTATTTTTTTTTTTGTTTGTAAGTAAAAATTAGGGTGTGTGTATTTTTAACACATATAAAACCACCATTTCTTAGTCAACAAAAGTGAAACAGTATTGCATAATGACTTAAAACAAAGGTCAGGAGTCTAAAAAAGGGTCATGGGCTTCATTATAATAATTGCACGATATATGTAAATAGGAATAACAATGTATTAACAGTGATGGATATGGATGCTACTGACTCTGTGTCAGAAATTCTGGACAACCTCCTGTAACTCTTCTTGATTATACACCCCTAAGGAAAGTGTTTCAGGGATGTATTTCAAATTCCTCTTTCTGTAAAGGAAACACCTAAGGAAATGGATATTCTTTCCTGTATATGCATTTCTGGACTAATTCCAGAGCCTGCCTTAGTCTTTGTCCTGGGGATGGATGCTAGTGCTGGATGTGAGGCTAAACTTTAAGGGGCTAACTCTAAGAGGATCTTCTTTATTTGTTGTTGCTGAAGATCTATTTGGGTTTGGTCTGAGGGGAGGGTAACCATCTACAGCAGTGAATTAAAGGGAAAACTGTAGAAGTTAAATCTCCTTCCAGAAGGAATTTTTCTCCAATTATGAAACTATTACTGCTAGGCATTACAGGTCTGTGACTTTCTCAGACAGTAAGTTCTGTTTCTTTATTCTAAACACCCAAGAGACATTTATCCTGGGAATGCATTTTTCCTCATTCTTGAGATTTTTTTTTAAAAGGTTTGTTATTGTTTGCTCAGCATTTTATCAAACTGAGTGTCCGTGGCCCTTGTACAGTTTTCTGCCTAAAACTGTTACCACTGCATCTTTTCAACAGAGCAACTTCCTGTGGCAGATCACTGGTGCTGTTTCTTTCATTCATCATTTTAGATGATGAATGTAGTGATAACTTACCAAATCCTAGGATCTAGCTGAAATCTGTGTTTTTCTTTGGGGGTCTAGTTTTACTTTCTCTTGCCAATTTGATCCAAAGTAGCAATTCTGAGACAAAACATACTGGTGCAAGTTGGACAAGCTACAAGAACTTATTTTTTTTGCAATGCTATTAGATGAACATTTGAGAAATGAATATTCCAAAGCATATTTCATTCCAACTTCAAATTGACTGCCCTCAAGCACTGAAAGACATGTATTTTTATTCTACCATGGTAATTCCATGGTTTAGAGAGCCATAGGAATAATAATAATTAAACTACTTTTGTTTATTTGAGGGTATCTTTCCAGACTTGGAGGAATAAGAAACATCTGAGGGGCCCTAGAGTTCAATAGTCTCCCATATGCATGAATCCACACAGATTTAATATTTCACTGATCAGAATTCCCATAAATTCTTATTTAATTAAATCAAAATTTTTATAAGTTTACTATCCAGTCAAACACTGTCAAATATTTGGCATTTTGAAGCTAATGTTGCCTTGTATTTTTCTGGTAATGGTGGTTCTTTTTAAATAGTGGTAGATGTCTTCTTAAATATTCTCTCACCTGACAAAAGAGGTTTACTACTTTGACTCATGATGTAAAAGAGGTGGGAATAGCTTCTACTAAGGGCAAAAAAGAAAGAAAATGAAAATGTGAGTGGAAACTAAGCTTAGAAGAAGATTAAATTGAGGTTTGTTTTGTTGTTTTTCATTTATTAATAAACATTAGAAGAAGTTATGTTATTATGAGTTGATGTTTCTAGTAGAAGATGAAATTTGTAGTGTCCTCAAATGTAGAAATAAATCAAAAATTAACAGTTCAGCAGATAGGTAGAGAATCAAATAATATCTGAAATGACTGGTGGAATAACAGGCTGCAATGTGAAAACTTTATTGTACACTGGCAGTACTACAAAAGATGCTCATTCAGTGTAGAGATGAGTCCTTTTTTTCTGGTTTTTGGAGGAGAAACTTGAATATGAAAAAATACCCCATTGCAAAGGAGCAGGGAGGTCTGTAGTGAGAGCTCTTCACACTGTTTTCGCATCACTGCGGAGAATTCATTCAGACTCAAACCCCTGGGGTAGACAGCAGAAGCAACTCAAGTCTCACACACAGCTGGGGACTCCCAGACACATCCCTGCTCCTTTCCTGCCTGAGGAAGTAGGCAGCCCAATCCTGGTCACCAGATTAGTCTGACCAGTAGAATAGCGAAGACTGGTGAGGTAGTAAAAAAAAATCCTTAAAAATATTTCCTCTAAGAAATGTTTGACTACAGTGCTTTCTTTTTTCCAAGCTTACAGAATTCTGGTCTATGACTTTGACTTTGTGGTGTCCAGTTGATGAGTCTGGGAATCATAATGATTGTTTACATTTTCTTTTTGGGAAAAAACATATAATAATTGAGTAACCAAACAGTTTATTACTAATTACATAGTAACATGAACTGTTAGATTTAATTCAGTCATTCAGAGACTTCATCGTTATTTACTGTTTGTGATAGTTAACATTTTTCACTGTGTTAACTTCTAATTAAATGATGATTAAAATAAAAATCCTAGCCAGTCCTGAGGATATCAGTGTTTGCTCTGAATATAAGTAATATGAGCTGAAGCTTTATCAGTGATTAGAGCTGATAATTACTGGTTTGAGATTTTTTTTCCTCAGAATCACTAAATTTTTCATACACTTGCATGAGCTGCTAGAACTCTGCTACATGTAAGAAATTGTCAGACTTGAAAAGCAACAATGCAAAATACCTAGATCATGACTTCCTTTGGATTTTTTTAATGGACTCTAGCATTAATTGTCTTAGCAGAAATACCCAGTGGCTAACATTCTACTGTTTCAAAATATTTCTGCCAAAATGTCATTGCCCAGGGAATCAAGCTCCTCCCCAGCAGATAATTCTTCACTATCTAACAATTTTTGTGAAGCAAATGCTGCAGCTTGAGTTGGTGACTCAGTAAAACACTGCAAATTCGAGTCATTACTCAGCCAGTTATTTGCTGACTTCACTTATGGTAGTGGCCAACAACCTGTTCATCTGCCAAACTAACAAAAAATCAAACAGGCTGGATTATACAATTGCAATTCTATAGAAGTGATTGCAGCAGCCAACTCTAGCTGGTACTTGTAGATATCTCTCATAATTACGGGGCAATCACTCTTGCATGCCCCCACAATTTGTTTTGAGAGTTAGTGAGCTGTTCTTTTAGAATTTCCCAGGAACTCCAGTCTGTGGGGGTTTTTTTTCTCCATTTAAAGAATTTCAAATACCCTAAAACTGTACTGACAGTCCCTTGGCTGCATCCTACCCATTAAATTGTTTCGAGTGATCTCTTGAGAGTGAGTGGACTCATAAAATGATACTGTTCTGATACTTGACAAACACATGATGTCAGAGAAGAACAACCCTGGGCAATCATATAAAATCTCTAACTGCTCCAAAATATCACCCCATAATCAGCAGAATGCTTTTTCACTCCCTAGTGTGTATGAGTTTGGGACTCTTGACTGTGGTACCTCAGAAGGCTTCTCTCCATACTAATCATGTCAGTGTGCTTGACTGTACTGCTCTGGCCAAGGAGAGTCAATTCTTACACTAGTTTGGCAACATTTGAGTTTCAAGTCCAACCTCTGAACTCCCAATGTTTTGCCAAGTTTTTGATTTTGCGGGTTTTTTTGCTTAGTAACTTACTATTATTCCCTAATAGATCAAGTATTGGGGCTGGAAATATCTTTACTTATTACCAAGGAAAACAAAACCAAAAAAAAGGAAACACAATCATAAGTCATCTCATATCCCTAGTGATTCCCTATTGGATGTAAACTTTCTTGACTCAACCCCATTTGTGTTCCTGTCTGATGTCTGCAAATATTCCTTCTCACCATAAAGTAGTGCCCTACTTCAACAAATATACTTTTTTGGGAAACTGAAATCCTCCTGAATTAGATTGGGAGCTGCAAGTCAAGAAATTTTCTAGATTTTATTTGTCTGATTTGTTATTGTGAAATATGCTTCATGAGCTATCTTTATCATTACAAATGACTTGTTTCCTGAAAATGTGGGGAGCTGATAGCTGTTGCTTCATTACAACAAAACCTTGTAAAGAATTAAAAAAGTTGCAAAAAAAAAAGTATTAGAAATTCTGCCTGAATACAGAAAGTGTGATACTGAGGTAGGAGTAGTAGGAGAATATCACAGTCACAGTTGGGCATGATTGTCACCTGTAGTATTTCTCAGGAAATTCTTCTCTATGGCCCTGTCCTTTTGGCTAAACTTTGTGTTCTACGAAATCTCCACTTGACATTATAACTGTGTCATATTTTTAAGTATTGGATAAGCCTCTTCAACTTCAAACATCTGTCCCTAGGAACAGAAAGCGTTTAACAGTAACTCTCAGCCTCCTGCTTGAGTTGTCTTTCATATGTAGATGGTGAAGATCTACAGGCACACACAGGAGTGCTTGTCCTGGGCATGCATTCAGTCTCTGCCTTAGGGCAGAGATTTAGTCTGCCCAGAGGGCGTGAAGAGAGATAGTCTGAGCACTATCACTCTCCTGTGGCCAATGATAAGCATTCTACATGTTTCTCTTGAGTGGAACCAAGGTCAGAAGATCTCTTTTCTCCCTAAATTGAAGAAATACATTGAAACCTGATGTGCAGAATCAGCTAATGCTTCATGCCACCTCTGTACAGTGAACTGAAACCGGATGGAGCAAAGATGCTCCTGGGATCCTCCCTGGCTGTCATCCTTTCTGCCGCTGTGCTGGCTGATGAGATCTCAGCCTGGACCCTAACAAAGTGCGTGCAACTCATGACCTCTTATTCTTTGTTGCGAGAAAACAGCCCGAGGCAATTTTGGCAGAGCTACCACTGGGAAAGATGTAGAACAGACCTCCAGCTGCTTTGCTACTGCACATGCTGCTTCCACAATCCACATTTCAGCCCCTTCTCTCTCATGGGAGACTGCAGCAGGAATGAAGATGAGGCATCTTTCCTGTCAGTGGAGGTGGTGGGATGGTTAGAGCTGGTACAGTTCAGATGGGGCCGGGGCTGGGCTGGGCTGGGCTGCACTGACTGCAAGTTTAACTATGTTAAGTGTCATTTAGATAAATTGCTTTATCTCATTTAAAATGAAAAAATGTAATTGAAAAATGCAATCACATGTCTGTAATTGTTCCATATTTCTTAGAGATAGTATTTCTTTTTCAAATGTAGCTTGCTGATGATCAGGGATTGGTGTTGATGACAACTGTTGCCATGCCAGTATTTAGTAAGCAAAATGAGACTGTAAGTATTCAGACTATTTCTGTCGTATGACAATGACGTGACTGCAATGAAGTTGCTTTCAGGGACTTAATAAGATTTTAGCCAACTCTAAAATTTTTCTTCTCTTCTTATTTTGTCTGCAGTTAGTATCCCTTTATTAGCATAAAAATGTGGAAAAATAATCCCAAATAACTATACTCTAGAAACCATAGTAAAATGATGAAACTCTATGTCTAAGAGAAAAATCTCAGATGACACTAGGCCTTTGGGTTTTCTTACTTCTATATTACTTTTTTACAGAAAATAATCTATATAATTTTCATCTTTGCACTGATATAACTCTGAATTTAATTAGATTATGTTTATGTCTATTTATCTTCAATAATTTAACAGGTTATTAAAGAAAGTTAAGTGTACTTTCCCCTTAATGCCTCATCTTTCTCTTTTGTTTGTGAAATGGCAGGAGAAATTGGGAAAGAAGGGAGCAATATTTTTAACAGTAGTTTTAAATTGAAAACCTGTTTTGCATGTGAAAATTTTCTGTTGAAGGACTCGCTCTCAAAAGCTTGCATGCCTTTTCTGTGTGAATTGGAGATAAAGTAGAAAGGAGAAATATTATTGATTAAATTACTGCTTGATTGGCTGAATTCCCCACTTTTTAAATAATTTGTCTGTAATCACTTCTGCAGTGCAGCTGTGAGGTGAAATAAGTGGTGAGAATGTTTATTATTACTGTGGTTCTGAGTACATATTTTATTGTTTTTTTCAGAGGTCTAAAGGGATTCTTCTGGGAGTAGTTGGCACAGATGTTCCAGTTAAAGAGCTTTTAAAAACTATTCCAAAATACAAGGTAATACACAAATGATGAGATATCGTTTATACTCTGTATAATACCCAAAATATGACATAATTTATTTTGTATGTTGATACTGTTTACAGTGATGTAGCTCCATTATTTCATTTGTTTTCCTCAGGAATTGTAGTTCTGTAATGTCTGAGATCAAATGCAGTTTTTAGCACCAAAATTAATATATGGCTTGATCTTCACATTTTTGGGATCAATGTGCTCTAGAAGGTAATATTTATTGTCTGTAATAAAATCAGTGAAATTAGTCGACCACACAATCTAGCCAGAATACCATGCAAAATAAGCAGAAATTCAGGCTGAAAAATTCTGTAACTTTTTATGAAAACCTATCCTTAACCTGGCTTTAGGCTTCCTGTTTCTGTTTAGTACTTCCTGTCCAAATTCCATGGCTCCTGGAATTAGAGCAAGTGGCACGTTGCTTAGACAAGTTCCTTCCTAACCAGAAAGTGGTTCCTTCTCTCCTCCCCTGTACTGTTAGGTATTTCCCTCTACTTAGTTTTCCAAAGTCAGAAACAACTTTACTATAAAATTCTTAAAAATTAATTATCATTAAAGTTTTATTTGATACTCTATATCTCTTTTGAAATGTGTTTAGCTCAGTAAAAATAAGCTTCGGGCAAATGCAAAGATATAATTACTTTTCATTTAAATTTGATGCAATACATTAGTATGTTACTACTTCTCTATGTCTGAAACATTTTACTATGGTGCTCTTTTATTCACTAGTGAAAATTAAATTAATGTTTTGCAGTTAATTTCTAGTGAAATTTTTTTACATGACAAACAAGCATGTAACATAATACTGCAGACAGCCTTTTTAAAGAATGCAGATATTGGAATAACTACTTTTTGACAGGCACGCATACTGAGCGTAAATTTGTATATCATACTTTCCTCTAAATTGGCTGCCATGCTCTCATTTACTGATTGCTAAGAGGTTGAAGGAAGAAGCTGACTTATGACTACCTTTGAATATTGTCACGTGTTTGTAGATAATTCTAGTTAGGATGAAAAAATTCCTCATATCAGTTTTAATTCTGATTTGAATACATTAGCAATTACCAAATTATTTTCTAGATTAATATGCAGAACTAAAAATTTAAATTAAATGAGAATTTGATTAACATAATGCATAAAATAGTGGCAATAATGTTGATAAGATGTAGGGAGTAATTTCCTCTGACCTGGATCCCACTAGGCCAGGTGCTATGCAAGCAGAACAGAAAGGCTGTCGCAGCTGGAAAAAAGTTGGACACTATGGGAAGAGGCAGCACATGAGTGCACACTGATATCAGAACACAGGGACAGAGACATTGCTGGTCAGGAACAATAACAGGGAACACTCTCAGTGCACTGGCCAACAGTTTGATAACAGCAACTTATATGTTTGTGTGCAGAAATACTGCATCAGTAAAAGGTAGAAGAGAAGGGAGCAAAATGTGCTCCTTTGCAAAATTGGAAGCAATGGAGCAATCTTTGGAGCAGCCTTCTAATGAGCTATGGGAAGAGCAAGTTTCATTTCTAATGAGAAGGAAGAACCATGTTGTGGTACCTGCAGAAATAAAAACTTGGCTGTTCATGGCTGGGTAGGAAAAACTAAACCATGGTGATGTTATTCCTAAGTAATCTCTAAGATTTGGACATAGTCTGAATGCAAGAACTAGAGAGAGTGGGAGGCCTGAATAACAGGTATTGCAACAGAGTTAGTAATTCAGAAAAGGAGAAATTTTTTAAGAATTGGTTTTCTGTGAAAGCAATATAAGATCCTCTAGCTGAATATTAAACTTTTCATTTGAAGGTACATTTTATACTGCAGGAGGTACTGCAAGTGAGGATTATTACAGGAGGCACCAATATCATGCAATACAGTTAGATTAGTGAAATCATTTGAGTTACAACTTCCAGTCTCACATACCATAAACAAAGACTGCAATGGCAGGAGCATAATCACCCTTGGGACCCATTCCTGTAGAGGCAACACACGAAATAAAATTCACACAGGGATATAAAATGATTGCTTAGAAATGGAATTCTGCTGACCTGGAATTCTCTCAGCTTCGATGAGGGGGATTTTGTGCCAGGGAAGATGGGTAATAGCAACAAGCTATTTTCAGCAGTCATTATATAGGCTAAACTTCCCCAGATGTCAGTGGCAGTTTCTCTTGAATGAGGTGGGATTGAATTTAGTAATACAGGACTTCCATGTGGCATTTTACAGCAGTTAGAAAAAGGGTTTTTTTTGTTTCTGAATCTGCCATTTAGAGACAGTTCAAGGTTTAAAAGGGCAATGCTGCTGTAAGTGGTAGTATCTCTCAAACCAAAGCATTTTAAGTGCAGAGACTGTGTAATTTCACATATTGCCCAAAACACAATAAAATACTATCCCAGGAGTCTGGGTACTTTTTCCTGTGAATTATACCACCCACATTTGTTTCCTTACCTGACTTCCATTGCCTGGATGTCATTCTGCAGTTATGAACACAGACAATTATACTTGAGATCTGCTATTTAGCCAACAGCTTATTCCCTTGTCATACTATAATAGGTAAAATATGTCCACTGTTATTATTTTGGTTATCCCCCCTTTATGAAGAGATGCCAAGAACATATCACCTTCTATTACTTTCACTGAAGTTTATTGCTTTAGGAAAACCGCTAATTTATGAAACAATCTTCTATATGGCAGATACAGTTGACCATATACAATTATTCACACAGAGACACTATAAATCAACCTGGTATGCTTTCCCTGTGACCTCGCCACAATATTGTACTCTGGTTTATACTTCCAGAGAATTACAGAAGCTGATAGGCTTGCTCTCCTTTTTGCCTCTTTGAAATGATTCTGACTTGTCAAGCCTTGCTCCCATTGTTTCTTGTTAGACAAATTCCTAAGGACCCACTTCAGCAAAGCATTTAAGAATGCACTCAGGTAAAATAAAAAGGTTTTTAATAGTGAGGATTTTAAAGTAAACATCAAAGCAAGATAGTTCTGGAATTTTGAGTTTGATTTTTATTTTGTTTATTTGTTATCAATAGCCCAGTGCAATAGGTTGCTTAAAAAAAAAAAGGGATGTTGTATTATGTTACTTCAGAATTGAAAAAAACAGGTGAGAAAGGATAGTGAGATGTGCTCTGCGTGGCAAAAGTTACCTAGTGAACTTGCAGAAAGATTCTACATTAACAGCAAGGTTATGCTGAGAAGAGGTGTTTGAATGACCACATGAATGATTTGAAGGTACATTTATTGCATTCAGTGGATGCAATCAACTGTGTAATAGGCATATTGTTAAAAAGACTAGTATTGTTATTTAAATAAGTACAATGCTGAATTTGATTACCTATACTGCTAGACCTCATAAAGTATTTCATTGCCCTCAAATAATCTCCAGTTCCATTTAGTACAAATATGTAAAGTTAGAGGAGTTTCTTTAGTAGAAATATGCCTTCTGTGGCTGCAGATGAACTGGAATTAACAGAGAGCCTATAAGATTGGAAAATGTAAATATCACATATGACAGGTCACTGCTTGCTTGCTGTAGCTGTGCATTCATTATCTTTGATTTAAATGGTTCTTTAACAACAGCTGTTGAACAGGTGAAGTAAGCTGTGCCTCACTCCTGGGAATAGCTGAATTTACTAAATTCCTGTACCTCTGTGCCTTGGCACATGCTATGGTGTGTGTCACAGGCTGTGGCATCTCGTATATATGTATTATATATAATTCATTGTAACACAACAAGTGTTACACAACACAGAAACAAGTGCCCTGCATAGGAAAGTGTTTGTGACATTTTAAAATTGTGCTACATGCTGAATTCATCACAATGTCACGTCCTCATTTTCACAAAATGTCAAGGATCTTTGCCTATGTTGTAATAAAACACTGTGTGGATAAGGTTTATGAATTGCTAATTAGTATTTCTTTCTCATTTACTTTTACAGTTAGGTATTCATGGATATGCTTTTGCAATTACGAACAATGGATATATTTTGACTCATCCAGAACTTAGGCCTTTGGTAAGAATACTATTTATTGATCTATTATATTTTGCTATATGTGTTGCATTTGGTTTTTCTTAGTGTGAATAATGTAATATACATGAAAAAAATTAAATACAATAGACCAGTTACTTTATATGGCTTTATAACACATTATAGTTCTTGGTAAATTTACATCTGGAAACAAAGGTTAGCATGAAAAAACCAGGGAAAATAAATATACAAGTTGCTTCTGCAGAAGATGCAGACCTCCATTACTGCAAAATAGCAAAGCCAAAAATTGCTATAATTATGTTCATTTTACAGTGAAATGGAATGTTGGAATGCTCCAGCACTGTGTAATAACCCCTATTTGTCATGCTAAAGTGTTAAAGTTAATTTAATATATGTGCAGAAATGTCACTAAAGCATATTTTTAAGCAAAATAGGAGCACTAGAGATTTTTGTACTAAAAGAGAAATAGCAGCAAATTTTACCTTTAGTTTCCCTTATCATCTTGTTTGCATTAATCACAGAAAGAAAAATAAAGTGCCTGTTACGCAAATGTTTATCAACTTGACGCCCCAGAGAACTGGTACATTCCTGGTTGCATCATTGTTTAGGAACAGCACTTGCAAGTGTTCCATCACTATCAACTCCCAGCAAAGCCTTGGTATTAATAGTTCCACTGCTGTATCCACATGGCTGCCATATGTATTTCTCTTGCAGGCACTTCAAGTAATGTCTGATTTCAACAATATTTTAGTAGAAAACAAACATTAACTGGGTGGATAATGTTAATATGAAAATAAAATTATTGAAAAGCATGATTTATTAAGTCATTAGCACATCTGATGTTTTCATCCAGCAAAAGAATTTGTCTTTCTAAGATTTGGACTAGGAATTACACCCTTAATTAACATTTGTATTTGCACTTATTGTTTCCCCATTTATTTTTTAACTGGAGTAGAGCTTATGAAAAGCACAACAGGGAAACTTCAGTACGTGAATGGAAAAGTATTTTCAGAGTAACTTCACTGTAAAATGGACAGACAATCTAATGGCAAAGCAAACCATAGTATCTTGGAAGCAATCTTAAAATAAATGATTTAATTGTCATTTTTCTTCCAAGAATGTCACCCATGATTCTGGATGGTAGATTTTTTTTTACAGCTGTGGAAAGGAGGACAATACCTGTAGAGAATTTGGCAAATTACTGACCAATAAACAATACAATTCTCAGAAATGGCTCTTGCAAATTATCCCATTGGCTTTTTCACCATTTGGTGGTGAGTCACTAAGTCTACATATCCAGGCATAGACAGCTCAGACCCCAGTCCAATTAATGTGCTCCAGTTCATCTCTACACTCCCCACAGGTGATTTGTCATGATGATGAATTTATATCTTCTTGTTTTATGGAAATTAGGACTTCTGCTACCCAAATATATAAATATCAGGGAGTGAAAAACTTCCAGCCTCTATAGAAGCAGTTTACTTAAAGGAAGGTAGAACACTAAATTAATACGTAACCATTTCACCCCTCAGTAAAATGTGTTTTGTTTCCACAAGATTTTACATATTGAGAAGTAAGTGTGGGTTTTATGAGATTAATTCAGCATACCTGGACACATCTAGTCCAGAATCTCATTTCCATGATTAGTTCCTGAGGAAGATGTAGGAACTAACAGGATGTGGAGCATCTCTTTTTCAGTGTAAAATCTCAGCAGTCAATGTAACTGTTAAGAGTTTCAGTAGGTTTCTCCTCATAAACCTTTGATTCTGATATTTTAACATTTAGACTTATTACAGTGGGTACTTCCATTACCCATACTAACATATTCATTTTTGTCAGTCAGCTTGACTTCTCATAGTAGTGATTTTACATATTCTAACCATTATTTGCACAGTTTTTAATTTGATTTTTTTAGATTTCATTAGAAGTATTTCTTATATTATGAATAGGGAAAGCAGAAGTTCCTGATCTATCTTTTCTTTTCCATTTCTTACTTTGTGTAATGATTTGTGATTGTTATCTCATCAATCTGCTCATCAAAATAAGAAACCAATATTTTCAGTCTTGCTGTAATGTTTTTCTACTCGTATTTTTCTGCATTGCAGTATTTTGTTGTCGTGTTTTCTGTATTTTTCTGACCTCTTGTTTATCCATTTCTCCACATTCTTTCCTTTTCTGACTGAGATTGCCTTCTGAGCTTTATTTGGTAACCATAGCAGAGAAGAGGCAGCAAAACCTTAGAGCACCTGGATCATATGCAAAGATTTTTAATGCCCCTTCAGGTCTCTTCTGCTGTGTCTTCACTGCTTTGTTTCCTCAGCTAATTTGTCAAAAGTGACTTTGTGTAATATTATCTCACATTCAACTGCACCATAGATATAAAGTAAAAATTGCTTAAAGTTATGCTCAAAGTTATGGGCACACTGACTAGATCTAAATCTTGACTGTCATAATGTTCTATATATTTTTCTACATTTTGCTAATTGAAAATATGTATTAGACTTGTTATAGTCACTCACCTCAGTGGTCAAAATGCTGAAATAAGTATTGTGATTTAATGTAAACTTTTGTAGTAAATTCTCTTTTTTTTGTAGCTATTGTGTGGGAAATACCAGTGTGAGGAGTTGTTGTCTTCAAAATGTCTACCTGTTGCAATGAAAAGTGTGACAGGGGATTGGTTTTAGTTCATGATTGACCACTACCATCAGAATATTTTTTCTTATCTCTGTATGTATTAAAATCCATGAGGTTTTTAATATGCTATACCAAATTGGATATATATGCATTGAGTTTTATAGCATTCCCCAGTTTTCGTAATACAAAAATCATGACTTGGTCTAAATTCCTAAAAATACTTTTGAAATTTCAGGTATCACAGGTACATTTGACATCCCATGTTTGTAAGCCATATGAATATATTTGAAAGTTCCCTATTCACAAGTTAGTTCTTTCAGAATTATTAGTATTTATTCATTATAGAATAGATATTTTAAAAACCAGAGGGTAATGAAATTCAGGAGCAGTGGATAGCTTAGGCTGACAGAGGGTGTTACCCTCTCCCTTAGTTCTATTATGTTTTAGTGAGGCAAAAGGTGATTTGCTATTACTATCCCTCACCCCAGTGTACATCTTGAAGGCACTTATTTCATTACCTTATACAATCATACCTTTTAAAATCAAAATGTTGGGCAGTAGCCCATAAGCTGTCAGCTGCGGAACTCGTGATATATTCATGGTCTGTTCATTTTTTGGAAGAGTCATTTTTACCTCTGGATTCTGTCAGTAGTAGGTAATGAGAGTCTTCTGTTGACTTCAGTGGAGTTTTTGAGAGTGAAGTGATTGCTGGCCTGGGTCCTTAGTTTAATATAGCAGGCCAAATCCTGATACCGCTGTAACTAATGACAAAACATCTCATGAAATTTGTGACAATAAGTGTGTGAAAATAGGCATGTAGGTCTGAAATTAGATAGTTCCCTAAAGATATTATCTAAAATTATTTGTATGTCTTAGAGTTATGTTCAAGTTTCACTGATTACTGACTTGGTCCACACTGGTTTATACTTCTATTATATTTTCCTACAGTGCTGTAAAACTAGAATATTACTGGACTCTCAAGTTCCTAACCCCAGTGGCAATATCTGTTTGTTCTGAAGCTGATGTGCTTGTTTTTTAAGGAATTGCCTTCTGAAAGACAAAGCAGAGAGGCAGGATAGCAAACAGCAAACAGCTTCCTCTGGCACCAGATTTTTATCTGGCACTGACCAGTACATGGAATCACTAAGCTGGCTATATTATCTTAGTGATTATCCTCTTGGATTTATATTTAAAAAGGCTTTTCTTGGAAATTTCCTCTCTTGTTTCTCCTGCTGTTTTGGGGGTTTATTTGTTTGTTTGTTTTGTTTTTTTGGATAAGCTTGGCTTTTGGCGAGGACGATCAGTTGGGTGCCCATGGGCAGCTGGTGGGAGGGATGGCAGGAGGGAGAGGAACGTGCAAGGTGCTCACAGAGGTTGTGACTGTTGCTGGAGCAGCCCCCAGACCTTTCCCATGAAGTGTCGGAGTGCCCGTTAACCTGACAGAATCTCTGATTTTGTCTGCGTTCCACCCGTGTCCCTTGTCCCCCGCAGCGGCCCGGCCAGGCTGCACTGCGGGGCCGGCCCAGGCGGTGGCGCTCCAGCACCGCCGAGGGGCGCGGGGGGAGCGGGACGAGCTGCGGTGACACAGCCCGGGAACCCATCCCGGCTGGAATTGAGGTGGAAAATTGCCGTGGGCATCCCTCGTCTGTGTTTCAAAGCCTTTTTGCTTTCTTTCTCTCTCTCTCTTTTTTTTTTTTTTCCAATCATATATCACGAGAGTACGCTTTGCACGTCCTTATGTATTACACCACAAGTCGCCTTTCCTAGCAAGAGTACTCCAGCGGGAACTCCAGAAACTACAGCTGATGCTAATAACATAATTATTTTTTTTTAGTGTTGCTGCATCAGAATGCTCCAATCTGCTGAATTTGACGAAAAGTCTATACTTTTACAGCGTAGTGTTTTATTTTCCACATGAGAATATTTTCGGTTGTGTGATGCAATGTTGAAAACCACAATTTACTGTTAAAAAAAAATGTTTGGGAGTTCAAAAACGAATTTTGAGATTTTCAAGGCAGTAACTTGGTTTCTGAGGCTCCTTTGCCCATATTGAAATGTAGACGTGAGGACACAGTTTCCCGCAGCAGCGATTACGGCAGATTGAATCACCTGCTTTTCAGTAGCCTCTTAACACTTGCAGTGTGCCAGGTGTTACACCATTAAATTTTAAAATGTAAAATATGTCATCACGATGTTACAGTTTGCCAAAGAAATTAGTTTACTGAATGTAAAGGAAGAGTAAGAAACAAATACATTTTATGTCCACTTATAAACAAGCACCACATTAATCGTAGCTGCTTGCTCATTGCTGCAACTGTCACTGTGCAGTCTGTCAAAGGCTGGTGCCAGAAGAGAACTGCTTTCTCAGGAAAGTGTAGTGGGATTACAGAGAAATTAAGGAATGTCACTGGAAGATTAGTGTCTGCCACAGTCGCAGATTGCCACCCTTGTGAACCTTATCTGGTGTCAGGGGTTTGTACTGTTGCCTCTCTGTCCCAATGTTTGCGTGGCTTTCAATGAATAATAGCAAGATTGGTACTAGGTTTTATGAAGCCCGTGGCTTTTTTGATTCATGGTTAGCAATGGGATTTGTATTTTTGTTCAGGGAGTGGAAGAGGGGTTTTTTTCCCAGTAATTGCTAGGTTCATTTAGGGTAGAATACTTGAAGTTCCTGAACAAGGACCTTGAGTTCCTTAATTAAAGAAAATATGCATTCGAAGACAAATGCATATGTTCTTGAATCAAATTGCATCTATTATTCAGATGCTACCATTTTTTTTGATAAAACTGAGATACAAAACAGGTTCTGATTTATGAATTAATCTAATAACATCCTTGATTATTAAGGATTTTGTAATACTTCTAGGTTTAAATCAAAATCTTCTATCTCTGAGAAGATGGAGGCATATATTCTTACTCTCAGTATAAGCTCTGGAAGGCTTGTAGTGGGGGTTTATGAATGGCTATATGTGAATGCTCTGCTTTTCACTGTAAATGAATTCAGTTGGTACATTGCTTTCTATACAAGGATGCATATCTTTAATTTGATCAGTCTTAGGGAAAGTTACACATAGAAATCAAAGCCCATATATAATATCACAATGCCCTCACCAAAATATCTTGGTAGTTTAGCTGCCTGAGTAAGTTACCATTTTAAACTTAGAATGTGGACTGTCACAATATATTGTATTAAGCTAGAGGACCTGGAGTATTTGAAGATTGCTAGATCAGTATTAAGTCTTCTGTAGCTGCAAATTCTGGGAAAATTTGTTTCTCCTAATATAGAAAAACAGAGAAATCCAAGTCTCAGGGGAAACATTAATGCCCCACTTAAGCAGTGTTAGCCTTTCATAAGCAGCAAATCTCATTTCTCTCTGGGGAGTCCCGCCTGGAACGTAAGATAACCTACACTTACCCTTGCTTTATTCAGCGACTCCATAAAACTCTACAGCTGTAGCTGACAGCAGAATATTTAAATGATTTGAACAGTGTAAATGCCTCACGTTCATTTAAATAACTGAAGAATTCAATCACTTGAATGCCAATGATTATTCCTATTGGAGTTTACATTTCAAAAAAAGACAGCCCATCTGAATCCCTGTGAGAGCATTAAATTGCTATCTAATTAGAAGTGCAAAATTACATATATTTAAAAGATAATTAAAGGTTTGAAGGCTGTTGAATAACTGGTTGTACATATAAATGAATCACTGAAAATTTGTTAGCAATATGTGAAGCTTTCTTTTATTCTTTGCTTTCAGCTTTGAAGTTAGGTATAACCGAGCTCAGGGGTTTAAGTCTGGTAGTATTAAGATAAAGGCAGATGTTTTTAATTATTTCTACTCAAACCCCAAATAATTATAAGCAGCTGCCAATTTTACATAATCCCAAATGACAAATCCTGAGAATGCAAATAAAATCCCAAATAGAGGGGTTGTTTTCTTCAGGGGAGTAAATCACATACATGTCGCATCGCTAATCAACTGCAATCCACCTGAGAACGTGTGCTCAGCCAATGTGCTCTTTGGCCAGGCTCAAGGTGTGTGACTTAAAGCTGGTTTTTGTATTGACTTTTACCTCACCCTGTATATTTCCCTATTGCTCTATCATTTTAATCACTACTGCACCATTTGAAATGCAAACACATGTTATGAGTGTAAATAGGCTGAGTAATTTAAATACGTGTGGCATAAAAACTATTTTCTTCTATTGCTTCATTAGAGGGTTCTCCTGTATACATGGCAGATCTAATGGTTCCTACTTTTTTTCAGCCTGGAAACTTAGAATTCCATTATTCTCTTTTCCCTAGCAAACTACAAGGCTCCTGCTGTCAGCAGTATTTTTGCAAATTTTATAGTGTGGTAGTTTTTCACAGCCATCTGACATGAAAAATCAGTCCAAAATAACTGGTTTTTACTACCAACCATAACCTGGGAACTTCTGGATTAACATCTTAAATAATAGGCTGGTCATGAAAAATCTGCCTTTGGAAAGGGAAGTTGTTCTTCCAAGTTTCCAAAGAGAATCAAGATGTCACCTTTTTTAATATTAAAATAAGGAAGTTTGTGTAGAAAGCAATGTTGTTTTTTCACTGAACACCTATGAGTGTTCTACAAATTTCGAGGTTAAATGCAGATCAATAAGAGATCTTTTGAGGTTGCAAACTGGATGGAAATCATGAAATAAAGGTATCACAAATGACAAATCATGATCTTGTGAGCAGGAAAGAAGTATTTGGGATGAAATAAAGAGCCAAGCAGTAGTGATTTAAATTGATATAGGATGCAGCTTCACATGTATCCCCAGGCAGAACGGTTTGGAGCTATGCAGCACATGGTGAATGAAAGCTCTGTCACTGCGGGTGATGTCATATAAACAGGTGAAGCCGTGCAGGGAACTTTTCACTTTTCACAACTTTGTTGTTTTTGGAGGGTTTTTTTTTGGTTGTTTTTTAGGGGGTTGACTTTTGTTTTGTTTGTTTTTTTTTTTTTTTTTTATTTGAGTGAATCAATCTATTGAAGTGATCTCTTCCTCAGTCTTCTCATGACATAATGACAGTGTATTCCATCTCTACCTCTTTATTTAAAACTATATGGAAAAGTGTGTAATTTTAGATAGTTATGCTTTTCTTCTGATATTTGTTCATTCAAGCTTTCCTATCAAACTTTGTAGACAAGAATACCTTTACAGGATTGCTTAATGCAAGTTACAGTTATACATACAATTGTTTTGTGTATTTTATTATGTGGAATTGAAGTTATATTCATGTGTTCAAGTTTGTCTTCTCTAAACAAACAAAACAGGATCATTCTCAAATGCTGTTGATATTAATACATTAAACAAATTTTGAAGTACTGATTCAGAAATGTGAAGCTTCATCCAATGATGCTTTGTTTTAAAATTGGAGAAGTTTTTTCATTACCTCATACCTTACTTTTGCACGTATTAGTAGTTTGTCAAGAAAGAACTATCCCTTGAAATTACTTTACCTCTTTGGGTTTTGGTTGTTGTTTAGTAGAGGCTTTCTTACTGTATTTTCTTACAGATGATCCCACATGTGTGGCTAAGAAAGTTCACTAAAATCTAGTGGTGCTTCCAAGGCTGCTATCACAGCAACTCACTCTCTCCTATCTCCCCATTATCCATATGGAGCACGTCTGAGAAATTCCGATCACCTTAGACCCAAAACTTGCAGCTGTTAAGATGTAGTTTACTCTCTCCATGATCAGATTGCTACACTCTGACTTTATAAACACGTGGCTGGTCATATTCAATGCAGATGGTTTGGGACTGCTTGTGTTAAAAAAAATAAAATCAAAGCAAAGCGTTTAATAATGGCACATGTAAATGGTTGTATATGGGGTGGTGAAAAAATGTGATTCAGTCCTCAAGCAGTACATGTCACATGTTGTTTGAATCATCCAGTGCTATAAGAGTTTGGCCCAGCCTCAAATAAAAGATACTGAGTAAGATAAAGCTCATTCTAATCACAAAATCAATTCCTGTGCTCTTTTCCCAAACAACAATGAGTTGGAGCCATCATGTAGTTTTGGGCAGACTAAAAGATTCTTCTGTTGCAGACCAGATATTTAACATTTTTCGGTTGGTTTTTTTTCCTCACAGGGGCTAACTACTATATAATATCACCACACATTTTATACTAGTCAAAGTAGATTAACAGTACACATTTTAAATCTCTCTCTTTTTCTCATGCACTTAAATCAGAATTATTTGGTAGAATTCCTAGTTTGCATCTTTCCCAGGGGGTCCCTTAATGATTTTTTTCAATGCTTTATAGTAATCTTGCAGATGGGTTTGGCTTCAGCTTTCAATCAGTATTTTATACTTCACCCAGGAGTCTTAGAGATAAAAGTTAGATTAGGTTTGCTACCAGACAAGAAGATATAACTGAATGCTATTTTTAAAAGCTGGGGGATTGCTTCTGTGTCCATGAATAAATTTTACTGAGAAATTAGTTAAGCAATAACACTAGAAAGAAACTGGAGAAGAATGACCATTTCAACAGTACTGTTAAGAAGTATTTTATATGTGATCTAAGTGCATTTATGTTTGACACCCTGGTTACATAAGCATAAAGATATGTAAATTTACTGCTGGAAATAAGGTGATATCTTCATGAAAATTAGATTTATAAGAAAAGTTTCTCAGATGTACAAATAATTGCCCTTTTTTTGGTATCACATCCTTCCTGGAAGTTGGTTTTTGTTTTCTCTGCTGTCATTTTCTGAACTATAAAATAAATCTATTCTTTACTTGTTGAATTCCTGTGTAGGCACTTAAACAGTAGCTCCTAAAGTGTAATTGCAGAATAAGGAGTTAGACATCTCAATACTTTATTAGTTCCTGTCCTAAATGTGTTTAAGAATTGTACTTTCAATTCCTTTGAATGCTTGTAGAGCTGAACTCCTGCTAGACCACTGGGGTTTTGGCTTTGTTTCTTCTAATCTAGATTTTTAATACATGAATGCTTCCAACTCTGGCCTTTCTGCAGAACTTTGGGTATTTTATCCAGCTCCTCATTTGATTGCTTTTGGTTTTTGTTCTCCAAGTGCAAGGTGTGAAATCTATATGATTAAAACAAATACGAAGCCCATAACCAGTATGATACAAATGGTTTGCCTTATGTTTGAAGCCTACTTCTGCTGTCAGACACTCAAGATCAACTACTATTGTCCTAAGTAAGGATTTGCACATGTGTCTGAGAATGCAATATAGGCCAGAAGCTCTTCAACATCTGTGAGTGAGGATGTAATTAAATATTGGAACCAGTACAGGAGCTGTTTGCTCTACTCAAATGATCCCAGCTAACTTCTATGTAACACTGTTCAGCTCTCAGTATTTCAGAGCCTGACTGTAACCATTTCTATACTAGAATGACTAAATCAGATCAAAGATTTGTTTGGTTAATTGGTGCAACCACAGAAAGTAGATGTAGTTACTCATTGTAAAGATTAAAGATAATATTGATATAGCTGCAGCCATAATGAAAGGCTTGCCAAACATAGTTACAAAAATCAAGCCCTGCTAACGAATGGGATGTTATCCTCTCATACGTTATTCTTGTGAGATTTAGTTATATTGGCTGCAAACTTGGTGTTTCAGTATTTGGGTATAGTTATCTCTGGCTATCAGAGCTGTCATGTAGCAAGAAGTAATTGTAGAACTGAGCTGCTTGAATTCAAAGTCTAGTATATAAGCATGTGCTGAAAGCAGAAGTTCTTTACATCTCTCTACCCGTCTGTTGAATAGTATTAGACCAGAAGTAGACAACCTTGTTGTTACAAGAATGGTGGATTTTAGCAGAAGGGCAAGAAAAGCACAGGAAAATACTTTTCAGTTACATCTACATCAATTCTCACAGTGTAGACTAAGACTTATATGAACAGAGTTGTTAGGATTTTTTATTAAAAAGAGTGTGATTTGACTCAGGATCGTATCCCACAGAATTTCCCAAAAAGAATAATCTGTAGAAATAATTGGAGTATCCATTTTTTTATGAGCAAAAATTAAGGAGGATCCGTGAAGCCTGTGCTAGAAGAAACTTTACAGTGCTACCAATATCTCAAAATCTCTTTGTGACTATGATGCTGCAGTCAATATTTTTACAAGTTTGCTGTTCTTCAGGAAGATTTTGTCATGCCTATTTTAAAGTATTGTAGTTCACAAAAGCAACTGTGGAATTCACATAAGAATTTCTAATTCGGAGAGGAAAAAGTCAGGCTGGGAATAACCTTCTTAATGCTCAGAGAGCAAGTCTTTCTCTTGATCTCTGTAATCTGCAGAATGTGATTAAAGTCCCTGCACCGCTGGCTGTGGTGATGAATTGCTCGTATCAAACACTGACAGGTTTGGTTTATGGTACAGTTGGTCCTGCCCTGAGGGAGGAGAATCAACTATACCTACTGCCTTGCAGGTACATTTTGTACCCTTCTGTGATGCTCTTGTTGAACAGTCAGAAAAGCAATTTGGGGATTTTTCATAGCATCCCAGTGTCTCCTGTCATACTTCATAAAAAGGTGGTTGTTTGCTCCCACTTGTATACATCATAAAAGATAAGAGACCAGATTTCACATTACGCTGATCCTCTCCCAAATTTACTTTTTTTTCAAATATAGTCTCCTAATTTAACTTAACCAGTTAGGTTCTTTATTCCCAAGTCTTCCAAAATGTTTGTTTCTTTCTTCCACTGAGACAGGTTTGTGTGGTTACACTAGTAGGCTGATTTTGAATGCTCAGCAGAGGGCAGAATTTCCCACATTATAAACACCTCGGTGTCAAATCAATTTGTCTCTAGAATGTTTATTTTAAATGTGTGATTTACAGCGTAACAGTGAGTAGTGATAAAACCCCCATATACTATCATTGTTAGTATGTTACTTTTTTCCCCATGAAGTTGTAGATAAAATGGAGTATCAGCAAATGTTAACACCATACTTCCCAAGACTTGCATCTTATCTTGTTTAAAGTGAAATGGGTAAACATTTTGTTGATAAGATTATAGTAAATATAACTTCCTGTACAGCTGAAAGAGCTAGTTTGAGACATTTAACATAAACTGCCAGATCCCAGGTCTCATGTATTTTCCATATGGGGAGAAGAAGGTACAACTGCTGAGTTTGATTTCCCAGTGTGTCCATCAAGAAAGAGATCATATAATAATCATGTGATGTAGGTTTTTAGTTCACAGGGAACATTTATGCAGCAGTACAGCGCACTTTGTGTGAATTAAGCTCCCTACTGCGAAGAGTATTGCACAAAATCAACATCCAGCAAATTTTTTTAAATCTTTGATACAAAATAGTTGTGCAGATAAAACAAGATGTGCTAAATGCTTCACCTTTTTTTTTATACCAGTATGAAGAGGGGAAGAAACGAAGAAAGCCCAACTACAGTAGTGTGGATCTTTCTGAGGTTGAATGGGAAGACAGAGATGATGTGGTAAGTGATGTGTTTTAAAACCCTGTCAGAAGACATTGTTGCATCCCACTACTGTACCTGGAAACTGTTTAAGTAGTCATTAGAGAGGCCACCTGACTACTCTCAGGAAGGGAAGGACAATAGACCCTTTTACTTCATTCAGAATTTTACAACTGTTTTGTATTGTTTCTTCCTTACATATGCATATACCACAAACACAGACTCTTTGTATTTTTGGTAAAACTCATCACCCTCGCAGTCTCCATGCATCCCATTGTGTATTTTTGCTGGACAGCAAATATAGCATGAGAGACAGGAATAGAATGTCTCCTTGGGGCTGGCCCAGACAACTGCTGAAACTCAGAAATAAAAGAATGAGTTTAACTTCTTTCCGTGAGATCCCTCTTTCCTTAATGGAAGTAATGAGAGCTGTTTTACTTAATGCACAAAATCAAAAAACATCAGATGAATATACAAAATTGGATTCTTTTACCTGTGTGCAGAGCACAGTTTCACTCCCAGCTCCTAATTCCAGACACATGGGTAGCTGCAGGAGCATGCATTCTATGTCCATCAGCTGTTATGCACACAAGGCTCTCCATTAACCTCATTTTTCAGTGCTCCATCTACTCTGTAGTTCACTCTTTATCTTATTCTTTCTTACCTTTCAGGCTTAGCCTTTTCTGCAGTACTGTATCAAAAGCTTTCCTTATGTCCATGGCTTAACCTCTGCCTGGTCTTTCTGTCACTTCCTCAATAAATCTGATTTGTTAGGCACGATTCGTTTTGTGTGAATCCGCGCTGACTGTCCTTAATTAAATCGTAACTTTCCAGGTGTTCCCCTTTCTGTCCTGTAATTTAGTTTTTCCCATAAGTTCCCTACTGCCAAAGTCACGACTACATGTCTATTTTTCATAGATGTCTCCTCGATCCCTTCTCAAATATCAGTACTGTGTTAGCTTCTCTCAAGTCCCTCGTACCTCTGCTTTTCCAGAGAGGTTTTGAATATATCCACTGAAGGTTCCCATACTTACTTTGTCATGTCCTTCCGAAATCTGGGATGGATCACGTACAACAGCCCCTGGAGTCTTGTCAGTCTTCAGATGTACTAATTTCTTGATCCCTGTTCTGACATAAGTCTATATTTTCCTTCTCCCTTACAAAATATATATCTTGCATTCCTCCCTCTCTCCACCCCCTTTGTGAATAGTGAAACAGTTCATCTATGTTTTAAGCAATGTCTGTTCCATCAGGTGATAGATTGTCCTCGGCCTTTCCTCGGAGGCCATCTTACTTCCTCAGTTAAAGTTTTGTGTTGGAGTGCACACACAAACTCTTTTGAATGTTTGTGTAGCTTTGTGCTGTTTCCTATGCACACACTATTTAAGGTTTCTTCATTAGATTTTCAGACATCATAGCAACCTTGGCAATCTCATTGGCTTCATGTTTTATACCTGGCTTTTTTTCTTATCTTTGATCACTTATTACTCAACCAGTTTCTCTGCTAATGACCTTTGAAAATTTCCTCTGTCCTTTCAAATGCTGTTACATACAGCCCTTAAACCTTTGTGATTTTTCTTCTTGCTCTTTCTCTTTGGTTTGTTTTCTTTTTTTGTATTTTTATTTCTTCCAATACTTCATCTGCTTAATTCTGAGATTTTAATCTCTCATTTTTAATCATATCTTAGCAGAAATTCAATGATTCAGTTAATGTAACATTGAACTATTTCTATGACATTGCAAATTTAGTTTTATTTATAATTGAGATTCTATCTGAATACATATGAAAGTCCAGATTAAACTCTATTTCCTTTGGTTGACATCCCTATGTTCTGTAATTTTTTCCGAAAATTTCTACCAGAAATTGCATTTTGTCTATCTGTAGGCCGCAAAATTTTCGTTTCACATTTTGATGAAAGATACTTAAGTACTTTTTTTTCTCACTTTTTGCCTTTCACCTATAAAACAAGCTTCTTAAAAATAAATTTTTAATTGTGTCATAGAGACAAGCTGCATGTGGCTCTGCTTTACCCAAGACCTTGCATTTGATGTTCTTGATTTTTTCCAAGCTTGGGTAGTAAAGCATTGTGTATTCAACTGCAGAGGGAAAGAATTAATGTATTCAAATAGCTGCTTTTAATAACATAGACTACTACTGGGATACTTTTCTCCCATGAAACACTTATGTGGAAGCTGATTAAGACTTTTTCTTAGTTTTTACCACATTAATTTAATGGTTATGTAGTTTTCCAAGAATATAGAATGATCTCATGCTACAGTAGTGAAACTGAGTTTTTAGCAATTGATTGGAAGATATTTAGTTGAAGGAGCAAGAATACTTATTGCTCTGAAGAGGTGAAGAAATTGGTTTTCTCTAGTGATCCAGTAAGGGAAAGGTGTCCAAACTAAGGTTATAATTTTTTTCACCATGAAATAGTGTTGTCATAAATGTATCAGCTCATTTTCCAGGTTAACAATACCTGCTATCTTGCTGTTAATGCATTTTATTAGAAACAGAAATTTTAGCATCAACTTATTAAGTTAACAGTGTCTTCCAGCAAGGTTTGCAAATACACAGGACCAAAGAGGAGAAGTTTCAATTTGGATAGAAATCTTTTTCTCATTAACTCACTTAAAATTCCTTTCTTATAATTTCTAGCTGAATGAAATATTTTTTTTTCCAAATAAAAAAGACCATGAATGAATGTTTTGGGGCTTGGAGCCAATTGAGGCAGTACTTATTTTATGCATTTGAGGAGGGAGATGAAACTGCAGAAGAGCTGAGAAACCAGATTACAAAGCCAAGAAATGCAATCACAGCAAGCAGAAAAAAAAAAAAAAAGAAAGAAAAGTAAAACTCTAAATCCCACATGCAAACTTGATCTTAAACACTACTGAGAGTTTGGAGAACCTTTTAGTAAATCTATGACTTGCCTGAGGCTTGTGGGAGGAATGGGTCTTAGACAACTGCAGGCACCAATAGGAGAAAAATGAAAACCATGTTAAAGATAAATGGAACTGTTCTGTAAATGTTAGAAAGTAGATGGTTAATTAAGACCAGCTCTCCAAGTCCAAAACCACAAAACTTAAAATAGGAAACTATTTCCAGAATTGCCTATTATGTATTGTTAAAAAAAAAATCTACAGTAAAATATATGCTTTATTTTATATATGCCTCCAGCTAAAAATTATTCTTTTACACTCACTGACAGAAGAGTAAGACTGTTAATTCAAATCTAGATGCCCTGGAATTAGATTTAAAGAGCTGCAAAGTTTGCAGTTTTTGATAGGTCAGCCATGCTCAACTTGTTCGTGAGAATAAAACCAGATACTTCACTGGCAAGTTTAGTCATTCACTTTTCACTCCATACTAACTCAGAAAGCCTGCAGAGTGCATTTATAAGTCTATCTTCACAATTTTTCATTAAAACCTGACTGAATCGCCCAATCTGGCATGAGGTACTCTGGAACAGGAGGTATTTATTCGCTTGAACATGATGTTCAAAATTGTGTTCAGATAGATAAGCAATGGAAGAGACATAAAAATGCTCCCTTTGTCAATATTATTCTGCATTTTGAATATTGAATTGATTAGTGATAGTGGAATTTTCCAATTGTAATGCAAACTACAGCTGCAAAAGATTTATAGGTGCTTTTTACCACAACAAGCGAAATAACTCACTTCTTCCATTAGTAAATCTAAGAGCAATCAAATGAAATGTTTCCATATATAGATGGTATGACTGTTAAGCAGTAACTTTCTTATTTCTTCCCTGAAGTCCTGAACTGATAAATAGGCAAATTCAAAGCCCTAATGTTGAGAATTTCTCAAAAAAACTCTGTATTTTCATTCTTCAGTTTCAGCCCGTGCCCTCAGAACAGCTGTGCCAGGGTAGCGTGTCCTCATCCTGCTGGTCATTTTGTCCTGTAGACCCGGGGGATGGATGTTGGTTTTTTTACTCTTCTTTTCATCATCATGACATGTTCACCTAAGGGAGAGGGTGTGTGTCCTCTGGGAGGAAGACTCTTCTCTCCTAGGGAGCAAATAGGTGTGCTGAGGGAAGAGGTTTTAGAGGTGGTGGGAAAGGGACTTTGCAGCGTAGGTTTGGGAGGCTGCAGCTCATGTAGAGGCTAGAAAACAGTTACAGAAAAACGCTGTTTGTGGTGATCTAGAAAGTAACAGATTTAACTTGAAGAGCAGCAGGTAAATCATTGTGTATAAACTCTTCTCCATTTATTTTCTGATTTCCCTAGCTTCTCTGAGTTTTCGGTTTATACAAGTAACACAACTTGGTTTTGAGGGGGATTTAAAATGTCTCTTGGACAACTTTGAGAGGGAGAGGTCCAGGCCAATTCTTAAAGCTGTGACTGACTTAGGGCTTCCATTACAGAGCTAAAATTTATTACCTTGCAAGAGGCACATGACACCAAAGGACAACTGAGGGAGTTGCAGAGCACTGCAGTTGTGTGTTCCCTCTGAAACAGGTTACTGATCAAACAGGCTGTCATTCTGTTTTCATGTTCTAATTTCTGATGCAGTTAGGATGAAGTTTCTGGTGCTGGTTTAGGATGCAACCCAATGTAGATTCTTAAACAGAATGAATAGTACAGGATAAGTGATGTTTTCTCTTATTCTGTATAGTTGTTGATGTAATTAAACACTGAGCCCTGGTCTAACTTCACCTAAATCCAACTAGGAACCTAGTCCTTACCTTCCCATGCAGTGACTGCAAAATTGTCAATCACACTGTGTCACATAAGATCCAGATTACTCCACAAAGAGCTATTTTACTATAAGGGATGCTGAAAGCTCGTATCTTCTGTGCCTTAGCAACGTGCCTAGAGTTGTATGGCAGAAGTCTTGGCCTATACAGTCAATAACAGAATCTGTAAGGGGGTTTTTCAGTGCATAGTAGAATTACTGAAAATGAGGAAATGAAGAAAATTGAGCACTGCTTAGGCCAAATGAGTGTACTGGAGAGCTCAGAGGTAAAAGAATTATCGAAAATGCAAATAAAGGGATTGACACACATTTCCTTCATTTCAGCTCCGAAATGCAATGGTGAATCGGAAAACAGGGAAATTCTCCATGGAAGTGAAGAAGACAGTGGACAAAGGGGTACAATGTCTAAAATATTATTCCAACTAAATACAAAGCAAGCAATAATTTTTAAACAGTTTTTAAGTTTGGTATAAATATTATTCACTGCAGTATATTTTTTTTTTTGCTCACTGAATGTAAACATTACTTATAATTTTATCAGGGACTAACCACTTGGTCTTTTATATATTTCTCATAGCAAACTAAATTCTTCCCCTGTCCCCTTCTTTCTTGTTCTTAATCTAGAAGCGGGTATTGGTGATGACAAATGACTACTATTATACAGACATCAAGGGGACTCCATTCAGGTAGAGCCGACCATAATAAATGGACATTTCATCCAACTCATTGGATCTGTGCTTATACAGAGCTTGTGAACTCATTAAAAGCTCATCAGCAAAAAGTTGACAATGAAATATCCCTGGACAATGCTGAAAATAGCAAGGAAAAGGAGCCTACCAGCATTCCTTTCAGCTTTTCCAGGGATGGAAAGTTTGTGCAAGCTCACACAGGCAAACTCCCAGTGTTTGTCATGGCTTACGTTTCATTGAAAAAATATTCAGTTGAGGTTTACATTGAACGAAAGGCTTTCGAAAGTACTTGGAGAGCTATAAATACTATAATCCATTTAAGTAACTACATATTGAGCCCCATTTTGATTTTTTTTTTCCACAACAAGAATGTAATGTAAAATGAGATAGTATTTCACTTCCAATTTGAGGTTTGGATGGTTTTTTTTTTCTCTGAACTACCTTTGGTGTATTTCTATAACTAAAACTGAGTACATTGGTCATTTTGGCATGCATTTTAGGAGGGGGAAAAAAAAGGAAAAGAAAGACAGGTAGTCACTTCAAAAATGCTCATATTTGAATTAGAAATAATCCATTAATAAAAGAGTACTAGTGCTAACTTATGCTTAAAGCAGAAGGGTGGCAGTTGCAATACTCAACTGAAATTTTCTTCAATGTAACTGTTTCACATAACTTGAGCTACATTGCCACATAGAGAAACTATAGGCACGTTTCTCTGACCTCTAATGCAGTGTTTATTCTTGTTGAAATTCACACATGAGTGGTAATACTCAGTGTAGGTTTTGTTTTGTTTTTATTTTGTGGAATTTTTTGTTGTTGCTGGGGGTTTTTTGTTTGGTTGGGTTTTTTGTTTTGTTTTGTTGTGGTTTTTTTTTCCTCTGGCACTGTCTATCTTGCCCTATTAAGTAAACAGATATATGCATGCAGTGCAAGTTATGATGCTGAGGACAGAAATATTTAGGAAAAAGTCCTGCTTTTTTAGTATGGTGTGTGTCTAGTTTTGATGGGTTGTAGTGTAGATTTGGGAAGACAGCAGGGGCAACATTTATTAAAATCTATACTGTAGTGTCAAAGATTTTTAGTGTTCAGCCCCTTCCCAGATCGAGCTGTTGATCGCAGCTTGTGCGCTCTTGGATTCGGTGCCTCTACATGTACTTCGAGTACTGGCAGATTCTTAGCCTGAGATAATCCCCTTGAATGAACGAATGCCAGAAGGTATTCTCTGTGTGTGTTCAATAACAAGAGGCATGGGATCCCCAGCCAGTTCATTAAACTTGGATAGTTTAAATGGTAGACTAAAAACCAAACCAAAACAAAGTATGTAACTGTTGATAATTTATGAAGCCAAAGTCAATACAAAAGAGCTATACTAGCTAAAAATATGAAACACAGAAAAATTAGTCCAAGAGGAGTCATGATGCTGTTGTCACATTGGAAATTCTTTTCCTCTCAGTAGCTCCATCAATTCCCATACTTCTGTAGTTTCTCAACAGCTTACTCTGATTACAAAAAATTGTCTCCTTCATTGTAAGGCCATGGGCATGTTCAAGGCCCAGCTGAAGAAATCTCATGCTGGGTGAACAGCAGTGAGCTTAGAGGGGCTCATTTATTAGTTTGCCAGAGAATAATGGTTTACTGCACCTCTAAGCCCACATAAATACAGCCAATTGTTGCAGCCACATCAGAACTGAAACGTCATTGAAGCAACTAGTTGTAAAATAAATATAATCTGTGAGGGTTTGGAAACAAACAGTTTTAAAGTTAATCATAGTACACTAGCTGGAGATGTTAGAAATGAAAATAGCTCTGAATGTCTGCTATTGTTTGTCTCACAGATTTCAAGGTCTGCTTTATTTCTCTGCACAGTTTAGGTGTGGCTCTCTCTAGAGGACATGGAAAATATTTCTTCAGAGGGAACGTAACTGTAGAAGAAGGTAAGACACCTACCTTCTCATGTTGCTTACACAGTAGTTTTATTGTTGATTTGGTAGTCCTAAAACTTTTATGTTTGTCTGCAGATTCCATAAGGTAATTAGATTTTTTTCTTTTATTTCTTTTTTTCTTTTATTTTATTTGAAGATCTTTTACTTCACAGGATTTTTGTCCTCAGTTATATTAAGCATAGTCAGACTGTGAATCTTCTTTAGATGTGATCATCTTCTGTCCTCTCTCAATGTTCCAGAGAATCACTCAGGCCCAATGTTAATTATTTGTGGTGTTTTCTGAATGAAGTAACCACTAAGAGCACTGTAATTGTTATGGCATTTTTGTTCACAGACTATACATTGTGAACTCTTTCAGAGCTATAATTGCTTTGGGCATTATCTACAAGGACTTACATATTTATAACAGCAGTAGAGGTAACCAGGGAAAGAACTGTTCTTTCTTTATGGTTTTGCCTTTTGATGAGTCTCCAATTAAATGAGTGCAGGAGTCCACTGTGTGTGGTGATAAAAGGTGTTTTGCAACAAGGTTTCTGAAGATGAAGGAAGAGTAGAGGCATTTCAGAAGATTGAAGAGAGATTTGAAAAGTTTTAGAAATTACTGAGCAAAAAATGCTTCAATATGGGAATTCTTTCAGATTTTATGCTGAAGTCTCCATTTCCAATTCTTCTTGTTTTGTCAGTGATGTCAAACAAGATACTTAATTTCTTCAGATCTTTGTTCCTCAGCTGTATTTTGTGACATGAATATGTTCCTGTACTCAGGAGAGATATAAAAAGAAATGCTTTGAAGTTTGAGTCACTTGAGCAGCAAATACTAGTCTAGATAGAAAGAGAGCACAGCAGGAGATTCAAAGCTGCTTGCTCTCCAAACTGTTCCCAACATACCTCTCACCGATGTTCTTTAATCCAGCCACACATCTCAGCAGTCTGATATTTGCTCCCAGATGCATCACCAGAAGTGTTAACATAACCATAACTAACAGATCCTTCTCTCCCAGTCTTACCTTCACTGATTCTCCATCACTGACACTTCACTGTCCTCTCCAAGGGCTACAGCTGTAGTTCTGGTTTTGGCTTCCCTGCTTTCCTTAACTGCTGTTGTTTTGTCATTGTTTATTATGTGATCTGGCAGGTTAAACCCAGACCCTGCCTTCTGATCCCTATTTTCTTATTGTCTATTGATAAGTGTTTTAAGAGTTTTTAAAATTGCCAAAGTACATTTTTATTGTGCTATATAACTAATGTTAGGGTTCTTATTTACAAGCATTTGCATGACCTGTTAGCACAAAAAAACTATTCTGAATGATCACATAAATTGTTGTTTGTGTTCATGGGCTGTGTCCTTAGGTTTTGAGGGAATTACAACTTTTTTCTTTAAAAGAGAACAGCTCACATGAAATGAGAAGTGTGTATTTTAGCATAAAGAACTTTACTGGCCAAAGAGAACAAGGGAGTATGAACAGGAGTCTGTTACCATTTTGTATTTGTCTTTATTCAGATTTTCTTCTTAACTTTAAATATATTATGTGAGTAATTTGTATGAGTTAAACATACTAGCACAAAAAAGTTTTCCTACCTTTTCAGTTTTAGATCTGATTTAGCTGGCTTTTGCAAGTTTGTTAGACCCTAAAGTGTATTTGAGCATAGTTTACTGTGATTTATTTCATTGTGGTAATAATGCAGTTTCCAAAAAGGGTTTATGTTATGGACTGTATGCAAATAACCATCTGTTACCCAGACTGCTCCCTAAATAACCCATTATTATTACTGTTACAGGTTTACATGATTTAGAACACCCTGATGTAGCTTTAGCAGATGAATGGTAAGCTTTAAATAAAGCATGAAATTGGTGTCTGTTACCCTTCTTGGTTTCATATTGTTTGTGCTTGCAGAGCCCAATTCTTTATGTTCAAAGACAAAGGGAGATCATTCTTACACATATAATAACATTTTAACGTCTTGACAACGTGTTCACAGGTCCTATTGCAACACTGACTTACATCCTGAGCACCGTCAAATGACTCAGTTAGAAGCAATTAAACGCTACCTCACGGGAAAAGAGCCATTGCTGCAATGCAAGTATTTTGTTAAACATGCACTTTAGTAGGCTTTACCCCAGCTAAAAACTGTTGTACTGAACCTTCTACAAAATGGAAAGCTACTTAGTTCAACCAGTGTTAATTTGAGATAGGATTGCTTGGCTGATGTAACTTTGGAATTTCAATCAGTGTTGAGCTTTATTCAGGGTATCAATAAAGATATTGATGATTCAGATTTCTGACTGTTGCAGTGAACAATATGCCTGAAGCAAATATTCATGTATCTTTTCAGATGATGTAGCTATGCTATGCAAAATTATCACTCCATCTGGTTTTGTAAGTTATACAGAATTGGTCTGAATCAATCCTTGGATCGTGCCTCTAAAGAATATATGAGATATTTCATGAGCATCTTAGGGAGGGTGGGTATGCAATTAGCATTTCTGAACTGCAAAGTAGAATAAAAAATTCAGGTGGATAAGTGCATATTCTGCCCACCTGCAGAAATGTGAGTGTTAGTAGACCTGCTTGTTTTAACCTTATGTAATGTGCAAATGGGAGCATTAGATAATATATACATGGACAAGTTACAAGAGAAGTGGAGGATCAATGTTTGGTTTTTTATCTAAATTGTTGTTAGTGCAATGAAATTATATAGGAAAAACTGCATTGTTGTAAAATACCATTTAATATAACGTAATGAGTGCTTCATAGTGCAAAACTTTTGAAAGCATATCACAGATATAATGTACAATGTAAGAAAACCTATTGTTTGGTCATCTAAAAAAATTTCTCTGTATGCACATGCATTTACTGATTTTAATATATTGTAACAGGTGATAAAGAATTGATCCAGGAAGTTCTGTTTGATGCAGTTGTGAGTGCACCAATTGAAGCTTATTGGACCAGCCTAGCATTGAATAAATCAGAGTAAGCAAGCTTTGTGTCAACCTTATCTATCAGCCATGGGTGTATTTTTGACAGATATGTTAGTGAACTGGTGGCATGTCTAACAGATTCTGATATGCATGAAGATAGTATTTTAACCATTTGATCCCAAATAGCACCAATTTTGAGTTCAGTCTTAAGTGCTTATCTTGCAGTGTACATCAGGATGATTAGTTGTAATTTCCACAATAAAACTAATGAAATTCTATGCTTGGTTGCTTGAGCAACATTCACACCTACGACTTGAAGCATAAACATCCTATGGAAGTGTTGAATGGACTGGGAGTAAGATCTGGAATTCCTGCCCACTTCAAAATCACTGAGTGCCAGTGGCTATTAAATAGTTGGTATATAGCTATGCCACACCTTTTTATGCTATGGCTTCCATATAAACCTTCCCTACAAATCCTACAAAATTTACTGTCTTTGACTTTTTAGTGATTCTTGGCCTAAATAGCATTTCTACACTGCATGTTTTTCCAAACCCACATGTCTATAACGTAAACCCCAGCATTTAAAAATAAATCAATAAATAAGGGAACTATGCTTAAGATAATATTTCTCAAAAACTACAGTACACTTGTACTTTCTTTGACCAGTAATATAGCTTTATCTTTTTACTGTCTAAAAGCATCATCTTTGCCATTTCAGAAACTCTGACAAAGGAGTGGAAGTTGCCTTCCTTGGAACACGGACTGGACTATCTCGTATCAACCTGTTTGTGGGTCCAGAGCAGCTCACTAACCAGTAAGTAACAAAGCTATGCTTAGCAGCCATATAAGCAAAGAAGGGAAAAAATGTTTTATTTTATGAAGCCCATCTACTGTTTCTTCAGATAGAACAAGTTAGAAAGATCTCATAGGATCCCTTCAATTCTTTGTTCAACTGGAACATTTGGAACAATGAACTATTTTACACCAGTAGCCCATGTATTTACTTTCTCCACACACATACTCCCAGCCTCACATCTTTTACTCTTCAGAGCAGGATTACGAAAATGCTACACCTGCAGATGACGTTTTTTTTTTTACTACCCCACCTAAAAACAAATACTTGTAGGCTTTTTCAGAGATTTTGCATCACTGTTGTGGAAAATATTTTCAGTGTTGAAATAAAGCCAAGTGGCAGAAGTGGACTGAGTGTAAGAGTAATCAAGAGATCTCATTACACAAGGGTTTCCTATTTTGCTTGGAGAAGATGTAATCTCATGGAGGTATTATGCATGCAAAAGAAAATATGCACTTGATATTTATGATAATATAATTTTATTTAATATAAAATTATATGGTGCCTATCTGACCACAACTACTGTTGTAGTTCAAGTAGCCTGACGGGTGAGATCAATAACACTCCAATTTGTTACTGTCAGACAGCAAACCAGAACAGCTGTGTGGACACCATACTTTCTCTTGTCACTTGACACAACTTTTCCTCTGTCAACATTCCCTGGAATGATTGAGGAATAAAGTAGTTGTTTATTGAGGAATAATTACTGAGGAATAATGTAGTTGTCCACTACCACCCCTTACATATTAATTGGAAAGTAGGCTGTAAAATAATTTCTTTTTTCACTACTTAAGAGCAAATACCAGTGGCAACATACTGTCAAATCTCCAGTGCCTTTTCCACCTTGTACAGTTCACAGTTCTTACATTGTGCTAAAAGAAAAAGGCCTTTTAGACTAAACATTTTTATTTGTACACATCAGTAAAAATGTTTTCAGCAGTACTTAGAGGTACTATTTTTCAGTACTTTTTCCATCTTTCACACCAAAAGTGATTGTAAGTGTGTCACAAATATTTGTTAGTGGCTAAATTTAACCCTTTTGTTGAACAAACAGTATTAGAAGAATTGTTTCAAACCATTTCCTTTCCCTAAAAATTGCATTTTGTTTTTTTATTGTCTTTCAAAGCTAGAAACTATTGTGTGCCACGCAACAAATAACAAGTGTTTTCTGTCTCTCTTTTTTCTCAAGAGACTTCCTGACAGCTGAAGATAAGGAGAACATTTTTAATGCTGACCATTTTCCACTCTGGTACAGAAGAGCTGCTGAGCAAATACCTGGGAGCTTTGTGTATTCAATCCCATTCAGCACAGGTCTGTCATTTTGTCATTCTCTAAATTCTGAGACATATATGATGCTGAAAGGATTCCAAGTATGTCAGTACTGGGTGGGCTCTGTAGCTAATCTCCAATGTTAATCTGAAATACGCATTGAAATCTGCAGCTACTTTACTGGCCCTTTGTCCAGGTGCATCTCTTACAGGGCTCCAAGGGAAACCCCAAGGTGTGGCTTTTAATATTTGCACAGGTTGAACTTACAGCCTGGTATTTTAAGCAAGACAAGTCCAACAGAACAAACGTTCACACTAATGAGAAACCCAACCAAAAATTGTCACCTTTGTTGCCATTTTAACAGAGTCAAAACTTGATAATCATTTCAGTGTTTTAAGCTTGGTTTTGAGATGCTGGGGAATTTACAATGGCAGTGCCTGTATGTTCTGTGCATACATATAGAACATGATGTTTACTACTTTATTTTCTGAGCACTAAATCCATGTAGACTGTTATTTCAAACCCGGGGGACAAAAGCTCAGTTGCCTCATTCTGCAATATGTTTTTTCAATTATTTTTACTTTTTTTCTTAATAAACCCTGCAGAAACCACAAACAAGAGCAATGTAGTGACAGCCAGTACTGCTATTCAGCTTCTGGATGACAGGAAATCTCCAGTGGTTGCAGGTACAATTGTTGTAGATTATTTGGTTTGTTATTTTTTTAAAAATCAGTTTAAACATTTCTCACTTTTTTGGGTTAGCAGGTATTTAATGTAGAAATATGATTTGAGAAGGTATCACATTTAACCAGTTCTAATATCGCATCAACAAGCTTTGGGTTTGGTTGTTTGGTTTTTAGTTAATTGTAAAAGAGACAGGCAGGTGTTGCTTCCATTTCCCTGATAATTGTTTAATATTGAACATTAAAAATTGCTTGGGTCCCATATTTTCTATCTAAAATAATGACAGGGTCTTTAAACCTTCTAAATGCTAAAGCATGTAAAAAACCTCTGTGATATCTACAAATGCATAATACCATGAAAAATAAGATTGGTGAATTTACAATCTGAAGCTCATCAGTGTTTTTTTACTTCTAATTCTGTAAACTTTAAAAACTGTGTGCTAGATGTTTTGTTTACAGTATGAAGCATTTTTAAGAATTTGCTTTGAATAATTTTTCCTTCCTCTCTTGTATGGCTGCATGTTTTCAGTTGGGTTTTTTTTGTGGGGAGACCTCTTTGGATCTGTGTAAACCTTTTTCCATGAAGATATCACTCAGCCAGCAACAGCCATTCAGAGACAAACAAGTATATGCATTATTCTTGTCCTCTTTAAGTTGGAGATCATAAATGTAACTTGTCAGTCCTACTTTTTTCTCTCTGAAAACTTTTAAGAAAGTACCCAGCATCTAGTTCAACTTTTAGGTTTTGTTACAGGGGTGACAATATTCTGTTTTAAGCAAAATGGCTTTGGAGGCAGAAACTGGAGCAGTGGTAAATGGGAGAAGTTTGAAGTTTTTATTAGCCAGACTTGGGAGACTAAAGTAAGATTATGGGTAACATTTTCAAATACCTCCATTGGAGTTCAAATTTGGCCAAAACGTCTCATTTTAATTTTTGTGAAGTAAGTATTCCTTATCCCCATTTGGTCTGAGTAGATTACAGAAAGCAGCAGGATGGGATACACATTTCATGTTAAATCACTCTATTCCCTAGAGGGATTTGACTGAAAATAAAGCTGCGCCAGAATGTTGTTTATTACAGATCACTACAAGAGTTTAAAACTGGCAGAGAGAAACTAGAACATTATTATAAAATGAAAACCTGAGTTAGACCTGCCGATGAGGGGGCAAAAAAAGGAACAAAACAGTTTCTTAGTACAAAACCTGTAGTTTCTTCTATTTTCCTACCTACACTAAGGCTTATTGCAAGTAGGGAATATTCAACTCTATAACATAGGCAGAAAGTCCTAAAATCAGTGAGTCTGCAGACTGTTACTACAGAGAAATTGAGTGTTGCTGCTGTTTCACCATCTGTACCTACTAATACCAGTTCCCTGTCAGAATGTGTTTGCTTATTGGCAAAAAAAACGTGTAATTTGTTTTTAAAATCCCTCCTGCCTCTTGCAATTGAGATTGTGATTTTATTTTTTTTTTTAACTTAAATGAATGCCAATTTCTATAGAAAGTGTGGAAGGAGAACATAAGGCTTTAATATATAAGTGTAGTAGCATTGTATTTATTAATATTTGTACAGAGCTCAGTTTAGTTGCAGGAGAGGAAGTGATAGTAATACTGAATGCAGGGATTTGTTTAGGTTTAAACACATTTATGGTCAAAACTACTTTAGTTGAGTGTTTTCTGTGACCATGTCTTCTATTTCAAGTTTACATTAAAATGTTAAGCATCTTCAAACTGTCCCTGTTACATTGTGACAGAGGATAAAAGATGGTGGGATTTTTTTTTCTTCTCAATATGACCTAAGACCAGGAGAATGACCCAGTCCCTGATTCTGAAATTTCGTGAGGTTCCTTGAAGACTAGTATTCCTTAAAAATAAATTATTAAAGATGCTACTCACCTACAATTCTGAACAAGATATGTGGATGGAAGCAAGCAAATAAGAGTCATCATGGAGCAAAGCAGGCTCTAAAAATTGAAAAAAATGGTTCTTTCCTGAGATTTTGGGAGTGTTGAGAAAGTACATGAACCTTCATAAAAGTAATTCCCTGTAGATGCATTTTAGTTTAAAAGCTGCAGTACAATACAGGACCTTAAAAGCCCTTCCTGTTGAAAGAGGCCATCGCTGTTCACAGAAAACATGAAAATTATCCCCTTGGTATGTTTAATTAAAGATAACAGCACTGACATAATCTTCTTAGGGCAAAAATTTATTAAAGAATGCTGAAGAAAATGTCTGATGAAAATTGTCAAGTCCTCTTAACTTTTCTTCATTGAACAAGCAGAACCTGGATTTCAAGCCTCATTGGAAAAGTCCATAGCAGCGCTGAGTAAAATACTCTGGACACTTAGTCAGAAGAAGGAAAGATTAAATCATACACAGGCAAAGTCTTTAGCCTCATAGTCATTTGAAATTTAAAATTTGAAGGAGATGAGGAGAAATAGTCCATTTTCGTTTAATACAAGGCTGCTTAGAAAAGCTGAAATTAACTACAATTTTCCTTAATCCTTTTGTGCCTATTTTTGTGCAGACCAGTTATTTACAAGAATTGTTAAGGTTGGAATTGACCTCTTGAGATCATGTAGTCCAATCCTAGTGGAGTAGATTTGAGAGAATCTTGAGCTAGAGCAGATTAACCAGAACTGTGTCCAGCCAGATCCTGAATGTCTCCACTCATGGAGAGGCTTCACCCTCTCTGGGTGTGTTATATTAAATACAGCTAGATAGGAAAAACAACTGGGGCTTTATTATTTTTGCCAACAATTGTTAAAAGTGTAGAATTCAAAAAAAGTTTTGTTTCTATGGTACCAAAGTATGACAAAAGAGTATCTATTTATTTTCTACCAATTTTTTTAATATGATCAGTTTTGTGTTGGACTTCCTAATTATCAAGGTTGAAATTAGAAAACACTGAGTCCTCCTTGCATGCATGCTCTTCTGTGGTCTGTCAATCAAAATCAAGTAATATTTTAATTTGTTCATTTTAAAAACATAAAAAGCTTTACCAATACATGAGACCTGTAGTTTCTGAAATCGAGCAAGCCCTAATTGCTCTATATCAGCCTAACTAGAATAGTATATTAGCAGAAGTTCACTGTAGCTAAATTAGTGAGAAATGAAACTACTCCCACTATCTGAAAATTTCTCTTATTCAGTGGAATTCTGAGAAGAAAAGAAATCTATGTTTTTCTTATGTACAGGCACGTTTACAGTCATTTTCTATCAAAGAGCAGTGATTGCCTGGGACGTGCATTCAAGCGTTGCCATAGCTCTGTGAATCTACCCTGACTCATTCCACTCTGCTGAAGCTGCATAAAAAGAGCAATTGCAGTAATTTCTCTTTGGACAGAAGAGAAAAATCTGGTTTTCTTCATAATTGCAAGATTTTTGATTGGTGTGTTTGTTTTTCTTTTTTATGCTGTGTTCCTCGTACAGGTTGTGGCTGGAAAATCAACCACTCTCAGTGGCAAAAGTTACCAAAAGATCTATAGCCTTTGTGAGAATGCCAGACTCACAAGGATTGGATTTTGCCCTTTATGAACATGTTGAATAATAGTTATACTTTTTAATGTAGTCTTTTCAAGAGAATACATCTACTATTAATTTCAGAATGATTAAAGATGGCCAATTTTTTCTCACAGACATCACATTTTCTGCTGCCAAGCAATAAAAGCTGAAACAAAAATGAGAGATACTTTCTACCACCCATGATTCATAACTTTATACAGTGTCTTGTCTCTGTGTGGGTGTCTGACAGAGAAGGTTGCAAGGAATCTGTCCTTAAATGCGTGGCAGGTGCCTTTAATTCCACAGTGGATACTGCCAAAGGCTGAGTTACTGCCTATTCTTTGCCACACTAATGCTGTGAGACTAATAGGAGTGATTTGTCTCGTAAAAGATTTCTTGGAAAGAAATATGTACTTATGGCATAGTGGAATAAAAGAAACACCTACTATTGATTTCTGCTAAAACTATAGATCATGGTTAAGTGTTATTTTATAGATACATAATTTATATTTAAATATGAACTAAAATATATTTAAAATATAATAAGCAGGTCATTGTAGTCAAATGTGGGAGGTGTTACTGAAACTGAAGAAAAACCTCTTCTGTTCGCTGACAGTTTGGTTTTAAATGCTTTTACCAAAAATACTTATTATACAAACAAGGAATATTGTGTTTTATTCTGCCAAACAAATTGTTCCAAGTAATGCCAGGATACGGTATCTAACTTTTCCAGTATTTAACTTCTCAAAGTTGATCCCTTATTTTTATAACCAGCCCATATACAAATTCAAGGTTTTTACTCCAAAGTCTGGTTAGAGACGGATTTTTTACAAGTGTCCTCATCCATCACCTTATTTGTTCTCGCTTTTATATAGTTTTAAACCCCAACTTTATTATAGCAAAAAAATTCAGTTATTCCATGTTAGATATTCCTAGTCAGGATGCTAAAAGCCCTCAGGTATTTCGAATGACACAGCTTGAATATTTAGGACCTCCTTTTTTTCCCCATCCATAAGCTAAGGAAGATGGTAATGATTTAATTTCATCACTGGTTTGTTAAAATTGGCACACAATTTTGAATGCCTCTATTCTGGGTAGTGGAAAGTGATCCTGATGGTCCTGCTGTTTAAGATATTTCAAGCTGTGCCTTGAGAACAGGAAAGATCCAAAATCTCATATTACTTCTAAAGTACAAATCAGTCTTATTGAGACTGGTCACACTTCAGGTTTTCGTTCTTCCTGTTTAAATCAGCTTCTACAGAACAGCAATTTAAAAGGAAAATTTGTGAATATACCAGTTTTCAAGTAACTGAGGCTTTTGCTGATCGAGGCTCTAAGTAAGGAAGATTCTTTTATAATTTCATGGAGGACAATGGTTACATTGTATCTGAAAAGCAATGACTTTATGACACAAAAATTTTGCTCTTTACCCTGTTTTCCTTTTTTTTTAATGTGTTAATATTTGTGTATACATGAAACAGTGACTCACAATTGCTTAATCAAAAGTAGTTTTAACTGTTGATATTTCTAGGAGTGGCAGACACTGTAAATGTTTCACAAATGGTGAAATCTGCTGTTGTTACAGTAGCAAATAGAGTAAATACATCTGCTCTGTAGTGCTTGGAAATTTTTTTCTATTCTTTCTCACATATATTGCTTTTGTATTACTATATCATTAAGAACATTCAAGTAAATGTCACTGCCATACACAGTCCTTAAAATTTATGATGCCATCTATAAAATTGCATTTTAGTATGAAGACCAAAGGGAAAATGAATATGTCATCATAATGACACACCAACCGAATTTTTGAGGCATTCTAAAATAGATGTTTTCCTTGCCAGGCAAGACAGTGATTTACTTAATCTTTACTCCACATTATAAGCCACAGAAGATTATATTCAGCAGTAATGTTTAGCAAATCCTCAAAATGTTTTTCATGCTTTGGTAGAAAACCACTACTTTATGTTTTTCCAGAGTTTCTTGTTCATTTTGAATATTATTTTTGTGTTCACAAATCTAATATTAGTGTACAGACTAATGTTTTCAGTTTTAGGAAAACTGAGATGTGTGTTTGTATAGTCTAACATTAAAAAACTTGCAGACTCAGGTTGGGAGCCATTACTTGGGAAAGATGGTTTGCAGGTAATGTGTGGAGAGAGGGAAACTCCTCCACAGAATGCTTTGAGCATCTGGTGAGAATCCTGCCCCTTTCCATTGACTGAACAGTAAAGCTGAGGTTAGATAACATATCCACAACCCTTCACACATTTGCATTCATTTCCATTTGTTCTCAATTTCACTTCACCACACAGAATTAGTGTGTGGAATAGTTGAATAACAGGGGGTTTAAAGATAGTTCTCTGCTAGTGTTAACTTGAGGATTTAACCTCTATTTATCTAATTCTAGGACTTTCCTCACCACTTGCTCTTAGAGAATCCAGGACTCTGACAGATGAATTAGAACAGTATCCCAACACGTGTAGTATTCATATGTATAGTAAATGGCACAGAGCACCTGCTCTTTGCTTCTGCACTTCTGCTATGCTGTTGGGATTTTTTGGTTGGTTGGTTGGGTTTTAGTATCTGTAATTTGTGGATAAGGAAGATCCTTGTGATCTAATAGCAAAGAGATTCTAGGGGCATTTGCTAAATAATTCTAATGCCAACAAAATAAATCCCTGATTGCAGAACAGGGCAGCAGATGAGCTGCTGGGTCCTTTGGAAAACTTCAAATAATGCTGTGCAACTATAAAGCTGCAATCACATATATATGTTTGCATTACTACCAGTTTAAGTACTGTGGATTGACTATTTTCCCCCTAGGAGACTATATTTCCAAATAATAACAGTGTTTTCTCATGTGTTGTATCTGGAAATGAGGATGAAGCCTTATGCAAGAAAAGTTGAACCCACAGCGTACATAGCCCTAAAACATGGGGGCATCCCTCTGCAATGAGCATGAGAGAGAAACCACAGCTTTCCTTGGAGATAGGTGTGAAATATGTAGTTGTTGGTTTGTTTATTATTGGTTTCCTACTCCTTCTCCCCTCTTGTGGCTTACTGTGACTGGTGCCTGTTTCTCCCCTTGTCTGGGGAACATACAGTCACTTTTCAGGTAATGTGAGCTCAGGACATACCAAAACTCTCATATGATTGTTATTACTATGCCAACTTTGGCTGAGTTCAAAGAGCAAAGCTTTAAAAGCAGGCATCCTTTCTGGATGCTTAACCAAAACCTGTGTGTCCTTGTCTCCTGGGCAGGAAAGATAG
This sequence comes from Neopelma chrysocephalum, assembly GCF_003984885.1. Lineage (NCBI taxonomy): Eukaryota > Metazoa > Chordata > Aves > Passeriformes > Pipridae > Neopelma > Neopelma chrysocephalum. The sequence goes on from NW_020897809.1 coordinate 4,251,061, forward strand.
ATGGTTATTAGGTAATACTTGTTATTTTCCTGTTCATGTTGTTAATGATAGATAAGCCATGAATAGTTACACTAAATGTGATACGTTGATGTTCAAAAAGAGGGATCCTGAATTTGTTTGGACATTGAATTTCTAGAGAATAATGAATTTTGCTTGACTTTTTGGAAGCTCTGAATGGAAAGACAAATATGGCAAGCAAGTATGCTTCAGTTTAAGCTTTGAGTCTTTCTATATAGATATAGTCTCTATAAATATAAATAAATGACCTATAGTAGGTCATTTTCTGTAAAGAACATTGCTCTATTGTAGATTTTAATTTCTGTTCTAAAACGAAATTTTAGAAAGTTTCTTTTTCTGGAAACAAAGCAATATAGTGAGCCATTTATGAAGGACAGGAATACAACAGTATGTGTGCTTTCTCTATCTTTTCAAATACCTTGCAGAGTAGTGTTTCCTGATATTTTGTTGACTTTGAGGGAGAAGAGTGTTTTTCACAGAGATTAGAAAAAATTACTGTGCTTACTATAATACTCTCACGAGATTGCTGGAAGAACAATAAAGCTTTCTGGGGAACCTTTATCTGAAAAATAAATCTGTGCAGACAAATTATTTCAGTGGCAGATGTCCATTGCTAAGCTTTACAAATTAAGGGCAGTTCTGTGGGGAATCCCTAGATTCAGTCTTCCACTTGTTGTAGTCAATAATTTTTATAGAGAATAAATGGTGGCTTTTATCTTTGTTTACCAATAGTCAAACATTCTGTTTACCAAAAAATAAATAATTTTACCTTTATTACTGTAAGCAATTGAATCAATACTTTTCTCTGCTCAATGTTTGTTATTAGCTTATCATCAGAAATAACTGGAATTTGTTAATTGCAAACCCTTTCGTAAATATGATATATTTATAAACGTTAAATGAATAATTTCCCTGGGATTTTTGTTGGGTGGTTGTTTTTTGGTTTGTTTTTTTTTTTTTCCTCTAGCAAACAGCATGTTAGAAAGTATGGAATCAGATTTTGCATGGATTGGCTTGCTCTATCCCCGTAGCAGAGGGAACTAATGGAAATATGAAATACTTTGCTTTCTGGCAGAACTCCACATCAATTTATAGCCATGTGTGAGCGTGAAATCCCCAAAACATCTTCAGTGCAACTTGGAATGAGTTTCTTTAAATGTTGCACCCTTCATCACCTCTTCCCCACCTTTTACCTCTTTGTTTTTTGGTGGTTTTGTTTGTTTGTTTGTTTGTTTGTTTTAATGGATAGTCTTACAGTGAGGAAAACCTGAAAGGTTTTCGGTGATAGGACTCTTTTTTTAAGGACTAGAAAGATGTTCTGGGTTATTCCTGACTAGGAGGTAGCAAGTCAATTCTTATTTTTACTTTGCTTAAAACTATCAGAAATGTGAACTGGTTTTTGCTGGAAGCTGCAATGCTGTATCTGAGCCTTTAGAAACACTGTGGGTGAAACCTCTCTGGCAATCAGAAGTTTATTAACTTTCATCTTAGAATCTGCAATTTGACTGCAAGTATGCTCATTTATGTTGTCACTGTAGAAAAGCACTGATTTGGCATGGCTCCAAACTCATTTACTGGCCCATGGGCAATAAGATCCAATATTGTCTTACTTCAGTCTTCTCCATCTGAAAAGCTTTGTTTTGCTTTGCAAAATACTATGTCACTAAATAGATGAAAGAGCAGAAAACGTAGATTTATATATTCAAATGACTTAGCTCTTAGGTCTTACCAAATATTTAGAAGGAAAAAAAGCAAATTTCGAGAGGTCAAAAACCCTGAATACAAATAGTCTGAATATTAAGATATTATAAAAAAATTAAATATTCTAAAAATCTTGTGCTGATGATGTCTCAGCTGAAGCAATGTGCCCAATCTAGGCTACCACATTTTAAACAAAATGTAGAAGAACTGAAAAGTTTGCAGGGAATGCAGGGAAGAAAAAAAAGTTTAGAGAATGTGGCCTTGCAGGAAAAATTTGAAACAGCTTGGTTTATTTAGTTCAGGACAGAGAAGAATGAGCAGAGCCTAATAATGATATGAAGTACTTAGCAGTTAAAAAAAAAAAAGAAAAAAAAGAACAGACAGTAATTGATTGTTTTCAATGCCTGCTAGATTTAGATTAAGCCTGAGATGCTTAATTTTCTCTGGACATGGAAGTAACTACAGATGCAGGAATGAGCTTTAATATTTAGGTTGCAATTATTACTAAGTAGATAAGAGCAAGGGTTACATGACTCCTGCCATACAGCCCATTACTCAGTTCAGGCTGTTATTAGAACAGCTACAGAGCTTCATCTTGGAATCCATCTGTTGGAAGGACAGAGCAGGTCTCTGAATGCCATGACACAGCATCCCTTTGCCCTTATTGCAGACTGTTACTTGGACATTTTCCTCAAGATTGTAAACATTCTTGATTTCTGTATTAGCTTCCTAGGGAGGTCTTTATCCCTGTCACTGGAGAGAGTTAGAAACACATTAGACATCTGTCATGAATAGCCTGAAATGTATTTTATCTTGTCTTGGAAAAGGTAAATGGAGCTGCTGATCTGTGTTGGTTGCCTTAGAATAATTTCCAAGAATTATTAAAAAAATGCTTCTGCACATTCAAAATATTCTTTCAATTCTAAACCTCTATTATTGAAATGGTTTTGACTCCAATTTCCTCTGATGGCAAAACAGTTCTTCAGAAAGTGAAGGTGGACCCTTGAGTGAATTCAGCTGAATGTTCTCTCTGTGAAAGAGAACGTGTAAACATGCAACTATATTGTCCTCATACTGAAGGGCAGCACTGTGATGGGAGCTGCATCTGCATTCGTGGTATTTGCAAAATGGAACACTTGTGTGTGGATTTGGGAATAACATCAGAAATGTCTGTAGCAAGCACGTATGCCAGCAGGATATCAGGTAGTATCCTCATATCTGTGTGCTCATTTCAGTGCTTGTATGCAAAGCTTTCTTCTTTCTTCAGAATTTTCTCAGCTCTCTTTAATTACTAAGTAATTCAGAAATTATATGTGATAGTTAACAAGGTACTTCCTATTTTCTAGGTTAGGTAATGGATGTAATGTTTAATTGTGGCCTTCTAGGGCAGATTGGAAGGTTGAAAACATGTTTTTGGAAATGCTTTTAACACATTTACATTATCAGTGCCAGTGTATAGACTGGCTGATTTGAAAACTGATTGTGAATTGTATAGATCTTAAAAAAGATGGTAATTTGTAGCTATTTTCTATTTTCCTTTGCAGAAGGGTCATTCCTGTTGGGCACTGACTGTAGCTGCCCAACAAGTTGTATCTTGGTCTAATACTGCATCAAGAGCTAGTGAAGGATAGTGGAATATTTAAAGTACCTATATCAATATTTCATTACCTCAAACACTTGGCCTTAAATAGTGGCTTCAGAATATACATACACAAAATATAGATAAACTTGCATTGCTTTATGTGAAGTATTAGTAGATATTCCAAAGAATATATATGTTTACCTTATAAAAAAGTATGGGGAAAAAAAAATGAAAACCCCCCAGTAATTACTATTAAATCAATCCTGTTTAGACTCCAGGCTTTTTAGCTGAAGCGAGGGCTTTATTTTCAAGAAACCAAAGACAGAAGTAACTCAAGCCAAGGAACTATCAAATGGCTCTTTTTCCTCTGGAGTCCCGTGCTGTCTGACCGGGGCCAAATGTTCTTTGTGGTATTTAGCAGTAATTGCAGCATAAGCACAACCATAAACAGCAGCTGCCAGCATCATTAGACACACGATCCCACAGACAACCCCGGTGATGACGACGGTGGCGATGGCGTGGCGCAGGCTCACCGGCCTCGGCTTGGGTTTGGGCTCGCAGCTGGCGCGGCCGCTCTCGCCGTGCTCGCCGTGGGGGCCGTGCTTCGGGGAGCTGCGGTGCTCCCAGCTGTGGTGGTGGGTGCTGGCCAGGTGGACGTGAGCTGTCCTTAGGGGGCACGCCCCGAACAGCTCGTAGGGAACCTTGAGGAGGTCCTTTCCCTTCCGAATCCCCGGCGCCGCGCAGATGATGCCGTCGCTTATTCCTCCTGGAAAAAAAGAAACCCCCAATTAAATTAATTATGATATTAAGATTTGATGGTTTCTAAATTATCTTAATGTAAAAATAACAGAAACCTGAAGTAAATTTATCATCAGCTTTGATTTTGTACTTTTAAAGATTTATAACTATATTTTAAAGACCTATTACCCTGCTCAAATGTTAAATTTCATGATTGCTTAGAGCCAGCTTCCGCTCTCTCCCAGAGGATAATGGGCAGTGAAGTAGGAAGCCACAGTCCTGGGTCAATCACACAGTTGTTTCTCAGCATTTTTCAGTTTGGTCAATGGTGAGATTATTACACTTTAACACTCATATAAGAGAGTATTTTCAAGAAGCAGTTCATCAGGAATTGAGTTATCTGTGACTTTATGGATGTAAAAGTAAAAAAAAAAAATAGTGGTAGAAAATTAAGAACTAAGTCATAGAAGAAAACAAAGAGGTATTGTTAACAGCAAATTCGGTTCATTGAAATTTGTGCCATTGCTTTTTTTTAGAGAGAAATAGAAACAATATATTTAGAAATTATTTCCCACTTGATTGAAATAGTCATTGTTCTGACATCATATGCTAACCATAACAAGGCAAAGAGAAAGTTCAGTAGGTTGTATGGATACATGAGAAATTTTTTGAAGCAAGGCTCATGGTAAGACAATGTACAGAGATATAATGAGTTAAGATTAGTCAACCTATTACCCTGCTCAGATGTTAAATTTCATGATTGCTTAGAGCCAGCTTCCACTCTCTCCCAGAGGATGTTTTTAGTATAATGGGCAGTGAAGTAGGAAGCCACAGTCCTGGTGTGGAACTGTGAGGAACACAGTTGTTCCTCAGCATGTGGAGCGTAGGTCCCAGGTCCCTAATTGGTCAGTACACATGGCTTTAGAAGTGTAGTGGGTCAAGGAGTCCACAAAGCCAAAAACAATGTTTGCATATTTTTTAAAATTAACTAATCAAATTAACTGAATTTTCTTTCTCTTCTCTATCCAAATAATGCACCTTCCAGCTAAAGCCAGGCATAGAAATTTTCATCCTGAAAAGACTTTGAGAAAGTAGCGAACACAGATGGACCCAAACTGAAATCTGGAGACTGCTCCACAAATACTGGTGATATTCCAAGGCAGATCTGAGCATAGCAGATCTCTTGACCTTTAATAGCCAAACCAAAACATGGTTCCAGATACCTCCAACATGCTAGTTTGAATGTGGATATGGATAAATAGTCCAAATCCTGCAACTTTGAGTCTTTAAAACTAGGCATCCTTTAAAACTTGTTGCTAAAATGAATTTGTAAGTTCCGTATCACTGAATTTAATCAATCTGTCAGTGTTCAGAAAGATGGAAGGACATCACTGAATTTCTGAACAACATTGGTTTTTGAAATAAGTTACAATATTTATGCTGCTTGCAGAGTAATTAAGATAATCTGATATGTTTATCTTGGATCATTACATTCTTCTGCACAGAGAAGTCAACCCCTGCTGATTTTTTTTTGTAGGGAATAGTTCCAGCATAATAAAAATAAATCCCTGCAATAATGTAATATTTTACCAATCAAAAACATTAAGATTTTAACAGTTAGAGGAGTTTAGCCTTTTCTCTTTTCTAGAAGGTTGCTTATGGCAGTGAATCTACCTCACCCAAAGATTACTCCAGTATTAATTTTGTCGCTGCATAGCCAGTACACTTTTCCAGTTGGCCTGTAGAGTTCTGATCCCTGAAAATGGCATTCCATTCAATCACAGGCCACATGGACCACTTTCATATATGCAGTGTTGCAACCTGCTCCACGTCACTTGCATATACAGACAGGTAATCAGCAGTTTGGTCACATGCAAGCCTCAAAGCCTCATTTAGAAAAAAGAAAATTGCCCTGCTGTTCTGAATTCTCAGTCTGAACATACCTCCTGGAAGAAATAAATTACTTTCTTTTAATACTTAATTCCTTTAGAATTAAATCATATCATCTTTTTTACAGCATAACTCATGAATATATTTAAAAGCAGGTGTGAGCAAAATATGACTACTTCTATTTATAAAATTCACTTTTCCCTATGTGATGCCATTACACATTTCTGTCAGGAAATTGCCAATGAATTTAGTACCTCTTCTAGTTAGCAAAAAATTAAGAAGCAACACTAGATATTCTTAAAATATTAAAGAACTACTAAGTGATAATTGATAGAGGAACTAGAATCCTGAGTTCTCCAGAGTTTAATTGGCACTGGTATCTGTCTTGATGTTTACCATCACGCAACAACTAAAAGCTTTTAAACAGTAGGTTAGTTTCTAGCAAAAATATATTGGTAGAATTAAAGCAAGTGTATGTGCACAAGTATATTTGTTCTACGTAAAGATATGGATATAAATGCATGCACACACTGCACAGGTTTGCAGAACATATCTGTACACATCGTATGGTTGTGTGGGTGTACTTTCTCTCTTTCTCTATGTGCTAATATGAAGTTCTGCCCTGATTCTAGTTTGCCACCTGTATTTATGAAAGCACTTATATTCTGACCCCTGCATAAGGATATATTTTATTGTGTTTATTTGAGGGAGTGATTTAAGGTGTGGGGTAAATTGTTAAGCCATGGTACTGAGGATCAGTTAGATGCTGGTTAAATGTTCTCATGTGCACTGTATGTAGTGAGAAAAATTCCTTACCTCTGTATAGAAAGCTCTCCAGCCACAGTTTCAGGCCAAAGACATTACAATTACATTGCCAGGGATTATCTTTGAAGAGAACCACTTTCAGATTTGGAAGTGACTCCAGCAGAACTCTTTCCATTTTCTGAAGTTTGTTATGCTTCAAAGAGAGCAGTGTTATATTCCCTGTGCTGTTTCCAAAACTCTCAGGCAAACGTATAATGCTGTTGGACGACAAGTCCAGTTCTTTTAGGTGTGGGAGGAAACTGAAAGTTTTGTTTTCTATATAATGAATCAAATTTCTGGTTAGGTTTAGAACCTGCAGATACCGTAATTTCTGGAAAGCACCAGGTGCCACACTAGAGAGAGAATTATTAGACAAGTCTAAGATTTTGAGTAGCGGCGTTCCAGTGAATGCATTTTGGTTGATTCTCCAGATACGGTTATTCTGCAACTGTAGTATCTGAATTTCAGGAGGTAAACGAGGAGGAATTTCAGTAAATCCTCTGTTCTTGCAGTCTGCAGTCTTCGAAGCTGTATGGCACAGGCATTTGTCGGGACATCCACGAACTGCATGTGTTAACAAGATGACACTCAAACCCAAAAGCCAGTTGCCTGTATCAAAAGTGAAAGATTTAAAATGAGTTTAAAATGTTTGTCTTTTGGCAATATATGGGTCATAAACACGACCAGAAGATATACAGTTCCATAATAAACATTAATTTAGCTTAAAGAGAGCGGGTTTCTTTGACAATACATGAGTAAATTGTAGTAGTATTGAAGTACTTTTATAATGCAGAATGAAGTTAGTACTCCCATGGTCTTAAAATGAAGCAGTGGCTTTATCTTAAGTACAAATGGTTTTCAGGAGTATTTGCCATCAGTAGAGCAGTGATGTTTGAAGGGAATGTTACAGAGTTTCTAAAATTATTGAACTGAAATGTCTCTCGGTGGTAGTAAGAAATTTAAGGTGTCTTGTGTCAGAAGAATTACAAGTAGAACTTGTATTTTGCTGTGATTTTACTAATCTTACTGCCTAAAAGAATTAAGTCAATGTAACATCAAAAAAATAACAAGCTTCAAAGACATTGCTATAAAAGCAATTAGCAGTACTTTTTCAGCAATCCAGATTCTGTAAGTTTGTTCTTTAAAATATCTATGTTTATGCTTTTTGCCTAAATTCCCTTATCTGAATACCAACTGTACTTCCTATAGATGCAGGTTTCTACACAGTCAACAGACATTTGTCAACAAGCTTTTAAAAGATAAATGGGTTGACAGGAGTACTTCATAGTATTTAGTAGTTATAATTATCTGCTGCTCTTTGATGTTCAGGTAGTTTTAACTGAAAAAAATAATACTTTTTACCTTTTATATCTTCCTAATGATCTTAACTTTGAAAACAAGGTGCCACTTACAGCTATGTTCATGTACACAGCATGAATTTTTTTTTAAAACAAGAATCAGATGGTGTTGAATAATTAGATTTTATTTGACTAGAGAAAGCTAGAATGATAAATCTTTTTGTAACATTGTTTTTGAGATTCCTCAAATAGTTTTTACTATTTATTATTTCAAAGTGCAAAACATTTTAGTTTCTTGCCACTTGAAACCTCTGGAAATTAACGGACTTACTGCTTATTGACTTAGAGAGATAAAACCTTAATTACTATCAGGGAATATCATATTAGTGGAATAACAATGCATTATTATAGTATGAAATATGATAAATGTATAAATGAAAGTTTTATTTTGAGACTACAGTTTAAGGCACAAACTGTTCACTAATTTTCACTCGAAATTGTATTTACATTAAAATTATACATGATCTTCTGCAATACTGAATTCTTCATTGTGGAATTCACTTGAAAGAATTCAGCATTCCTGCAAGCAAGGTAAGCAATGCTTTCAGTTCATTACACTGTTCTGCAACAGTTGGCTTTGGAAACAGACACAGCGTCCAATGTAGAGTTAAAATAAACACTTGCTTGGCAATGAATGCTTACAGAAGAGACAAATTACATTATTAATCTGAATGCTTCAGTATCTCACCTTTCATTCCGCTTTGCTTGCTCTTCCCCTGGCAGAGGATTCAGTCCAGATTTCTGATGTAGAACAGTAACAAACACTGTCCTGATTCCCACTTCAGATCTGTCACGTGCTCATCTGGTTTCCTTTCCGTGGGTTTTGGAGGGTTTTTTTAGGTGATATCTCTGGCTTGTGTAGAAGTGCAATTACTTCTAGTCAGTTCCTCCATCAACCCTTATTTTTTTCTTTATCACAGCCTTCCACCCCATCCCCCCGCCGGCTTTTATGATTCTCAGAGACTTACTCTGCCTCTTAATCAGTCAACAAGCCATGCAAAGAGTGTCTGCCCAACTCTAACTGGACAGCTGTAACATACAAATAATGACCTGATAGCCTTGCTTTTTCAATTTATTTAATCTGCATCAAATGCAAAGCACAAAAACAAAGCTGCCTTCTAATATCCAGTATGGTTTCTGAATTCTGGTGGATTATTAGCTATGCTGTGTCAATTTTTGCAAGATCAGATGACTCTGAATATGGATCCTGGGCTGTGACTGGAGGCACTGGAGTTTATAATATCACTACGAATAGACCTGTGGATTGATGACATAGTTTTGACAGTGCCCTTGTTTGCTCTTTTAAGCTTATTCATCTGACATCCATTAGTTGTGCTGACAGGATTTTATTGCATGGGAATACAGAACTGGTGACTCCTTCTGTAAAAACGGCACACACACTGCTATAGTCACCAATATTGAACAAATTAATTTATTTTCCAAGATATTGGAAAGAAGTAGCAGATGATACTTAAAATTGTGCTTTTGACTTGTCTCTTTGTTATTTCTTCAGTATAACTCATTCATACTGTGCCATCTACAGCATTAAAAGGATAAATGACTTGTGACTGTGAAGGAACTCAAAGGTGTTGAAAGGAATGAGAGCTCTGGTATATAATTAAGTCTTTCCAGGCCATATGGTCACTCCATCCGTTAGCTGACCTATGGAGAGGGAAGTTTTTCAATCAAAAGCTTTCAGACCTATTCTTAAATGTAACATAGCTTTCTTGGACACAAATTCTGCTTTAGGTGCTTTTGAAAAGATCACACAAAGCTTACTTTCTAGGGCAAAATTTATATACTGTAAGCAATGCTATGGAAGGAATTATAGAGAAGTCAGATCAGAAGGTCCAAATTGCTGCTTAACGCATCTGGTCTTTACCAGAGGTTATCCAGGGTCCTGTCAAGCTGTGACTTGGATATTTCCAGTTATGGAGATTCTATCACTTCTCTGTGCAACCTACTCCAATGTGTACTTGTCCTCAGAATCAGTAATTTTGTCTTGCATCCAGTTAGAGATTTCCTTGGAGCAGCTTGTGTCCCTCTTGTCCTGTCACTATGCATCCTTGTGAAGAAAGTAACCCCCTCTTCTCCACAGCTCCCTTTTAGTTACCAAAGGTTTGTGTTTAGCTCTCTGGCACCCTCGTTCACAAGGGAGAGCTGTGACTGTTATTATTGTATGCTTTGCTGAATTGTTTCTGACACCAGTCAAGAGACCCAAAGAGCAGTGAAGGAGAACATGGAAAAACTGGCATTCTGTAAAGTAAACATGATTGTTCATCTTGAGGATCCCAGGGTTATTGCTGTGAGTGGCAGACTATACTATCCTTGACATTCTTGATGAATGACACGTCATCCTGATACAGGATAAAGGCTGAGATTCAGTGCAGAGGAATACTTTAGATGTAGATAACCTGGTATCACAGCCATACTAATTAACCCCAACTTTATAAAGAGAGGGGGAGAGATGCTTAAAGATCAGCTGTACCATACTTTATATAATGTCAGGTTAACGCAAAAAGCTTTTCTAACAAACATATTAACAGACTTGTCTTAAATAGTACCAGTGAATCATTTTAGCAGAGACAGAACTAAATGTAAAAAGGACTATTATAAAATATCAATGTCCTTAGAAGTTGTAGCCTTGCTAGCTATGAATACTCTTTCAAATAACAAGGTTAGGTCAGGTACTTGTTGCTTGAGATGATGCCCCTCTCTCTTGGAATAACTCATTCCTTGTATCAGTGACATCTCTTTTCATGACTTTTGATTATGTTGCAGGAAGTACTAGCTATTATGTTATTTTTTTCTAGTCTGATAAGACTAATTCATACTTTTAAATTCCCTTTTGTATCTGAAATTTTATTTGACTCATGAATTCAAAGGCTTGATTTTTTAAGTTATTTTCAATCTTAACTAATGTTTCCTGACCAGGTGGGTTTACAAGCTCCCACAGTAGTTTATTTCATCTAACAGTGGGCTTAAAGAATGTTTCTTAACTGCCTCTCCTATTTTAGGTACACCTTTGCAAATAAAATTGTATTATTTTTAGCATGCGCCATATTAAAGAGTTCTTCATAGGACAAGGTCACTGAAAGTTAAGCGCTGTGGGAGGTTCAGTTCCAGCAATAATGCAGAGGTTGTTTTGTTTACTCAAAATCATGGTATAAGAAGTTATTACTTTTTAAAAAATCTTCATGCTGGGTTCAGATTTGGAAACATATGATTAAATCTGTCGATTTGCTTTTCATGTAGATGTGGCTATTTTTTCCTTGTATTGAGAACTCTGAATGCACATGTTTTGTAAACAGAAGTTTCCCCAACCTATAATCCACGTCCTATTCCCATTTATTAGCAATAATACTTTGGTTGTGACAGAGAAGTCTGATGTGGTGAAAATTATAGTTGTGTCACAGGTAGAGATTTGCCAGAAACAGAATAACCATGAAATGTACTCTACTTCTGGCCTTTTGAACCACCAGCAGGATTCTTTTCAGTTGTCTGATGTGGTGCAGCAACTGTGTTATTGTAACTTCTTAAATTAGCTCGTGCCTTGTTGTAGCAAGGTATGTTTCCCATTGCAGGGAGCGAGACAGCCCGATGAACTAATGTCCGATCCCTGTTGGCTGGTGGGGGCAGTTCTGTCTTTGCTTTGCCAGCAAACTCTTTGTTGCAGCAATTACTGCCATCTGCTTCAAGGGAGTCGTATGTGTAAGAATCATCTCTTTTACAGAAGAACATTATGTTAATTAAACTCTAGCAGAAAGGAAACAATTTAAATATTTCAAATATTTAAAAGCTACAGGATTCGAATTCCACTGCATTGTATATCGAGTCCAGGCAGACATGTTTACATTAAAAAATGTTCCCAAGACCACAGCAGACAATTCCTATACATACTCTTTATTAGATTTATTTTCCTTATAGTGGAAAATAGTATAGCATAGTATAGCTTTTGAGTGGGAAGGAATTAAAACTGAGATACTTTCAGGGAAACAGCATGTGCCTTCTCCTTACTAACATGTCTCCAAATTGGTAAAACATCCAAGCTCTTGCTGAAGACCTTAAATAAAACTTTGGGCAATGCAGACCCATCTTCATTTTGGTTCAGGACAAAAAAAAATTCAAATTTGTTAGTGAAACAACCCATACCTCTGTTGTTGAAATTCTTCCCCTTTAACTGACACTTAAAAAAATACAGTAGTGTATCATGGAGAAAGAGCTTATCCTTTCCCAGCTGAGTCAGAATGCTGTGCAAACAAAGATGACAGGACATAAGAAACCCATGAGTCCCTCATGCTTTTATTTCTACAAGGGCAGTCCTTGTACTCTAAGAGCTCAGGACCCTTTCAACTTTTTCCTGGCAGGGTACTAGCTATTCAAAAGTTGACAAAACATAGAGGAAAGCCCTGGATCCTGGTTCGGCCTGCCTTTCACGGAAGAAGTATAAGCCAATGGATCAAACTAAATTTCGCTCAAGGAAGATTTATACCTTAAAAAGCTGACCATATTTTCCAGAAGAGATGGGTGTGTGGATTTCTTCAGACATCCTATTGCTTAGATAGGATATGAGGGGAGTAATAGCAGCTAAAATTTATTAACATCAAATGTTGGCTATCAGGATATATGGTTATCAGGTATAAGGAGACATCATGATGTTTAAAAAGTTTTGTGTCTGCGTTGTCCCTTCAGGTGGGAAGTAATGTTGTGTAACTCTAGAGATGAGAAAACAGGCAAACAATTGTGATTTTGTAGAGGGGAAGGGCCCAGTTTTCTTCTTTCCAGTGACTTGGTTTGCCTTACCTAGATACATCTGGTACTTGTTTATACACTGTGTAATTAATCTATGAAATGCATTGTTGGAAGTTATCCTTGGGCCAGAAGATTAGTAGGATTCATATTTAATCTGGAACTGTAGTTACCTCATGGGGGAAAAAAATAATTTAGAAGGGATATAAACTTTCACTCTTAAGGGCTTTAATCAACCACTAATGACACAAGTTATGGAGAGAAACCTTTCCCTGTGGGCAGGGGTTTTTTTCCATAATTATTATTTATGGGAATTTTTACACCTTCCTCTGACACCTCTAGAAGAGGCCAGTGTGTGAGATGTAATAGTGGAGTAGATGAACTGGAACATGCTGCATTCCAGGTGGCAGTTTGCAGTGGGGGAAGGGGTAGCTGGGCAGCCTGACAGCCTGGCACTTGCACAAGCTGCAGACTGGGGAGGTGTGTGCTGCTGTGCCCCTGGTACCGCCGGGGCTGCTGCTCTGAGCACCTTCTCCATTTCGGTCAGAACTTTGTTCTTCCCTAGACCACTGTTCTGATTTGGACTGGAAAATCCTTTTAATATTCATATCCAGGTCTTTGCTAATCAGGTCTGTGTTCATAAGCTGTAAACCAACTCCTTAGGTCCTTTGTTTGCAGGTTTTTTCATTTTCGTTTTTCTCACTGCAGTGATGCAAGACTTTCAATCCAGTAGGTAGATCAGTCAGCAGTTTGTTGTGATATTATAACTCTAATATACTGCAGTTAGAAGTTACTTTGGCTTGTACTCCTTTTTCTATAACTAGATGAACAGAACTATATGAGGGTGAGAAGGGCTTGGAAAATGCCAAAAGACCAGCCTTACAGTATGCTTTGGTAGGTAGAAAAATTACCAGAGTGGATGCAAGGCCTTCAGAATGAGGAGAAGCACAGGGAATAGAGATGCTGGGCCTCTCTACCTTAAATGCAAGTTAGATGAAGTTGCTGCAAGGGGCAGATTATGTGTCAGCAGAGTATTTGTTCCATCACAAACAGCAGCAAGGGGTGCAGATTCGATTTTCAATCATTTCCTGACTAATGTCTACTACCTGTAACGCATGCTGAGCATCCATAGATAGAATGTGTCGCCAGTATGATTAGAGTTAATTAATGAATTCATTTTGCCATTATTGTAAACAGAAAAAAATATTACTTGACATCAAGCTAACATAAATGATAGAAGTAAAATAGGAGCAAGAAAACCACATGTAAAATAAGGACAGGTGTACACTTTGTTTTATCTTGGCATTTTAGATGCTTTTTGTCCAGTCTTAAACACATTAAAATTGAGATAATTCACTATTTTTCTAGATAGTTTATTTATTTTTCACCAAAGACAAGTTTCTTTTTTAAGCTTTTACTTAGTGTTTTTGTTTCCTTATTTTTATATTTAATCAGAATTTCTATTCATGGTCATAGCTCACCCTGGTCTCAAACTTAAGACCAATATATAAATCTCCTGTGCATTCTGAATGGTTGATTTACTAGGCCAGTTCTTGTAAGAATTGGAAAAATTTTTTTGAACAATTTCTGTAAAAGAGTTTTGAAATGTTCATTGTGTATGAAAAAAGATTGTAAAGTGCAATAAATGTTTCTTAAACAGCTGCTCACCAATTGTGCTACAAAATTGAACTCGTACTTCATTGATTCCTTTTGTGCTTTTAAAGCAAATTGTAGTGGTTAACTAAAACTTACTCACTGTAAAATATTGGGAACTTCTGTATTTATGGGCTCAAAAGGACTCTTTCTCTTTGCCTTAGTAGTCACTTGAACACAAGAACTTGCAGAAGCAGGGCTGATATATTTGCTGCAGTAAAAAGTCAAATAGTTAAACCTCTTGCAACACTTTGGAAATAGCCATGGGAGGTTTTTTTTCATTTTCATCAGAGTACTTAACAATTTGACATTAAAATGATGCAGCTCATAAATGTTAAATACGTAATTTTCATGGATTTAAACATCAGTAGAAATTTAAGTATTCCATTGGATCAGGACCAATGTGTTCAGTAGCTTTGGAATTTGAGCTTTGATGGAATATTTCCCTTCGATGATCTTTCGCTAAGAGAAAAGGTTGAAGCCTGTAACTCCTGAAAGAATCTCAATTGTCCTGCAGCAGGTAAAGTATGATGGACCATCTGCCAACTACATTATAGTAGTGTTAGCAGTGTGTAACCCTCTTCAGTACTGGTATGTGGCAGTTGTAACTTGCAGACCTCTGAGTGTGATGGATGGACAGGACCTGGAATGACAGTGTTTGTTGCTTATGGGACCATTTCACAGGTGGCGTAAGGATGTTGTAAACTTTTACCATATATCTCCAGTGAACAAGAACAAGCCAAATACCTGTACTTGCTGCTGCTGTTCTTCATTTCAATAGCAGATAAATGTCACAGGGCAGTACAGAGTTTGCTGCTTTTCTAGTCTCTTTGTTCTCTCTGGATTTCTCTGTCATCCCTACTGCTTTAAGTGCTACAGCAGCAGGCACCAAAAATCTTCTGAATATGACAACAAACTAGAGATCACATGGCATGCTGTTATCCTTCTCTCCCCCCTGAACCCCAATTTTTAACCTGTCATCAGGTTTTAAACACCAAGGATGTTTTTAAAACACCTTTTTCTCCTGAGAATGTTTTAAATGAAGTAACAGGGTAAGTCAGGTATATAGATAGATTTCTCATCCCTCAAGTTTAGCTAGTTCTGTTGTTTTCAGACATGATAAATCCTTGGGAAACTCAGCTAGTATAAAGGATAATGATGCTTCTGTTTAGAATTTGTGAAACAGACCACTGAGAGGACTTTTTTGTTTAAAAAAGAAAATACTCTTTCAGAGGGCATTTTATTAATGAGAATTACAATACTGGAAAATCTGGTCTAGATTAGCAAAGAACAGTAACAGTGTATCCAAATGGAACTGGTTGGATAATTAAATTCATTTAATAGGTACTGAAATTTAAACCTCTTGATCCCTCTGACGTAAGCATAACTCTTAAAAGTCATGGAACTTGATTCTGAAAGTGTAATGTGGGAGAGAAATGTTGAGACCATGATTAAGGATTTCAGATACCCTGGGAGGAAATGTATACAGGATTAAAACAATAGGCATTTAAATAAAGAAAAAAAAGAGGGGAAAAAAAAAAGAAAAAAGAACAAACCCTCAAACTGTAGCTATGAAATATCAGAAGTAGCTTTAATAAAACCCTGTTTATATAGGTGTGCAGCTTATACCAGCAGTAATGAAGCAACATGACTGGGATAACCTAATGGGAAAGAAAGGACACTACAGATTTAAATCTGATTTAAGAAACATCATGTTTTCACTGTTCTTACACTCTTCTGTATTATCTTGTCTGTTTTGACTGTATGGTCTTCTGTATGTCTGTTTTGATTTCCTATTTTCATGTTCAGAATCCCTAAAGGTCCTCATTCTATGATTTCTCATTAATAGAATATTTTTTCAATATTGATTAGAATTGATAAAGTATGTGCAGTGTATAATATTTTCCTTTTCTTGGTTTGTAAAAAGGAAAACTGTTTACTGCATTTTAATACATCTGTTAGGAGGATTGTAGCAAATGACTGACAGGCTGTCTGCTAAGTAAAAAAGGAAAATGTTTTAATAAGATCGGCATAAATTATGAAGTCCTGACAGTCATAATACTGAGCTATGCCTAGTTTTTGTTTGTACTAACTAAAGTTATCTCTAAGCTTTTAACTGTGGTTTCTGTTTCACTGTCCCTTAAGATGCTGAAGGATGAATTTTCTGAGTCAAGCATATGGATTAGTTGAAAGGATAACATCTATAATGACAGTTGAAATGCCTGTGGGCAAGTATAAAGAAAAAGTACTCTATAAAAGCAGATTATTAGCCCTGAAGTTCAGACAACATTTAAATGTTGATCTCATCTTTTTGTCTTCCATGTTTATATCTGACTTCTGTATCACCACTGGGTGATGCTGAACTGCACAGGTAATACATGTTATCATTTAATACAGTCCCTTTTTATTCAAAGGCATTTCTATTTTAATACTCTTCAATTTATGGTGGATCTCAAAAGTTCCCAACCTGTTTGAGCTTCCTCTGTCCATAAAGCAAAGAAAGGGTGTATTTTCATCTTTACTTTCTTTCATTTCCTTCTGCAGTATGTTATTTTAGAACATAATGGTAGGGCTGAGCTTGGTTACTCATGTTTTGGCTGAGACTTTTTATCCTTTTCCTTTTTCAGAATGACAGTGTCCATTTTCTTTCCATCTCTGTGTTTCAGCAGTTAGGATAGATGAGCTCAAAGAACAGTACTACTGACTTCTCTGTTTCTTAAAGTGCTCATAGGGAGGAGTAGGCTGACTGCATTTAGAAGCTGAAGTTATGCATCATGTGCCCAGTTTAGTGAAATAATAATTTCCACACCTTGGGTTTTTTTGGTGTCAATAAGATTTTAAGTGGGTTTTCATTAATTACTGCTACAAGTTTCTTTTCTATAAACCCGTTAGAAAGAACAGAATGCTGTAATTTGTAGTTCGTGATGATTTGGAGATGTTATGTTCAAACACAGGCACCTAAGTGAACATTTGTATTTCATGCAATTATAGTACAGGCTTTTCCTTGAAAACTAAACATTATCTACTCTACCAGATGCCATCACCTGGTCATACATTATTTTCTAACCTTTTATAAAGCAGTAGATCCAGTGTTTCTGGAAGAGTGACCTTAACTTCTGGATAAATGACTTCCTGTTCTGTCTTACAGTTTTAAAGGTCAAACCTTGCTATATTTTTCTCACCGAAGCTGGGATGACTGTTTTCAGATTGCACCCTAATCTATAACACTGATTGTAAGAGTATTTAGCTATAATTGCTTTCGTTCCTAGAATTCAAATCACTTTTCATAGGATGCAAAGTATCCTTCCTCCCTTTTCGCAGCTGGGGAAATGGAGCACAGAATACTAAAGGTGCTTTGCTCGTGGTTGCACAACAGGGAAACAGCAGAGCCAGGAACAGGCCTAAGCCTTCAGTGCTTCAGCCACCACACCACCCTGTCTTCATAGGCAGATGTTCTCTGGTAGAAGCTTCACAGAAATCCACATTCCATGGGATAATTTGCTTACATGTGAATATAGTAAGACAAGAGCGATGCTGTAATTTTATAAAAAATTATATGTATAAGACCAGTTAACACATTTTAAGCAGTGGCGATGCTGAGATTTCCTCTGTTTTTTAGAGATTAAGATGGGCTGAACAGTGGAGGGTTTCCCATGGTAAAAGTACTGCTGTAAATTTTTCTTCTGGTAATGTAATTAGGAAGTATTGGCTCCACTTAATGTAACTTAAACAAAACATGTTGTCCTCGGCAAACTTGTTAAACAAGCATAGCATTGTCTAAAAAGAAAACAGGGACAATATAGTGTTTCCATGGAAACTCGGTTAAAATGCTGATTTGTGGATATGAGCATGATCAGTACTACAGTCTAATCTGATTGAATTAAGTGAAAAAGGGTCTTAGTTATGAAGTCAACACAGTATAAAAGTATCTCTACACATGCAAGAGTCATAGTCTTCCATCCTTATAGATTCTTTCTAACTGCATGTAAAAACGGAGAATAAAGCAGGGAAATTTGTGTGACACCCTTCTCTTTTTCCTTCTATGGTCAAGTGCACCATTATTAATACAAAAATCAAGATCAGAATTTAAAATAAATCTGTTTAAATACACTTTATAGGAGTTGGTTATAGTTTGCTGCATTTCCAATGTGTGTTTTTTATTTCCTTTTTTTTTCTTAATGAAAGGGAGAAGAATTTTTCTCTTAGGGTAGGGCATATCAGCTCTGTACTGTGAGAGAATGGAGAAGATAATCTTTGCTTACCTTATAGACATGCTGAGAAGATTTATTAATTCTGAAAAGGAGTGTTTGTAGAATAGCAGAAAAATAAAGAATTGATTGAATTGACCTATGAGAAAATTAAATATGCTTTATAAATGTGTTACAGCAGCACCTCCAAGAGAACCTTTGTGATTTAGAAAGGTCTACATTTTGGAAAGTGGTATTTCAAAGTTATTTTGATGCCTAGGAATATGATAGAGACTTCAGAAATCCAGTGTGAAGTGTTTCTGGAAAACCCATCAGTATCAGCCGGTCTTTGGTATTTACCTTAACAGCTATAAAAACCTGGCCTTTGGAAGGTTAACTTTACTTGTAAATCAATAATAGGTTCTCCTTTACGCCATAACATAATTTCTGAAAATTCCTGCCAAAAAGTCCTTTCTTTGAGTGGAGATTTAAGGCCTTTTTGTGTTCTCCAGAGCTCCATTCTGGAAGGTGCTAAGTGTTCTTATCGCACGCTGGGCATCCCTTAACTCTCACAGACTTCAGTGAGCACTAGCAGTGCTCAACACCTTCCAGGCAGAAGTCCCAGCTGAATTTGCACCTATTAGAAAACTTAGTAGAAATGGAAGCTATTTTGTATGATAAATCCTTAGTTTAATGTAATACCAGACAATTACCTTTCAGAAACCTTCCTGATTTATTTCAAGGCTGTTAGATTAAAGGGGATTACATCTGGTATCCACGATACTGATTTCTCTCAAAAAATTACTAATTTACAATTCCTTTAAGGAATACTTGAAGGCTGTATTGACAGCTAAATCCTACTAATCATTTGTATATAAATTGTAATATGTTACTTGTTGAAGCATCTGGATAATAGTTTATGTGAAGAAAGTAGGGTCCATTTGTACTTCCATTGTGAAAGTCATGTCAGCACTTACACTATTTCTAGAAGTTAATAACTCACGCAGAGAAGTTCATTTATGGTCATAACTTGGCACACAGATCTCTGGCAATGGTGACATTTTATTGCAAAAAGTAAAAAGTCTGTCAGTGCCTTTTCATTTATCTATCTTGACATTTTTTAAAAGCCTTATTTCTTTGTTATTTTCTTGGAGTATCAATTGAAAATATTTATTAATTATGTATTTGGCCATAAGTTTGTCAATAGATTGGGGTTTGTATTTTGTGGCATTAAGAAGGTCGTTTCATCTTTGTGTAATGAAGCAAATAAGCTGTGGGCTTATTTTTAGCACTATGAAGACACTTCTCAATTCATTGATAGTCACCAGATCAAACCTAAGCAACCATTTCTTCTGGTGAGTGTGTGGGCTTGTGTAGCAATTGTGAAGATTATTTCTGATATATCAGACAAGTAAAATAGAAAGGTGTCATTCTATCCCTGAATGTTTGACCTCTTGGATGCACATTAACTGTTTTCCAGTTCACACACTTGAACTTCTGCATGTTAGATAAAGCAAAAGACACGTTATTTTCCTTAATACAGTTTATTCCTGAGAGGTATGGTTAACATATCTTGACGGTTTCAAAATGGTGGCAATAAATTGTTCTCGTGAAATAAAGTTAAGTAAATGTGAAATGCTCAGATTATGGGTAATGTTAATCCATAGTTTGAGAGACTGACTTTAAAACTGAGATATTTATCTGTAATATGCTGAATACATCTTGAATGATGGTATTTCTTTTTATCTAACACATACAAAGTAGGAAAATATGAAAAAGAAAGCTTATATTTCAGTACATTGGAGAATCTTTCAGTGTTATTAATCTAAGATTGCTTTCCATTGCAGACATGGTTTAAACCTCTAGTTCAGGATGTTCCAGGAATGCTACTTTGGAGCTCAAATACTAGCTCCTACTTTTGTTGAGCAAATAGGCAGCTGTGTTCTTATCTACACAGATATTCAATAAAAATGCATTTTTGATGCAAAAATTTTTTTAAAAAGGCTTCTCTTGAATTATACTGTTCATGGAAAAGTTTAACGTGTCTCTTTTGCTATTACTGTTTTTTAAAATTGTTCAGTAAAAGATGCAAACATGAATCAGGAGTCTCTTGGACACATACATTTTTTGTACTTTTCTAAAACTATACATTACCACCATGTGGTTAAACAGCAAAAAGATGGTTAAATAAAGCAGTGATCTTAGAAAAATAAAAACATGAGAACTATTCTGGAACATTACAGTAAATATTTGACTTATAAAACATCTAATAGATATGGTGTTGAAAGGCTGGAGACTTGTATTCATGATGAGGTATTTCTGATGTATTATTTGACTTCAAATAACATTACTCCTATTTTTAGTAATTCAAAGTAATTTTCTAATCACAGTATAGCAACCAGTTTGTAAAGAATGTCACTGTTTTTATTATAACTCAGTAAATGAGAGATCTAATACTTATTTCCAAATGATGTGATAAAATAGAATATTGATGTTTTCTCATTCACTGTCATAAATCTGGTTTGACTAATGAGATTTCATATATTCATAGACCTTGTATACGTACAAGTACCCTCAATGATAACAGGACAGGGCAAGCAGTGGGCAGTAAGTGTGTTCTGCAGGAAGAGTTGAATTCTGTAAGTCCCCTCTCTGTGCTAAGTTTGGGAGCAGCACAGTCTGCATGTCTTGTCCCCTTGGTCTGTAGTGGGAGGGCACTGATCTGATAAGGGACAAATGGACAGAGAACTCCCTCCTGAGTTCATTTTGCAGTGGATGACATAGTATTTATCTTTAATGTCTCATCCAAAATCCTCTGCATCTGGCAGTAGGACAACTTGTACCCATTCTGCTATAATGGGATTTCAGTTTGAAAGGGGTAAACCTCTTTGGAAATAGCAGTAGAAGCTTTGCCCATTTCTGAAATCACCCTTTCTTACAATGCTGAGATATGTAGAAACAGAGGTTTTTTTGTCAACATGCTTAGGTAGTAGCCAGAATGAGGTTTGAATGTGTTGAATTATAGTTACAAGTGGAAGCAGAAAGCCTAACATCTCCTAAGAGAATCTGGTCACAGTCTCCAAGAGTTCAGATAAGTATCCTAATTTCTGGATGTTTGTCTGAACTTTGAGCCTCTTAGGGTTCCTTAATTGCAAACTTGAAACCACAACCTTTTGGCTGAGACTGAAAGGTAAACTGGCTCTGCTACTCTATACTATGACCTCAGCTGTGAGAAGTAAAGCTTTATTTGAGAACTTGACAAGTCATGGATCGTCCCTTAAGATTTATAAATGTGCTTACAAATATATACTGTTCCTACTTTTCGTTTCAGTCATGGGATGTACTTGAATAGCAAGGAAACACTATAAAACTGAAAAATGGTTAGGGATTTATAAAAATACCCTCATTGCTTCGTTATTTTAGCATTACTGTGGTCTTCACATGCTTGCTTTCAGTCTTTACATGCTTCCTATACCATCAGATTTCAGAAATATTTGTCTGACTATTTGCCATGCAAAGAGATTCTGGAAGAAAGTTGAAAGCTCAAAGGAATTCATAAAAGCTCTGCCACCAGGAAAGTTTCCTTTGTAATGGTCCTTGCTTCCCTCTGCAGGCTGCTGAAGCTTCCTGAGGCTGAGAAAAATACTGCCCATATTTCATCTTTTTTTTTTGTGTGTGTGTGTGTGTAATGGAATGAGCCAGGTGTCAGTAGGTGTCAGGTATTTTCTAAACGTCACAGGGAGGATACTCCAGACACTAGACAGGGCTTAACTGTGCCCTGCCTCACCCTCTTCAATTTTGGCAATCTAAGACCCTACTTTATATTATCAATGTACTCCTTGTATTTCTCAGGAACAAAGTACATATCTTTCCAGCAAAGTGTAATTTTGCATGTGTAGTGGTTACCTTCCTCCAGGCTTAGGGAGTTTTTCAGTTTTGGGTTCTTTTGTGTGTTGTTTGTTTGGTTGGTTTGGTTTGGGTTTTTGTTTGTTCCAGGTTTTGGCGGTTTTGTTCTTCTTTATAAGTTAGAGATGGATTCTCAAGTACCTCCCCGGAGCCGTGCTCCTGGTACACAAAGTTTATCACGGGGTTAATGAGTAAATTTCTGTGGGAGCCCTTTGTAACAGTGTTGGCAGCACATCAGCTACTATCTTATGAAGTCTGAAACACAGTATAACTGTCTGAATGATAATTTACAGGTGAGCTGTTTCCCTCCAAGTTCCTCAGTGAAGATTCCTGAAAAAGCAATGGACTTTGAGTCAAGAGTGTCTTTTTTTTTTATGTTTTCACTCAATTTATATCCTTTCTGTGTTTCCTTCTGCTCCTGCTGCTACTTCATTAGTCCTCCAGAAGGAAGATATGTGTCAGGGAGTCACAGGGAGTCTGGTTTATGATGATGTTCACAGACTGCCCTCCACAGTTCAGTTTGTCAGGGGTTGGCTGCAAACCAAGCCCTTCAGTTTTCCCTGGTGGTTTGAGTTTGGATGAACTTCGGCCTCCCAGCAATCATCATCCTGCTCCCCTTTCAGCTTGGCCTCGCATCAAGTTCCCAATATCTCCTCCCTTTTTTCTTGAGCTTGGCCTCCAGGAAATTCCAGTTGCCCTTGCCTTCTCTGTATCTTGGGAGTTTCCATCCAGGCAACTGCTTCCACCACTAGTTCTAAAAACCTTCTGGAAGGAAAGAGCAGGTTTGAAGTTCATGTGGAAAGAGGGAGAACTTCAACTTTTCATTGCCCATTTAAGAAGATTTCACTCATTTACATACTGCCTCACAATACCTCTGATGAAGGAAGGATTCTTTGTGTTGCTAAATCTTATGACATGTTATGACATGTGCAAACTGTCCCTATAACAAACTGATAATTATATAGAACTCAAAAATGTCTGTGAATGTGCAGTCATTCCACTTATTTGATGGCAAGAAGATAAATGTAAGATACCAGTAATAATACAAGATTTTTTCCTGCTTATTGTATAGAATCAAAACTACTTGATAATTTGCACTTTGAGCTTTTTTTATTTTACATTGTATCTAGGTTAATAAAAGACTCTTTTTTTTTAACAATCTGTAAATGTTAATGAGGCACTGTAATTCAAACTTGGGTGGAAAAGGTAGGTGCACATTTATGCAAAGGATTTAGTACTAAAAAAAAAAAAAAGTTAAAATATTAAAATAATTTAAGGGTACCTAAATACCCAATATAGACACATTGTGAGGTTAGGCAAGAGGGTTCCATGTCAGAGAAGCTACAAGTTGTAAGAACATTAGAAATTGTCACTGAGTTAAATAATAAAATATATTAAAAGCCATCCCAACAAACCAACACATTGCAGAGGACAGTTTCTGAAATAGTATCTTATCCAAATGCATAATGGATACCTTATTTTGCTGGGATAGGAATTATGCTTTATCATAAGAAAAACTTTCCAGACAAGAAAACTAATATTTTTTTCATGTTATATTAAAATTCTGAGGATCTTCTGTTTGAGGAGAGGAACTGAAAAAATGAGTCGGGGTGAGAAGAGGAAGGTATGGGTAGAAGGGGAAAGATCACTGAGAAGGAGACTGAATGAAGTGTGAAGTTTGGAAAGGGAAAACTGCATTTTACTGTGCAAGTGAACTGAACCTGGGATTAGAAGCAGTCTGGGAAGTGCACAATTGACATGTGCTTGTTCATATTTTTATATATCCTGCATGTGATTTAAGAGTGACTGTCACTGAGAATGCAGCTATGCTGCATGATACTGGAGCATAAATATATTACTTATTACTTAACTATATTATTGCAGGAGAGTTTCTCTTGGAATACCTCTAATTTGTCAGCCAAGACTTCTTGGGATTGAAGGGAAAAAATATCCACATTTTATTTTTAATTATGCTACATAACACCTATATTTTATAGGGTTTTTTTATCATCTCTGGTGGTGGGAGTCTTCCATGAATCTGTACTAGTTGTTCTTCTTGACAGCTCTGGTGTTTATTTCTCAGTATTATGCATTGGGGTGCAATATTCAGTGTCTCATTCTTTTCCTGAGCTGAACACTGAAGACAGAGATTTTGAACTGAAACAGATTTAAACAGAAGTGTAATCAACTTTTTTAAAATATTCAAATGCGTTCTGGAATATTTCAAATTTAGTTATTAGATATTTTAAAAGATAATAAGAGTTAATATCAGTAGGCACCTTAGAAGAGCACTTAATAGAAGAGCACTTTAAGGAGTCTAAGCTTAATACACAATAGAAATGCAGATTGAAAAATAATCCTGCTACAAGTCTGTATCCTAGATTTCTTATTTTGAAGCCAAGTTAAACCTCATTTAAGATAATTCCATCCGAAATAGGAGGCCAAAATGTTCTCAAAATATTAGGCATCTTTTATGTATGAGAAAGAATCTTAGTCTATACCATATTCTGTGGGAAAAGAAGTGGAGACCTTAAAATATTTTTGTAACCTTGCTTTTATGTAGTACAATAGTCTATAGATATTTCACAGAATGGAAATCCCTTTAGCTTTTATTACTTTTTCCTATAATTATGTATTTGAAATCTCTTTGTCAGGCTTATAGGGAGATTCAGCTCCTCTCTTGCCTGAAATAAATCAGTCTAATCCATTTTCCTCTCTTATTTTAAGTAGGAAATTATTCTTTTTACTTAGAGCCTAAGTAGTCTTGTAATTCTGTGCAGTAATTTGTTGAGGAAGACTTTCCTAATCTTTCTGTCTGTTTGCTTAACCGTGGAGATCTTGAAATGAACTCAAGCAATCCTGATCTACTCTGAGTTATTTGTTTTCCTTCATGTTTGCCTGATACTAAGCAGCCCTGAGCCCTGTAGCAGTTGAACACTTCCCAGTACTTCTATCCCAAAATCAACCCACTAAAAGAGTGAAATATTACCTTCTGCCATGGAATTGATGCATAAGGAAATTATTTATTTAACAATAATTATCACTCAGCCAAGAATATAACTTTGTCATTCTCAACCATCTGTTATTTCATAGGGTCTGCACTGCAGAATAGCAGCTAATTTATTAAACTAAGGGAAGAAATCTCAGGGATTTAATAACTGTTTTCCATAGGCAACATTGAAGGTATTTAATGGAATCGTGTAAGAAAGTTTTGCTGATGCTATTGAGACAAAAAATTGGATTTGCAATATTTGTTTGAAATGAAAGGTTTTGTTTTACATGGAGAAAGAGTTCAATACCCCTCTGTCAGCTCCCATGGATTGCTCTCCAGCTCCAGCCCACTCTCCCCTGTGGCATTATGGAGGAAATGCAGCAGTGAAGACAAAACCTTTTTGCCTCATCTTGACTACTTTTTCCTGGCTGAAAAAAATAATTTTTTATCCTTTGGCCATTTTGGTTGAACCAAGCCTGCAAATGTTGAAGACTGCTTTATGCTTTAAAGTGTATGTTCCACACAAAGATCACTTAGAGGTTTTGTTGTTTGTTTTTTAATTAAAAATGTGGGTGTTGTCTGGGTATCTTACTGAACAATATTTCAACAAATTTCAGTGCAATTACAGTTTTTTAATCCAACCTCTGTGGTAGCTGTTACACCCAGGAGGCTAAACTAGGAATTAGTGACATGGGACATATAATTTTGAAGTTTTCCTGTTTCCCTTTTCCCCCACATGTAGCCAGTTTGTAAAATGTACATTTTAAATATAGAGTGGCTTGGAGCACAGGTATTTTATATTGAAGTTCTTAAGTGCTGAAGGACTAGGGAATGCTCAGAAGAATATATTGGCTCTAAAACCTTTTGAAGTATATTTGAATAGCTCTTATGGCATTAAAATGACCAAACCAAAAAAAGTCATCTTCTAGTTACAATGTTCCTGAAAAGCTGAGGAGGGAAAAGCCTGCAAAAATGCTTTAGTATCACATCAGGGCTTGAAAAGAAAATTATTTTCCCATACACTAACACTTAATTCTTTTGAAAGTAGAGGCATTCAAATAACTTTTAGCTGAATTTTAGGAAGCATTAGTAATTTTCATTTATTTTATACTACATAGGATATAGATTATTTAGAAGCTACTCATTCCATGACAGGGAAGCTCCTGTGTGGAATTGTACAAGAAACTCTGTTCTTTTACATCATCGGGATAATGAACTTGATAATTTGGAAATTGAAATATTCTCAAATTTTGTGAATGGCTTCTTTACTCTGCGAGGTGAGGACTCCAAAGGGTCAACCTTATCAGGACCTTAAATGAGCAATATCTAAGTACAGCCCAGGCATCTCTCCTGTTAACAGCATTATGAGATGGACATTTCCCAGGCTGACATAACACCCAGAAGTGAAATGGTTTCCTTGAGGGGAGTGTGTGTGTTTTGCCTTCATTTCACAAAAAGGGGGTGGGATGTGCAGATCACCTGAGTGCTGGGTCTGAACCTAACGGCAAACCATAGATGAAGAAAACACATGCTGCATGGCTGTCAGACAGTGTCTTCTCATGGACTGTGAAATTAATTCCTAGATAATAAAATGTAGCTGGAGAGAGTCTCCTCTGGTGTTTATTCAAAAGAACTGGGTTTCTCTACCTACGCTCTTAAGCAAAAAATGTTCATGAGTTACAGATAGCAGAAAAATATTTATAACCTGCTAGAATAAGAAAATTGTTGATGTAATTTCATATTCTATTGTATCAGTTCATTACAGATTTCATTTCACAGACTTTTCCCTACCTGCTTACACAAAATAAAATACAAACATGACATCAGCGTGTGTGTATTTGCAAAAGCAAGTGCCAATAATCTAAACATAAGTATGTTTTTAAATGATTCCTGCTGTGGACCCTAGAGGAGGAATGAATAAATGAAATTTTATTCAGTTTTCCAAAACAACTATTTTTTCTTTTTTTTGAGGCTTTGTTTTTAAACAAAACATTGTAGCAATGAATTTGCTAGGAGTTAGATTTCTGACTTTTAAGGCTTTACAACTGAAGGTTTTTTGAATTCTCTCAGTTTAGGCAGGTGAGACCAGAAGAATCAACTGCCTTTGGAGCTTATGCAAACCACAGTGCATTATATCATTCTTCAGTAGGAACATCAGATTAGGCTGGAAGAAAGGTTCACTGATATTTGGAAAAGCAATCCCACCTGAAATTATGGGAAATATGTAACTTACACCAGTAGTATCTTTAATAATTATTTTTTAAATTACAATTTATTGTCATTAATAGCCTTTTTCTTTAAAATTTGAAACCCAGTTGTATGCATCCGATACTTTCCTCTAACAGAACTGCACATAATAATCTTAACTTCAATTTTTTTTCAAACAAATTCTTAATGCTTCTTTTGTTCCACTGATAAGTCATGGATTAAACAACCTTGAAACAAATCATCACTTGAAATGTTAACCAAATTTTCATGTTGTTTTAGCAAGTCTTCATGTATTTCATCACAAAACACACAGTGTGAGTTCCCTACAGCTGTTATATTGGTACCAGTAAAATATAAATGAGATTGGTGTGAACATAAGTATGTTCAGCTTGTGGTTCTTTTATGTTAATTATGGAGACACATGCAATTTGAACGAGTTTTTTATACAATGTTACGAATCTCTAAATCTCTAACAGCATCTTCCTGTTTAACCAAACTGTAAAGGGTTTAAAATATGACTGTGTGGTGTCTTCAGTTTAATTAGCTGTGTTTTTTTATTTCAGGGCTTACTTTCTCTTTTCATTGTAAGACTTTTTTCTTCTGAGTAATTTCAAATAATTGTTTTGAAGGAATTAAGCATGCTTGGTTTATTTATTAATTTATTTTGTTTTAATTTATGTCTTTCCTAGCTGTAGGTATCCAGATGAAACTTGAATTTTTCCAGCGGAAATTTTGGACTGCAAGCAGACAGGTATATTTTAAATTTTTCTTTGTCATTGAATGCACAACAGCTTTTTAACTGTGCAGGTGATCTGCAATATTTTGTCACAAGCAAACTGTTTTAAAGAAACAATGTATTTGAAGACTAGTTCTGATTTACATTCCAGTTCATCATTACAAAGGAGAATTCTGTTGTGAATAACAGTTGCTTGATCCCATGTTTATGGAAGCAATTAGAAAGATTACTAATTTTAGACTCCAATGCATTTGTTGGCATGTTGTTTTTCTGCCTTAGAAAAGTATAAACAGTAAACAAAACTGTGATATTTATTTGCTTCCAGTAGTAGCAGAATTATCCCTTCTCACTTAGGTTTTCTCTTGTAACATTCAGTAATTGAAGTATCACATTATTTAACTAAACTAGATTACTGACTCATGGTTGGCATTCATAGTCTTCAATAAATTTCACTTAAAACATTCAGGGGATAGAATTTGTACTCATTGAAGAGGATAATCAGGTAGTTTCTAAAGGTTAGGGGATGCCACCCCTACTTTGAGAATGGATTGGAACTGTACTGTTCCAGAAAAAAAACTAAAATGCAGGTCTGCCCTACCCCTACTGGAAAACCCTCCCCCTGTGAATGGTCTCGAAGCTTCCAGCACATGGAGGAGATTGCGGTGTTTAAACCAGCTGGAACTGTTACATGTGACTGCACTTTTTCTCTGCAGGCAGGAATAGAACAGGTTTGGTGAACAGGTTTAAAATTTTCCTGGGCATTTTTAGAACCATTTTAGATAAAAATGTAATCAAGAGCAACTCTTTTATAATTCTGCCCATATGAATTTTTCAAATGTTTATTTTGTAATCTTTGAATGAGAAATGAAAATATTTTATTGATTTTTGATATCATCTCTAGTGTGCATCTCTCGATGGCAGATGTGCTATAAGTTGTGATGATGAAGTAAGTATTTAACAGATTTTTTTTTCCATGTATATCTCTACCACAGTAGAACATGAAGTTGATGAATTTAATTTGAACATCTTGTGTACATTATGATCTCTTGGTGTAATTTGTGATCACCTTTAATATATTACATTATTTAGATACTGAGACTTTTATGATGACAGTTTATAGACACACATTTAATTACAAGGTTGACACCAGTACCTAAAACATGTTGCAGTAAATTCTGCTTTGTGAATCCAGTTTGGGAAATAATTTGGAGCGGTGCTAAGGCATTTGTTTACTACTTTATTATTAACTTTAAAAAAACATAAGCAGTTCAAAGTCTTTTCAGCTTGACACCAGCAGGAACCATGTGAACATATGTAGAAATTTAGTAATACTGAGAACCTTGGTGATTTAGAGATTCCAAACTCTTTCTTAATGACAAAACATGCTGTTGATAGGACTCAATCAAATATCACAGCTCCTCTGTTAACTCCCACATCTTCTCTCAATGACAAGAAAATATTTGTGAACAGTTATGGTATAAATTAAAGCATTTAAAAGTAAATATTAAGTCATTAATGCAAATGGAATGGCACAATAATCAATAAATATTAATTATTATTAAAAGCAAAATATTAATAGCAAAAATAATTAATTAAAAATAAAGGGAATTATCAATGTGTGTGATACTTTTGATTCTAAAATACATCCTATTAATTTGAAATCCTTTTTTTTTTTTTAAACTTTGAATTTGCTCATTTCTTCTTGGTTTCCTGATGCCTCACATTTTATTTAAATGTACTGTTTTCTTTCTTTTTCATTTTTGGTTTCTTAACCCATATTACATTCCATTACTGTTATTGTATATTGGAGCTGAGAAAATACATAGAGGGCTTGAACTTGATCAAAGTTACTGTAATTCAAATGTGTTCTCAGACCTCAGTCAACATTCTTGCTGTGTTTATTCTGGACATTATGCCTAAGGTTTTACAAGCTCAGGGACTCTCCACCTATAGAACATTCCCCTTGAAATCTGAAGTTCACTGAACTTGAACCTTTGGGCAAACCTGAGCATGGTTCACTTCCAATACCTGTGAAATATTGTGAATTAAACCTCTTTCATACAACTCCAGTCAATCCAAAATCTATTATCTCATGCGTTAATCTTGTATCAGAAATCTTTTGTTTGAGATTTGCTAATGTGTTGGATGAGTAAATGCACCCTGCTGCCCTTTGTCAGTGCTGAAGTTGTTACAAACTGTTTCTTTAACACAATGCTGAACACTGAACATTATTTATCTTGCTGGCAAGTGGTTGAATGAATGGTCCTGAATGAATATTTTTTTCCCTTGTTAATGTTTCTAAAATGGATTGAAATAGAAGCCCTCTTATCTTCACATTCCACCAAAAAGATGCAGATTCCACTTACCACTTATTTTCATTATACCTGTTTCCAATAATAATGCCAAAAAAAATTAGTATTTTTAAAATTTCTGAACAAGGCTAGTGAATGACTCTGTCTTAGAGATTTGAGACATGGCCACTAATTCTTGAACTGAGCCAGTATTTTCCCAACAGCATATAAGTCACAAACTATGAAATTAAGCCTACACTCTTTCTTGTCCAGCATAATTACTTTTGTTTATTTTCTATGGAGAAGTAGTGTTTCTAAAGCACTGAATTCAGATTAATTTTTCATGCATGAGGACTGCAAATAGGTATCCTCAAAAGAGTTCTCTGTTGACTTAGCTCCTCTCCTAATAAAGTTGGTGGGAGGTTTATGGTGGACTTTGGGGCCAGCAGTGTTCTGGTGTTACAGCCTCCTCATGAAATTCCACCCTTCACACACCATTGAGGTTAAGGAGCTGCCTCTTCTGAATGCATTAGCTCTGCTGGGTTCTTTGCCAGCATCATCAGCTTTTCACATTGCATTTGCCAATTTTGGGCTTTCTAGCAGATCAGAGGTCGGAAATGAGTTGTTTCAACTTCCTTTTTGACAGGTTTTCTGTCACTGGGGGTGCCTGTAGCTTAGGTTCCCCTATTAGAATGAATATCCTGCATTTGCATTAGGGAATAATGTTCATTCTGAACTTTTGCCTGATTTTGGCTGTCTTGTTTCTATAAAAAGTCTACCTCAAGCCAGCATTTTTGCAAATCTCTCCTCTTCTTTGCCCCACAGAGCAGTACTAATATATGGCCAGAATGAGAGTCAGATGCATCTAAACATTTTTTGCAATACCAGGCTGCATTTTTGCATCTTGCACAACTACTACTGCATGGGGCTGCTTTCCTCCCTAAAACAACGGAGAGATTTTGCTGGATGTGCAGAGTGCAGCAAAAAGTATATTTTGTCATATCTCCGTACAGCCCGTTTGCAGCAGGAAAGATTTTGAATTGAAAACAAAGCCATGAGGATTCCTATTTTGAAAGCCATTCTACTTAATTTTTTTTCTTTTTGCACAAATGGCACAGAAAATTCAATAAGCAATGAGAAAAATGTTTGCTGATTTAGACCAACAACAGAAATACAAAAAAGATTCAACACTGATGTAGGTATTTGGCATTACTGAAGAGAAACTGAGTTATATCAGGGTTTGAGTTGAACCTTATGTTTAAACTCTGAAGCGCAGTAATTAAAACTTTGCCTGTAGCAAGTAATTCACTTGAGGTTAAAACAGTGCATGTGTGTATGCAGGGAAGCACTGATTTGGGTTTACCTTGTTTTATACAGTTTATAAGTCTGACCTACGAAAGGCTAACAGTCCTACCTCTAAATCCAGTTCCCAATTAAAAACACAATTTGAAAAGCTTTAGGAGACCCGTGGGGCCTCTTTTACAGAAGTTTCTGGTCCCATCCCCCAATGAACAAATTAAAAAATATTACCTGGTCCCCTGTTGGTTCTGCAGGCTGACACTGTGTTTTCATTAATACATCGTTAGGGTAATGACACTGTGCTGATGTTTTTCTCCAAACACAGGAGAAGCCATCAGGAAGACCAAAGTTCTGAGCCCTTGCAAACTTGGTTATAAGGAAAACTTTTAAGAATTGCTTACAAAAACACTGACCTTGTTTTTCTTATGTTTGTTGTAATTATCTTATATCCTCCCTTTTTGTACACATCTTTGTTTTGTTTTGCATGAAACAAGTGCATAAAAATTAAATCGGATAACATCCCATAAGTCAGGACTGCACTCAGAATTTATGCAAACCATTATAACAACCTGAAGGTTTTATCCACTTAGAATTCACTTAGAAGTACATGATTAACTTATTGATGTATCCTAAAATCAAAAATTAAAATGGTATTTTATCATTTTTCAGACAATCAACTGTTACCTAATAGATAACAATGGATTTATTTTAGTGTCTGAAGACTATAGACAGGTAAGGGAAAGATTTTTCTTCAGTTTTTTCATGTAACACATTAATCTAAAAGTACTTGTTTCTTAAATAGGCCACCATCTGAACATGGTAAGGATTCAGTACATAAAATTAAAAAAATTCCTTCTACAAAGAGTGTAAGTTGTTTCTCACAGGAGCTCAGTTTCTGTCTCCCATCGGGGCAGGGTCTGCTCTTAAACTCATAAATGTTCTCTTAAAGGCCTTTCTTGCTGCAGAAGTGTCTGTCTTCTGTAAAATGTTTTTACCCCAAAAAAACCCCAGATTCTCTGTGGCATTTTTTGTCACATGGAAAAGCTGGGAAGGGAGGGAGGAAGGGAGGACTCAGGGAGTGGGGGGACATAGAGCTTTTACATTCAAACTTGAGATAATGAGATTTTACGGAGCTGTTAGTTGAGGAGTTTGTTTTCTGAAGTGGATTACAGACATTGAAGGATTAAAACTAAGCACTCAGCATCAAAGCATCAATTTGCTTGTTCTTCTTGGAAAATTATTGCAAAATTAATGTATAATCACTCAATCATGCGAACCTTATGAAGGAACCATCACCATTCTCATTAACTTTTGCCTGAAAATGGCTGGGATGGTGCCCCAATTATGCCAGAATTGTCTGAAATTGAATTTCTTTTATGTGTTGGGATTGTGAATAGGAATATTCACACTCCTACTTAGCCCTCAGGTGAATTAAATCTGATATGACTGGGTTGATTACTGAGAAACAGCTTTTGGAAAGACCTCTGGGAGACTTGGAAGAGGGTCTGTAGAGGAGATAAAAACTTGAAATGAATGGCAAAAAAAGAAGCTAAACTGAGCATTTTGCTTTTAAATTAAAAGCTTGAATTACTGTAGTCTTAAATCTGACACTTCTGGAAGTAACAAGATAGAGATATTTTCGCCTTTTAATAGCACAAAAATAATTGCCTGTTTCCTTATGAACCCTCTCTCCCTTGCTCCATTTTGGTTGGGACTTTGAAAATTATATTAGCACATAATAAACAAGAGAAAGGCAATTTTTCTGAAACTGTTGTCTTTCCAACAGAGCATTAACTGTTAAACATGCTACTGTGTCATGCAATAGTCATTCTTCATGGTATGTCATCTTTATATGCAAAACTGAGAACTGACATGGATTATTTTGTTTAAATTTATTAAATTTATTGCTTCCATTCCTTTAGAATGTCAAGCATGTTCTGAATATAATTCCAGGATGTATACAAAAAATTATAAGCTAAAAATATAGCATTGCTTAAATATTAACTGTGTTATGTTTGAAGGCGCTTTTGGGGGTTTTTTTTGCCTTTTATCTAACTATTAAATCTGTATTTTCTGTTTAGTTGAGCATGATCTAAGAAATGCAGCCATTATAGAATAATCTTGATACATTTAAAACATGTCTCCTTATTTCCCCTTTTGTTGTTGTTACTATTTACAGGTAAATAGTTGTGACTTGTGTAAATTACTTGCAAGTTTATAGTTGGCTGTGGCCAATAAATATTGGGAAGAAATGTTTCCTTTGGTAGTTACCTGATATCAGCCATTACATATTCCTGTGAAGAGTATAGTGTGGACAACTGCTGGGCCAGAACTAGGGCTAGAAACGTGTTACTAGTTTTGTAGTTCCAGTGGATCTAAGTCTAAGATGGACAGCAGAGTGGTGTCTATGTTTGTGAAACACTATAGCAAGATTACAATAGTATATGTTCATGGGGCAGTGTAATTCTTCATCTGAATTGCAATTAAATCCTAATGTATTAAAAAAATAATGATAACCTATGTGTTACTGCTTTGGGGGAGAACTAGCATTTGCAAACAGAGCTTTTGTGGGAAGAACTGTCACTGAAATGTCTTCATAAGACTGGTGCACAACTTGATAAATCAGGTTTATTACTATCTAAGGTTGTAACCAGGCATTTATGGTTTAGGGTTTTTTGACATTGCCTCTCCAATAGTTAGGATAATTTTTCTTCATCAGTCAGCTAGAGCTATTGAAGGTAGTATTTTTAGTCATGTTCCTCTTGTTTCTAGGAGACTTTACATACCCATATGTTTTGGAAAATGTTCCAAGATTCCCCTGAGGAAAAAAAAAAGGCAATACTTACTTTTTAGGTGGAGGAATGCCTTTTTTTAGCTAGGGCTGTAACTTTTCTGCCTGCAAACTCCCAGGTGCATACTTGAGGTCAGCTAAGTTCCTTGTAATGGAATTGAGGTTTAGTTCATACAAAACCTATGGAATCCATGCAATTTGAGAGTGTAGTGCCCTTTCCCCCTCATAAATTGTGGGATTTCTCCCTTTAAACAATGAAGAGAAATATCCAATTCTTCTGGGAGTTGAGACTCTAAAATAAAACAGGTCTTCCCAAGGTAGAAAAAAATGCTGTACATGCAAGATTTTCCACTGTCATATGAATGGCTACAGATGACAGAGTCACTTCCATACTACATACCAAATTCATAACATGAATGTTTGTTTTCTCAATAGAGATTTATTTTTATTAGTCCACAAGTACTGAACAAGGACAAAATGAGTAATTCATCAGGCTGAGTGGTTTTAAGTATGAAATGACTCTGAAAGGAGTTAAAATTTATAGGATTGATGAAATGTACTGTTCCAGCTCCTTAAACAGGTCATGCAGGAATTATAAACAACGCTTTTTAATGACTGTTTATGAAATCCTCTCACAACCTGTTTATATCTTTTTTGAGTAACATTTTAATCACAAGGGTTTGTGATCAGATTAGTGTGTTTTCTTTACAAGCTTTAGGTTTGGATGGCTTTTATTTCTGATATTAGATGTTATATAATGTACCTCAATATATTGTTTAAGCTCTCACATCTGCTCAGGGGTAATAATGTAATCCCAGCCACTTGCCATGACTGTGAAGTCCTCGTCGGATTTTATGTAGCAGTAGTCCTGAAAACCTGTCTATGTAACTGTCAAAATCACTCTTGTCAGATCCTGGATTATGCCAGTTTAAATTGAACCCAAAGTTGTTTTGTGTTTATCTACAGTTTTGGTAATTTCTTGCATTTTCCCTTTACAGACTGGTTACTTTTTTGGGGAGGTTGAAGGGGCTGTGATGAACAAATTACTAACAATGGGCTCCTTTAAGAGGTAAGATTTTCTATCTCTTAAAAAGTATTTTAACAACAAAACGAAACAAAACTAAACCAAAGTCATACAAAAGAAAGCCAAGGTTGGCAGTGTGGCTGGATTTTCATTTATGTCTCTTTTCTGTATGATCTGAGTGTAATTCGATATCATGCACATTGAATGTTGAGAGCATTGGAGTCAACCTACAGTGAGGTTCTTTTTGAAAGAATGGTTTATTTGACTACAATGCTAAAACTGTGTGCCTTTCCTGTTCCCACTGCACTCAAGTAGAAAAGGGTTTGGGCCATACCTACTACTGAACAGTTTTAAATGGCTCTTAAGCAAATCATTGATGCCACATTACCATTTTGACCTGTAAAAAGTTGGAGATTGCGCAAACTAGACAGTGCAAAATGCCCTACTGTTAAAGGGAAAGTGTGTTCTCCCAGTAATCCATCTTCATTCACATGCTAACTTACCTCTGAACATTGTTGTGACTATTGACCTGGTCTTACTCTCATGATGACAATACCAACTAATAGTGATTTTATGTGCTGTCCTTTGAAATAAATTATACATTCTGGGCAATTAAGAAGAAACTTTTCCCTTTAACCTGTAACTCAACACTGGAGTCTTCATGGCTTTCACATGGTCCAAGAACTGTTCCATACCCCTTTGTCCTATGGGAGAAGTGCTGACAATATATATTGCACTTTTCCCTTTTATTTTCCTGTGCGTTTCTAGTATAGAAAGATAGACACATCACTGATCCCATCACTCACTGAATGTAGTTATTACATATCAGGGTGTATACAGAGGCTCTCAGAACAGATGGTTTGTGTGCTTGCTTGGTAAACCAGCTCTCCTAAAGGCAGAAATCTTTCCATGCTGCCTCTGTGCGCTACAGCTGAATACCACACCCAGTAAGCGACTGACCTGAAATGTGCAGATAGCACTCATGGAATCATCCCAAATCCTAGTTTTCTGAGGGTGGCAACCTTTCTGTGTTTAGCACCACATTCTTAACATATGCTGTAGAAGGAAGTGAAGTAATACATATTTATAGACTGGGTTTGACGATGAAAAGATCTGTTTATACAAGAGATGAAGCCTTTTATTTAACACAAAGAAAAACATACAGTCAAAACTAAGGGATAACACTTTAATTTGTTGCAATTTGTTTTGTCTTGCCCAGCAAAGCATTTCAAACAGAATATGCAATCAGTGAGCGATGGTGGTGGGCACCATTGAGAACACAGACTGCATGGCTCGAGAGTTCCATCTGAACTGCAGCAGGCGCCTCTCTGCCCTGGACCACTGGCTTCTGATTTTGCTAGTCTTGAACTCCAAGGCAGTCAGAGATAATGAAGGCACCAGCTCAGTGCAACTGAGCTGCATACTAGAGAAAATGTAAACACAGTGAGCCGATTATTTAAACATAATAAACTGACCGTTGCCAATCAGTTAAAGATGGGAGAGAATCAAAGTGGTGTAACTGTGCTAAATGAGCATCCTGCTGTACAGCAGATAGCTCTGTGCAGCAACAAAAACACCCAAACCAGCCTGTCTTTGAGCTGTTATAGATGAGGCCTTGAAAAAAAATTATTCCAGCAGTCTGAAGAAGAAATCTTTGCTGGTTCTCGTGAAAAACAGCCAGATGCATTTACCATATTTTTAAGATTACTAATTTGTTCAGATGGGGTTGTGTTTTGATTTACCAAACATTTTTAGATATGAAATAAGGAGAAAATAAAGAGTGCTTGATGCAGTGGCAAAATCTGTCACTAGTACCATTTCCCTAAGAGCACAATGTGGATATTGCATACATTATACTTGTCATTGCTGCTCTCATGTAGGCAAAGTCAGAGAACAAACTCTGTTCATTAGCATTTCATTCTGATAATATCCAGAGCCATCCTTTCTTCCAATTTGCTTTTTACATGGCACGTACTGTCCAGCAGGTGAATTCTATAATGCTGCACTTTTTGACCTGGTCTTGCTCCCTTTTTGCTTAGTTCAGAAGTAGAAGGTTTTGTGATCTTCACTGCAGGAGTTTGC
This sequence comes from Neopelma chrysocephalum, assembly GCF_003984885.1. Taxonomy (NCBI): domain Eukaryota; kingdom Metazoa; phylum Chordata; class Aves; order Passeriformes; family Pipridae; genus Neopelma; species Neopelma chrysocephalum. The sequence continues at coordinate 4,289,070 of NW_020897809.1, forward strand.
TAACCTTGGGGATGGGAGTCCCCTCTTCCTTTGGCACCAGTGATGTGAGTGGCACTGCCGATATGTGCTCCCACCTCACTGATTCCTGCCAGCTTTCAGGCTCTCCATCCACAAAAGGAATGAAATAACCCTTTGTCCATTCTCCCAACTACCACTCATTTGGAGTGATGTAGAAGTTCTTTTTAGGACTGTGCTGGAAGTGCTAAACAAAAGGGGTTTGTTTGCTGCTGACTATGTTTCTTTTCAACCTGCAGCAGGATGAAATTCAATTTTTGTGTTCACTGTTTATTTTTTAAAGTGAACTTAAATACCTCCTTCTCTCCTCAATTTCTTTAAACTCAGTGCTTCTTTTGAGTAATGTGTACATATGTATGTATGTATGTATATTTTCTTAGTTTATGGGTTTTATAATTAGAGAGAAAAATTATATCAGTGCCTCCACAGCAACGTGACGTGCTCTATGATTTCATTTAGCAAAATTATGTTTATCTTATACCTTAAGTATTGCACACAATTAAATAATTTAAATATGATTTAAATTTATTATTAAATAAATTAGGATGTGCTTATGGAAAAGTATCTGCTTCACATAACTTAGAAAAGTTTCTTTATAGTTTCCTCAGCACTTTGTTTATATAAAAACAGTGAAAAAAAATAGAAAAATTCAACAGCTCCAAGCAGGAAAATCTAAAAAACCCACATTAACATCAGGAAAATTAAGGGCTATCAAAGCAATGAGATTCCCAAAGAAATAAACATAATAAATCTGTAAGAGAAAATTAAACATCTCTTGACTTCAAAACACTTTCACCCTTTCCAGTAGGAGGAAAACTAAGCAATTCTATAAGACAAATATGGAAGCAGCATCATTTCCTCTTACAGTTCTCTTTCCACCAGACATCCTCTTGGCCTCTGAAGAAGAATCCATGCTTTGCTATTTAATCCTGTTGTCAGGATATATGAATTAAATGGCACACCCCTGAAATCCAGCTTTCCCGGATGCCAAGGCTCACTCTATTAAGTTCTTGTTGCTTTGAGAGCTTCTCTTGTTTCTCAGTTTTTCTTTCTCTGTTCCTTTCTCTTTACTCACATGCTTCTTAGTGAGGAACATGCATCCTGTCCGTGCCCTTGGGCACAATGCAGTCCAGATCCTTCTCCTGTGCTCTCCAAATGCTTGCACACAGAGGCAGACTTTCATCTCTCTGTCTTGATTTGCTTTATAAGCAAAACACAGCACTAGTTTTGCCTCCAGGTTATAAGAGTATATATAAAAAAAAAAAAATCACAACTCTTCACTAAGCTTACTTGTAAGAAACAGAACATTCTTAAAGCCAAATCACAAGAACAGTAAGTAGTTACTCACCAACAGACACCAGTTTCCACTGGGGCAGCACAGCTTCCAATTGAAGGCTTTTTTTTCCTGTTTTTTAAATCACTCTTTCTTACTTAAGCATTCATTTTATTAAGACATTCTTAAATTTTTGGTGAAGATGTTAAATGGACAGTCGCATTTAAAATGTGTGTTTATTTTTATGTGGATTTATACAGTCATTGATTTGACCTTCTATTAGTTGGGTAGCATTTCTTCATGTAGATGTACATTTTGGAGAAGATCAGTGACAGACTGCAGGAACTATCCAAATTAGAATTACTGAATTTGGTACTGGACAAGTGCAACTGTGATGTAGTAGTTCTGCAATGTGCTTTTATCTTTTAAAAAACTTCCCTATCTTCACTGATGATTTACTTAGTAAGGAAAAAAGCAAGATCAAAGTAAACCCTATTTTTATAGCATAAATACCAGGAAAATAGTCAGGTAGATCAATAAGCGTTTTTTTTGTTTAGGCAGGCAGAAGATGTTCAAGGTAGGAAAATGAGCTGACTATTTCCAGTAATTATCTTCTATATTCCCTGCCATGTGCACTGCAGGGCACGTGTGAGTCTTGCACCCAAAAGAAGCAAATAATATCTGTCACTTCCCTCTTGTTATTACCAACAGGAACCATGTTCTGATTTTTTTTGTTTTTTTTTTTTTTTACATTTACTAGATCTGCCTCTGATACCTGCATTCTGAAACTCCCACATTGCTGTGGGCTATATTTTCTTCTCATATTTTGTCCATGTGACATCTAAAATTAATGTCTTAAAATTGAGTTTCGGGCATTGTTAGAGTTTATGTCTCTGTAAATATTACCTTTAGTGCAGAATCATTTTATACACTTAAGGAGAATCACGGGCATGTGTGCTAGATAGATGAATTCTCATTCCATATTCTGGAAATACAGGTTGAGTTCTAGTTTTTATGCTTGTTATTCTTTGAGCACCTTGGCAACTGGGAATAGCTGAGCAATAAAAGCAAAGATATGTGATGACAAGTTTGTTTTGTCAAAATACTGTCATTTATTTATATTATTTCCATTGATTTTCTTGGTGGTGAAAGGTATTAGCCTGACAGCTTCTGGACGCTAATAATCTGTCTGTCAGTGAAGGTGGGAGAGCCAGAGCAGCAGTAGTCCAGGATTCCTTACAGTGTCCTGCTACCTCCCCACAGGACCTTCTCTAGACTGCAGAAAGTGGTTTGCTCTTCACACCATTCAACACTGTCCCTCCTTGTGAGGATGCCAGGCCAGCTGCACATCTCATGTCTGAGTTGAGTGTTACCACCACAAGCGAGCTGTACTCACCACTCATTTTTACATGGACTATTGAGTAAAGCATAGTGTCAATAATTAAGGCTTCTGGATTATTGGCTTCCTTTGCTCGGTTCTTTGGAGCATTTCTTTTTTCTCTGTGGACTCGGCATTTACTTCCATGGTAAGAAGCTTATTATTCTTACACAGTATATGAAAACCACCCAGTCTTCAAAAAAACATTTGAAATGTTATGCATTGAAGATCTTTCAGCTCTTACAATTGTCAGTAATGGTATTTTACGCTAGTAAATCCATAGGTGTGCTGAAAATCTAGCTGAAAGCAACAGAGTACATCTGTTAATATATCCTGTGCTGCTGGTAGGTCTTGGAAGTTTAATTTTCTTGAACCAGATTCATACTCAATTGCAAGTACATTGCAAAGTACGAGACTGGAATTTACTATATCAGGAAATCGACAATAAAAGGATTTTCCCTACAATGTATTTGGCCCCTGAAGTTACATAAAACAGTGATGCACATTTAGTTTTTTGTAAGTTAATTTCCATCAGTTAAAGATGATTGTTCATCATGTTTGTCCTACAACTTATGTTAAGAGCAGTTGCTCTGTAGAGTTCAGACGTGGAAGGTGACAGGATGATGATGTCAGACAGTCTCAGGTGTGTCATGTGAAGCAAGAGCAAAACTCCCCTTGAGGTGCTGTAACACAGGACATGGACTTGGGCATCTAGATGGACTGGCTGTAGTGAGTTGAACAGGATATGGTTAGCTGCAAATAGTTATTTAAAACTGAAATACAATCAGTTCAGAAAGGGTGATCTGGAAGCTTTTTTTCTGCAACACTGAGTTAAGTCTGTCTGAGTGAGAAGAAAGCCTATTTTCTAAAATCTCAGAAAGACATTAGCAGTAAAATAACATTCTGGAAATGACACCTGAGCACAGAAGCACTGCAGTGCCTCAAGCCACTGCTTTGACCACAAATACTGCAGTAGCTTTTATAAGGAATAGTGCTGGAAAGCTTTTGCTTTCCTATTACGTTTATAAGAATAAAACCAAAACAACTGGATTTGAATTTGTGAATGACTTGGAACACAAATATACTGAGCTTTAATACCATTCATAGTGACAGAGAATTGAGAATCGGTTCAGTATGTTGCAGTGTTCAAACTGCAACGTGGTTATGGGATTCATCCACTGATCTTTGAATTGTGTTACAAAATTCCCACGTGTTTCTAGCACAAAACAGTCAGGTCTTTTAATATCATTTCACAGTAAGACTTTCACTGATTTATTTTGCACGTCCTGTGTTACAGTTGTTTGAATCATCTTTAGAAACTTTGAGGTAGCTGTTGAACCTGCCCACTTTGAAAGTTACTGAGATGGGAATTGTTTTAAAACCAAATTTCATTCCAGGCTTCTGTTCAGAAATCTGTCTGCCATGTACCTTTCTAACAATTTGCTCCTTTGTTTTGTTTTGTGTTTGTTTTTTTTTTTTTTTTTTTGGTTGATTTTTTTTTTTTACCCTGGACACATTATCTGTTCTCTCATTTATTCCTGAACCAGAATCTTCACACTGGAAACACTTTCAAATATATTTACTAAACTTATCTAACAAACACTAATATCATCCACAGGTGATATTCAAGCCTTTCCAAATAACAACTCTTTAGTATTCCACAATGATTTTGAGGTTGTTTATTACAGCTCTTCCCTTCATCATTCTAAAGTTTACTATTTGTTTCCCTGTTAAATGAAGGGGTTTTTAATTACATACGTTTATTGTTTTCCTTTCTGTTGATCATAATACAATCTTAGATTGTTGTATACTCCCTAAAATACAATGAGACAATCTACAAAACATATAATCTAACATTTTGGAGTGCAATATTAATTATATTTCTGATTATTTGTGTGAGTACATATTTCAGTCTTTTAAAAGCTTTTTATCTTTGAGTATTTAAAGAAACTATTATATCTATTAGAATGTAATAATTACATAAGAAATGTAATGCAAGTACAAATACTGATGGGGGAAAGGCTTTTATCAATATTTAAAATTAAGTTCAAATTATAATAGATGTTTCACATGGCACGTTATAATAGTATTTGATTAACACTGCTTAGCAGAATAATGAAATTCACAGATCTACCAAGCAGTTCTGGTGTATGAGATTGAAATTTGAGACATTGATTATACTTTCATACATGAAACAAACAGTCACCAAATTTAATTAATATATTGAAAATACATTTACAATGAATGCACACAAAACAATGCCTTCTATTTTTAACACTAGATAATCAATGAAGCAGAACTGGACCATTTCATCCATATAGAATTTTTTGACTACTCTGCAGAGAGCACATTAACATCTGTAGAACTGCCCTTGCCTGTGCACTTATCACTTGCCACCATCACTAGGTGGTCCAAGTGGACATGCAATACAGTCCTTGGATCTAGAGGAACAGAACAATCAAGCCAACCAAGGCTGGAAAGGCTGAGCTGTAGAGATTACTTTACAGGGGCTGGATTCTGACCATGGTTAAAGGGGGAAAAAAATTAAGGAAAGAAAAAAAAAGCTAGGGAAAGTGGTGTATTACTGCATGCCACACAGGCAGCACAGCTTACACCGTGTACTGCTCTGTTTGTCTTGGCAGATCTGTGTGCGCGGATCTGGCTGTGGGCGTGATTCTGCCAAAGATGGTCAGTGTTCAACTTACACCCATGTTTAGGTCTCTAGTTATGCGTTTGTCTACCATGTGCCTCTCTCTGCCAGTCCACAAAATAATGGCTTCCTAGGCATTTCTATTCTCACTATAAGAGAAAATGAATAATGTAAACGGTATGACCACGTACTAAATGTTTAGTTGAAGCTGCAAGACCCACTGTATTAGATATTTTGCTTGTAAGCCAAAAAGAAAATATAGACAAAATAAAGAAGCTTTAAGTGATGGTTGCTGTCACAAAATCAGATCAGAAAAAAAAAAACAAACCAAGCAACAGTTTCTACCACAATGGAATACGACATTTATTGGTACAGGTTGCAATGTTTCATGGCATGCAGTGCAGAATGCCTCATGATGATGCTGAATGCATTTCATGACCTGGTTTTGGCAGCTTCTGGGACATCCTTTCCATAGCTGAATTTGTGTGCTCTCCTTTCCTCTTCACTTAGAAGCAAGGCACACACTGCCAAACATTGAAGTCCCATCTCATACATCTATTAACCATCTCTGTCCAGTTGTGCTCCTTTGTCCCTCTGATGATGCAAAAGTCAAATGGATATGTTCAAATAACACTAGTGACTTTTATATATTTACACTTGCTGCAAATTACTAGCTAAAGATTCTTTACATCTGCTATAGATGCTAGGTGCTTTTTTATGTGGATGGATATAGTTAATTGATTGTTCTATGGACAGACAGATTTAGAGAAATAATCACAATAATTCCATATACGAGCTCTGAGTTCTGGATTTTACATTTAGATCTCTGAAGTGTTTCAATGATGAGTCAAATTGCAAGCATAAATAAATTTCTCTATGTTTACTATGCATCTGAGGAGGCTTTTAGCATATGTTGATTACAGCAGGTCCTTGACATGGAATATTTTGCCCTTATGAAAAGAAGCAAAGATAAACCCATCCTGCCTCAATTATCTGCTCCATGAATGCACTGAAATTCTACCTCTCCCTCCTTCAGAATCAAGGCCATGTTACAAATGAGCTGTGCACTGAGATGCTGGAACTGTAGAAATGTCTTTCTGCTTTTACTGGAGTTGCAAGTGGTCTATTGTGAGCAGCCCCTCAAATGCATAGGCTCTTTCACTCTCTGGGGCTAAATGTGCTGATCTTAGTCCAGAACCAATTGTTTAAGCATTGTGTTGAATGTGTATTATCCTTCCCCCCCTCGCATTGTTTATACCATTGTGTGTTACACTGTACGTGTATCTTTCCTGGTTTCTTCCAGTTATGCTTTTGCTTTGTTCTGTAGTCTGATAAAACCCTTACAAAGTTCTCACAGAATTTCTTATCTTTATGCTCCTTTGTGTAACCTGTATTTTAACGATCCCATTCCCTCTTTCCCCTACTACTGTTACAATTTTTATTTTCCTGTCCACTTTGTGAGCAGACTGTTCCATATCATCATTTTTATCCCACTGAGTTTTCTTCTTTTAGTCAAGCAGTTTTCTATTCTTCTCTGTAGAATTACACTTTATGACTACCAGGCCATGTGTAGAACAAACAAAGAGAGTAGCGACAGTGCCCATAGCTTGCTGGACGTAAGTATAGCACATTTTCTGAGCACCTTTCCATGCAGCCATCAAAGAAAATTGTTGCAAATATCTCATGGCCATTATAAGCCCATTATTTTGATTTGGAATGCTTACAGCTCTTGGGTTTATCCCAGTGCTTTCAAGGGTTGGTTCATTATAAACAAATGCAAAGTGTTAAGCATTTTCGAGTTCAAATACTCACACAATCATTTTAATGCTGGGCCATCATTTCTGAGGTTCTGTCAGGAGATTCTTTGCACCATATGAATCTGCCTTAGGAATTTGTAAATTTGGCAGTAGATTGTGCTTTGTCTGGGAGACTGGAATCACATATGCCTTTCCTTTATGTAAACAAGTAATTGAAATTAAAAATTGAGATTTTTTTTTATATGAAAGGATTGGTTCATTGGCAAGTCGTGCAAGTCAGTGATTTTAGCACTTTTTTCTTCCCGAGTATTTAAAAATGTTATTAAAGTAGAATTTCAATGCATTTAAACCCTTCTCTTGCAATCTGGATACAAACCCTGACCCTCTGCAAGGCCTGATTAGAATCAAGCTGGGTCTTGCAAGGGCAACACTTCCTTGTTGCTAAGTCCTATATCTAGGTAATAACCCCAAGGGTATTTTATAATCACACATCTGTCTCACTGATTGCTGTAATAATCTATCAGAACTGATCAGGTGGTGTTAGAGTGTAGGTTTTGCATATTAAAAATTGTTTTCACAAATAGATGACAGTAATAGCATGAAAAAATTCTCAGGTAAAGAGGGCAAAGCATAACACTGGTATATTTTACTAGTCTGGCAAAGTTATCTGATAGTATTTTTAAATGCACAGGGATCTAGCTAGTAAAAAATAAGCCTACATATAGTTAAACTGTTGAATAAATATCAAATTCTGGCAACCTCCAAATATATATATATATAGTTGCTATGGTTTAATAACTGTGTGCTTTTGGGGATGTTTTCATTTACAAATTTATATGATTCTTTTTTCCAAATACCTGCAAATTTGGACTTTATCAGTTTTTTATCCACCAAAGTCTGAATCTGAGAAAAGACTGTCTTGACATAATAATAAATACTACACTGTGCCATGAGACCTAAATTATCAGTGAAATAAAACGTGATGCTGTGAAGCACATTTGCATGAAATATCTTAAAGCATATTACAACTCTTAGCAAAATCCTACCATCCTAAGGCTTGGGGCTTCAGCTCAGTTTGCATGAGCGTTCAGCATGTAGAACTGAAGTGTTTGTCTCTTAAAAGTGGGCTCTAACTAAACATGTATTGTTCCTAAGTAATAATGAATAAATTGTTTTATACTAAATCATTTGGCATTATGAAAGCAAAAGTATATAGCAAAGTTAATTACTTGGGCATGAAATTTCAGGTTTTCTTATTTGGAATAAAAACAAATAAGATGTCTCATAGGGCTAAAATTGTGTTTTCTTTTCGTCTCTCGGAAAGTCTTGTAGTTCTTTATCTTTTCCTATAAGACAGTGCTTCACAGCTGAAAATCTTTCCTGTCTCAGCTGCTGTACATTCTGCTGGCCCTTTTATGGCACTGACTGACACGAGTTTGTTGCTCTGTGAGTTCTCAGCCGTACACAGAAACACTCTCTGTGGTCCCTGAAAATTTTAAATGGCTGTTGCTGCTCACCAGAACAGTACTGCTTCAGTGAGTGCTGGCTCAGGGCGGTTAAGAATTACTTTAGATATCTGAGTAGTTCTGTTAATATGACTTCTTGTATGTGCCAAAATGCTCTGTTGATATCTAAAAGAGTCTGCAGAACTTTATGCAACTAGGACACCCTAGCACAAATGAGGGAGACAAGGAGAGATTCCTTTCCAAATTTCTGGAAACTGACTTTTCTACCTGAGTTTCTTTCACAAAAGATTAATCTCATTAATATTCTTTTCAAAAATGAAACATTCAAAATGTATTAGAAGTGCTGTAAACACAGGATTTTCAGGGGATTTGCTGTATTTTTAATGATCCAGAAAAACAGAGGAAGGAGGCAAAAACCTACTTAAAGGTAGGTCCAACTACAGTTGGACCTTCCATGTGACACAGATAATCATTTAGGTGAAGTCAAGCTTCAGAAACTATTCCTAGCCTAATTAGGCCGAGGTATTGAACAGTACAGAGAGGAAAGCCTATGAATTGCAGCCCAAGAAAAGCTCCTATCATCTACCCGAGCTGTTCCTTCAGCAATAGCCAGGGAAATAGGAACCCCTAGAGGTTAAAGATTTAAGAATCATTTGCAAAACCTTCCTTTCCCCCTCTGATAATCTGTGGATAAGATCAACTGTGAGAAAAAGGAAATTTCATTACTATACATTTTAATAATAAATATAATAATGTTTCTTCTTCATAAGAAAAAGGGTTGTTTCTCATGTTCCCCATGCATTTGAATATCCATAATATTGTTTTCATATGAAGAATTCAGTTAAGATATAAATGCTGCATGTTTTGCCTTTTTATTAAATGAGTTGCTTCTCTTCAGCCTTATAATGCCTTCTTTGCTGCAGTAAAATGGATTATGACTGAACTTGTCTTGTAAGTAGATTTTATCAGAACTTAATATTTGTATGAATTACTGAATATTTGCACTTTTGAATTTTTAATTATCACGTGTACCTTTTGCATTTAACATACATTATGCTGCTTTTATTATATGACTTGAAATATAGTAATATTTGTCAGAGGTTTTTTTCCAATCTTCAATTCTTAAAATCTGAGCCAATTTTGGCTATATAAATGCACAGTTTCACTTTTATTACGTGGTCTTCACTTATATCTGTATGTCTTTGTTTAGCAGATCACAATATACAACCCAAATTTATTTTTGTGGTTACTGTTAAATTTTAGATAAATGACTGGCTGTTTGTGATGCTGCTTGGGTGGGCTGTTGTCGGTAGAGAAACTTGGTTGCACTGACTCACTGTATTGTTTGTCACTTCATAAAATTCTGTAAGATGGACCTTTTACAGTACATGCCAGATAAGGTGTGCTCTGGATGTTGCTGAATTGTTTTATCTCTTGCTAATTCTTCTGACATTCCCAGTTAATTCATAATGATCATTACCTTTAAGAGGGGATGCCTAAAAAATAACAGAGCAATGTTACATGGAGAAGAGGAAGCCTTAAAATGTGTCATGTTATTAACCAACATGATTTATTATTGTTCTTATCAGAAAGCAGAGCTGCAGATCTCAGTGAATTTTATCTTTATTGAAATAGAACTGTTTTTTCCTTGTAGTCATTTTGTTTAATTGTAAAGCGTATAAGCTTTCATCAAAGTTCAGAATAAGAGTTAAAGTGATTTAACTGAGTGGCTACTGCTAGAGGGCAGAGATTGATCTTAAATGCAGCTTTCAAAGCAAATAGAAGGGAAAGAATTGTGTTAAAATGAGACTGATGCTTCATGTAACAGCTTCAAAAATGTCAAAAAACTTTCTATGCTTATAAGTCTTGTAGATTCACGGGCATATGATGAACTGGATGTTGATTTCACGTTCTTTACACTTAAAATAAGTGATAGACTGACACTTCTCAGTCCATTCTTCCAAGTAAATCATAGTATATTTAAGTGGGAAAATGCATTCTTTACAATTTAGTTAGAATTGATTAGACAGTGGTTAATCAGTCTTTTCTGCTCTTAGAACTAAAATACCTTATTATTTGGAAAATTAATAAAAGAAAGTATTTTATGTGTATGCCTGTATTGTAGCCTGGACAGTTCTAGTCCTGTGGCATTTTACTAGAGTCAAAATACCTGCATAATGAAGATATAATGTTCAACAGTAAAAAGAGTATATTGAGAATTTTAATTGGCACCTCAAATAAGATCAATATTTAAATTAATAATAGCGAAATATATGATTTATTGATAGAATTTTTTCAGAATTAAGTTCTCAGAGGTAAAATGCAACCCAGTGAAAATATGAGAATAGCAGTAGTTGCTAATCTCAGAGTTATAGTAACATGAATTCCGGTTCTATTTTAGCTTTTATTTAAAATAGGATTAACATTATCAAGCTACTGCCAGTTTAGTGTTTTGAAAACATGCTGTGGGCTAATGAAAACTCCAATAATTTCTCTAGGTTCCTTGTGGAATTCAATCTATGCAGTTGGTGGCACTCCGATCTAACAGCAAAAGGTAAGTGTAATTTTTTTTCCAGACATAATGGCAGAAATGTCTAGGTTAAATTGGATTTTTGAAATTTGGATGTGCATAAACTGTTTTAGATTAAATAATAAACATCTGATAATAATAGTTTGTCTCCCATGTCAACATTCTCTTTTTTGTGAATGTTTCCTAAAACATGAGCTCTTCTATGAATAAACACAAAGTGCTCGTGTGTGCTGTACAAATACAGTGCACTGCTATAATGGAAAAGTTAAAATAGTAAATAATGATGAAATATATTTTTAAAAACACTTCCCTTCATTCCAAAATAATCTTTGTGAATAAAACAATTCTTACTGTGCTGGAAAATGCCTTTTAAAAAAAAGTCTGCAGGAATATGCCTATCTCAATATAATTTCATACAAAAATAATTTTTAAGGATTAAGACAGATTTTATGCTAAGCAAGACTGGTTAAAATTGTATTTTGTTTTATGACTCCGTTCAAAATATACATTTAAGTGAATTAAAATTCAGTTTACTCAAAATAATTTTTAAAATGTGGAAACTTCATTTGAAATGATGGAATTTTAATAGTTCCCATAAAAATGGGAAGTTTTCAGTGTAAGTAGTCTGTTAGATTTTAGCAGACTTTTTATGGCATTTTCAGAAGTTGCTCAGAACTAAAGGGCTAATTTATGGGAGCACTGCTCTTCAATTGATGATTTTTTAGGCAAATTGTGCTGGTATAATGATTTAAACTGAATTCTTCATCCTCATATTTGCACATTCCTTAGCAAAGCAGAGGATAAAATTGCTGCTTTAGGCTTCAGTTGATATTTGCATTGCCTGGTATCCAGACAAAATCACATCCAGTCTGAAGTTTAGGTGTCAGGAAAATTGAACATACTGATGCCCTGGAATAATCCAGTATTCCCTGCTCCTAGTATAAAATTTCTGTCCTGGAGCAACCAGAAATTATTGGCAAAGCACATGTCAGGCTACTGCCTAATGTGTGGTAAATGCTGGGTAGGGGGAAGGGTGGAGGTGAGGGTTTGGTCTTCTGAAAATTTAGGTGCATGAACTTATTCCAGCCTTTCCCACACTGATGTGAACTGCACAGTGCTCTGCAGCACTGGAGCTGATGCTTCTGAGATACCAGCAATGAGTCTGATGCAGATTGGGTGCCTACACACGGGTAGAGCTTCATGGGAGCCTGGCAGACACTGTTTGCTCTGGTGACTGCTTTGTGACCAGCAGTGCCTACACAGGTCTCCTAAAAACCAAGACTAACTTTCCAGTGATTTCCCTAATGATGAAGAAAAAAGTCTCTGACACTGATGGCTGTGAGGGACAGTCAGGCTTGCTGTGCTGGACCCAGAAAATGCAAACCAGTTGCTGTTTTGTATCTGAAGAGGAATGGCAGGTTCACCAGCCCTAGTCCTTGGTGTTTACAGAACAGCATAAAGCAACCACTGTAGGAAACAACTTTTTTGGATTTTTTTTCCCATATACTGTACAAATATGCCTCAATATATCCTGACATGAAACATTCAATGGCACTTGCATTGTATGTTAGGGAAAATATCTTTCAAAAGCAAAAATCCCCTTTCATCTCATGAGAATGAATGTCTGATTTGTACTTAAACAGTGCGCTAACTACAGATGAGGCATTGATAACTTGCAAACTTGCTTTTCTTAAAAACAAAACTATCATTACAGCACTTTGATGGACAGGCATGATTGAGGAATTTCAAGTTTTAGTTGACAGTGAAGTTTTAATTACACAAGTCACTTGCTCCATTTCTTTGATGAGTAAGAGTATTGAAAATACCCCCTCGTCATTGGGATGTCATAACTTTTATGGTATGCCTGTATGGTATTGCCCAGCTCCTGTTTGGTTAGATAGCAACAGATAGCTGTTTGGAAACCAGCATGTTTTAGTAAAGCAAAAGGAAGAGATATTTCATGAGAAAGCAGGAGAAAAAAGCACATGCTTAGGAATTATAGGTTATATATATATATATATATATAAAATTAAGTTTTTATATATATACAGAAGAGTACCAAATTTTTCTGTAGATGTTATGTTACCACTAAGAATTTTAATATTTATGACTGCACTTAATGAAATTAAAATTAATAAATTTGCACCTTTTTTTTAATTTAACAATGCTTAACAAAGCTCAGAAAAAAGATCAGTTTCTTTAATATGGAAATTGCTTCCCACTCAGTTTGTGACATTAATGGTGTATCACATATTGTGAAAATTTGAGAGGGTCCACACACACCTGCCCATTTAACAAACCCTACTCTGAAAAGTAGTTCTGCACAAGATCTTGTAATCTCAATCACATTTGTAAATGAGAGAGAAGAAACCCTAAACCTTGAACAATCTCATCATCTTCTGGACTCCAGAGAGGTGCTGGAAATCTGAGACCCATGAATCTTCGTCAGTCTTTTTGTTACACAATCCATATGTTGATAAAAATGAGGGTAGACCCAAAACACAGGTGATAAATTCCAGTCATTCTTTACCAGCAGATAAGAGGAACAGAAGAGAAAGGGAGAAGGTACAGTAGAGCTAGTCAGACAGTTTTTTAAAAAAATACTTAATATGTGACATACTTAAATATGTCACAACCATAATGAAAACTTCAGAAATAACGAAACTCTTCTGACCAACTTTAGTACCTCCTTTGAGGTACTCTTTTTTTTATTATGTACAAAAACTGTGAACAGTTCAGAAATGCATGTCCTGCTGTGTGATTGCAAATGCAGTTGTGGTGGTTCCCTTGCACTGCACAGTGGATGCACCACTCGCTCTGAAACAGATTATCTCCAGTGGAAGATCTGTCCAGCCCAAGAGCCTGTTTAGTGTAATCTATTTTTGTCATACCTCATCTTGTTTTCTCACTTAGCAATTAGTTTAAGATAGGTTGAACATTTGTGCTGATGTGCAAGTATATCTCTGTGTTGAGGAACAATGAAGGTGTGAGGAGGAAAAAGAGAGGGAATGAGGGACATGCATTGTTTGACAAATACTTCAGCGTGAGAGTCAGAAGAGCTGCCTTCAGTTCCCAGCTTTGCTGCTGTCCTGTAGTTTGACCTTGAACCAGTCTCACTGTTTTCTTGTATCTCAGTTTCCCAATCTTTAAGATGTAAATAGTGACTCTTTCTTTGTCCTGCGAGGGCTTCAGACTAAAGAGTCTTCATTATTAGTATTTTGGGAAGCAGATAACATTGGAATTGGGTAAAGTAACTCTTCTAACTCCCCCATCCACAGAGTTATTGTAGCTGATGAAACCTTGCAAAGATTCCCAAGCTGTAATCAAAAAGAAGTGTTTTGGCTTCAGTAAAATATACCAAAATTTTCATCAAATAAATGTAAACTCCCATGAATAAAGGTTAGTGATGCACAGCACCACTGAGACAAAAACAACAGTAAATCCAGCTTGAATCTGCACAGAAAAAATGAAAACTTGTGCATATGTAAAGTGGGTTGGCAACGGCTAAACCATTAATAACTACTTTAATAGTAATGTCTTGCAAAATTACATTCCATGGATAAACTTCTTTTTTTTTTTTTTAATTTAATTGAAAAAATAGTGTTATGCACTGCCTAGGAAATCTCACAGGGTGGCAGAAGCTGAGTAACATTTCCGTTCTCTGTGAGCTCCGCAACACAGCATCTCATGTTGTTCCCAATTTTGTGTGCTGTTCTTCCCATGTTAACATCAAGATATTTTTTCCTGTGCCTATAGCGCAGAGGTTGAAACAAACCCTAGAGCCCTGTGACACTGAATATCCAGCTTTTGTTTCCGAACGCACTATAAAGGAGACCACGGGGAATATTGCTTGCGATGACTGTTTCAAGTAAGCCCTTTCAATATTTTTTTTATACAACTGTTTGTGACAAAGCAATAAAACTGAATTATTCAAGGCTGTGCTGAAGAACGTACAAGTCTGTTATGTTTTGCATTATGTAATGACCTCTGTCAGGGTGTCATTTCTCTTATTACAGGGGTCATTTAAAAATTTGATGCTCTTAAATTAAAGTGCTGCCTATTATTTTCTGCCAAAAAAAATGTAAAAACCAGTACAGGCTTATGTTAATTTCAAATAGTGAATGCTTTAAGACTTTTCCTATTTGCAGGCAGCATTCTAAGGACATTGTCTGTAAGATTGAGATGTGAAAAGGTAAGTGCTGTTCAGGCTCCTCAACGGGAGTGAAACCCTGCTGGATAGGTTAGGAGTTCCCTTGTGGTACAGTGATACCTGTTTGTTTTACTGGAATGCCAAACAGAGTTTCCTTCTTAGAGTTATTGGGTTGAAAGAGTGAGAGAGGATTAAATCCATTCTCTAAGTGTCCAGTGCTGGGAAGCTGAGTTAATAGTAATAAATCTCACATGTCAGTGCTGCAATCTTGTCAATTCTGCCAGTGCTACTGTAAAGTCATCCCTCATAGGGTTAAAAGAAGAGAAAGACTTCAGTGTAGCTTTCCTTCTTCACAATTGAAATTTCTTTTCTCTGCATTTGGTGGCTATATTCAGTGACATTTTGACTGTAGTTCTGGTACATTGTAATGGAAGAATTGCATAGGTATTGTTTATGCAAATTTCTGTACCTTGAGAAGTCACTTCATTGGATTTCCTTTATGCTGAGTAAGTTGTCATCATAAAGGAGATGAGTATTTACAGCAATAATGTGTCTATCAATATAAATGTCAGGAAGAATTTATAAGTTAAACAAAAATTGCTATAACACTCTCTCTCTCCAGGCTAAATCAATATGCAATTAGCAAATAAAGGTGAAAACTTTGTCACTTTGAAGTCAATAGGTGTGCTTCTGGACTTAGTCCTGTTTTTTCTCCTTGATATTTTCAATATTTTAAAACAGGAAATAGGAGTAAGTACACTGGAGGTAAATTTTTGGTGCTAATATTGACTTTTGATTTGCTACTGACCAACTTTTAAGTATAAGAACATTGTTAATGTCTAGTATGAATAATTGGTTTTATATGGCTTTGTGGGATAGAAGTATGAGAGTGCTTTGTAAATTGATGCTCGGGAGCCCTTTAAGCGTAACAATAGGTCCCACTGACTGAAAAGTACAAACTCAACAGAATCAAGCCATGCTTTTTCCACTTGACATATCAAATACAATGTAGGTTACACTGCTATGAGTGCTTTGTGCCAGCATTGTAGAATTTCAGCTGCCTTAATTTGTGATAATTTTAACACAAGATTACTAAGAAGTTGTGCAACAAATTATCATGCATCCCTTGAGGTGTTCAAGGCCAGATTGGATGGGGTTTTGAGCAATCTGGTCTAGTGGAAGGTGTCCCTGCCCATGGCAGGGGGGTTGGAATTGGATGGTCTTTAAGGTCCCTTCAAATCCAAACCATTCTATGATTCTGTTTAAATATTGCAAACAGACATGATTCCATGGAAAGAAGATTAATTTAACAGGACTAGGTTTTCTCAAAGGAGTGCAGATTCTAGTCTGTGTTCTTAGGTAACTTCAGGTCAAAGAAACAAGTTTCAAAAATAATACAATTCTGCAATACTTGGAAAGCACCAAGTTGGAAACTGAGTTTAGTGAAAATTATAGTATTTCAAAAAAAATGCACTAAGATCTTTTTCATAGAAAAACATTTTGTGTTCCACAGTGGAAAAAAAAATAAAAGAAAACCCTGTAAGTTACAAACTGATCTCAAGGCACCCATTACTTCTCTCCACAAGCAATGGCAAAACCTAAAGAAATAATCCAGAAGAACTATTAGATTCTCATGGGAAAATTGTTCGTTATACCATTTACCCACTGTCATTAACAATCTACAAATTTCATCTAAGATTGCAGACTACATTGGATTCCAAATATTTTTGTTATAACCCAGGACATTTTCCCGCAGAACAGCTCAGGAATTTGACCCAAAGTCCTTTGTAGACCTACATCTTCTGACCCAGTTTTCCGTTTCATGGCTTTAGTACCAATAAATATTTTTACAAGCAAGTGTATTGCTTAATATTTGTAATTTAAGAATGATGGGCTCAATCAGTCAGAATTTAGGTTCAGTTGTATATACGACGAGTCTGGCACTGACACCATGTCCAGTGGTTAATCTGTGCAGCATCTGTTGCATACCAGGCTCTGATTCAGATCCCTTCGAGTCAGTGGGATTATTTTCTGTGTCCTTCTTGGATCACATTATTGATTAATCTGTGATATATAATTGCAAATATTTATTTCAAATAGAAAAAGATACTTGTAAATATTTAGCTAATTATACACCCCTTGGAATATTGAAAACCTATTTGAAAGGCACTAGGAAAGTCAGTGTATTGTGAACAGGTTTGCAAACAAAAGTTGTGCAAGTGCTCTGCTTCAAGTAAGTTGTGTCAAAAATTACTCAACTCAGTGGCTTTTGATCCTACAATGTCAGGCACTAGCACAGAGCCCTTGTCTGAAAAAGGAGGTTAAAAGCAGTCTTTTAGCAGAAGTAAAAATGATGACTGACATTACTTGAAACCATATCCTGTTACTTAGATAAGGCATTTTGGTGCACAAATACTGTGGTTTTGCTAACAAGGTCATGTAGTGAGAGTCCAAGGCTCAGTTTTATTCAGTCCTGGGTGAGCTGTTACTGATCTTATAGAAATACTCTGCACCTCAGTTGCCAAAGTAAACAGTTACCAACTATAGTAACGAAAACTCTCTTATAAACACTTCCAATCATAAATTTAATCATGGGTGCTTGGATTTAAATCAAAGGGTCCTCAAATAAATGACACAGTAGAAAGGGCTACACGCTAATTGCTTTGTTAGTAAGTGTCTCACCTTTTCAGTCACCTCTGAGAAACTCAGTCAATGGAGGGGCACCTGTACACTTAAGCAGGCTTTGAGTCAGGCACTAAATATATACAGACATATAAAATGCACTCTCTGTATGTAAACTTATCTCTTACTAGCAAAAAATAAATGCTACTTTGGGATAAATTGCAATGTTTAAAAATGATTTTCAAAAATATAGGTTTTATTAAGAAAGCAGGAGCCTGAAAGAAAATAAGAATTAACATAAGAATGTCATTAGGGTCAGGGTTTGGCTGCCCCACCCCATAATTTGTTGTTATTCAATATCCCAATGATTATTAAATTAATCTGTTATTTAAACAGCAACGAAAAACAAGTTAACCCACATTTTCTAAGCACTGTCAACAAGAGAGAAAAACTGGGATTTTTGAAAAATCTGAAATGTTTTCATATTTTCCAGTGAGCTATTCCACTTTACAACAAAAAAAATATTAAAAAACTAAACCCCATTATGTCTGAAAGCTCATAGGATAGACTATTGAATGTCGTATCACAGCTTCAATGTTAGAAATAGTGAATTCGTAAAGAGAAGTATTTTTTTCTTTATCAATGTCAACTGGCACTCTGTGGAGTCAGAGTTACACTAATGCACTTAGTATGGGCTTTAAAGGTGTTGTGCTGCTCAGAGATGTGGTTTTGATTAGACATTAAGTTCGAAGTCTTTGGCTAAATAAGCATCTCAGTGCTGCTTGTAGTTTTATGAGGTATTACCCCAACATGACAGCCAATTTTAAATGTAAGTGTGTCAATTAAAGTTCTTCAGCAATGCTCACTGGTTACATTACCAGGTTTTGCCTTCTGGTGACCTCATCATTGCAAATTGTAATTGCACTAAAATTGTCTAAGGAAACCATCTTAGAAAGTCAAAGTTGTTGTTATAAATTAGAAGGGATGATGGTTGTTATGATATTTGACTGGAAAAATTTAGATGATCTTTTACTATATCCTCTCGTTTGTAGAACAAACAAAAAAGTTTTTGCCTATTTGCAAATCTTATTTATGTCTGAAAATTCAAATTTTTTCATTAAACTTCATTTAGGAAAATACTATTAATTTCAGCTATAACTCTGGCTGCCTGTAGATCTTCTGTAGATCAGCAACTTACTTATCTGACTACTTATACTCTAAGTATATATATTAAAATTTCAAAGGTGCAAGGAACCAGTTGAGTGCATAATTACCATATATGTGTGTTCACTGTAAAAGCTATGGGTATACAGATCATGCAGCAGTTGCACAGTCAAATGCTTAAAAATTTGCCCTTTTAACCTCTCCTGTTCATGTGTGATGACATATTGGACTTGGATGAAGATCAAAAATCTGGCCTTACTTCCAATGACCCAGGGAGCAAAGCCCCCTTCTCTTTTAATTGCAGCACTCAGGGGTCCACAAGGTCAATACAGAAACCCCCAAGAAACTGCTTTGTTTCCAGTTGATTCTTTGTGCACAGTCTCGGGACACAAAATAAAGAGAAAAGTAAATATGAGAAAGACATATTCTCACAAGGGAAGCAGGGAAGTATGTGGCTACAATCATCCTAACCCTGGGAAAGATTTATGTGTGTTTTAATTATGCAAGATGAATGTGTTTACTTTGTTGACTATCACAGGTAAATTGCCTGTTAAAATGGATAGGAACTACTTATTTGAATAAACACTGTCCTATATATTATGTCTTTGGCCCATTGGGGTGTTAGTAAGCAGACATTTATTTAACAAGGAAAATCATCAATAAACCAAATTACTTCTCTTACTTTCTTACAGACTGGGCATTGAATGCTGTTTATTGTCAATAAAAGAGGTAAACGGGAATGGAACTGTAGTTCAGGGTGACACTGAACCCTTTATGTGTATCTATAATGACAAATTTCAAACTTGTCCACTAAATGAGCAGATTTGGCAGTAACAGATAAATAACAATACAAATTAGATTCAGATTGTTCAGGGCATGAGTATATTAGTGTCAGGAATAGTGCAATCTGCAGCCGTTAAAGTGGTAATGGTTTTTAAAAACCACTTAATCTTGAGACACACCACCATTTGCTAAAATATTTCTACATTGCTCTCTCAGTAGAAGCTTGCCAAACTGCTGCACTTGATCATGTTTAAAATGTGTAAATAAATACCCAGTTCAATTTACCATGAAATAAATTATCGTTTGCCTTTTCAGATGTAGTTAGTTTACTTCTAAACAAATCATCTTGCCACATAAAACAACCAAAGCATCGAGGGCCAATTTCTTCACATTCAGAGCTCTATCTGTGTGCAGCAGAATGTCCCTTTGTATGTCCTGGAGTTGTTAGGGCAGTAAATTGTAGTTGGTCTTCTAAAAGACATTTTGGGCTGTGTTCCTTCTACTGTATCCATCTTCCATGACTGTGAAGAAAGGGTTCTCTATATTTCACCAGGCTTTGTTTAGCCTGCGTGTTTCTGCATTCTTGCTTTTTCAGCAGCCGTGCCAAGTACCTGGGTGATAACATGCACGTGAATGGTTTTGACCTGTGCCCATATCGAGTCACAGGTGTGCTGTAGGCAAACTGCTCGTGGGTGATCTTTACAACGTTGAACAGACCTTAATTTCAGAGAGATTGTTTAGATGTGCATGAAAGTCAAGGAATATCTTCAAGGGAAACTCCGTATTTTGCGTACCTCAGTGGTTAATCAGTGAAGTCTCAAGAACCACAAGCTAAATATATAGAATTGTCTTGTCTGAAAATCTGATCTTCCAGACTTGCAGAACACTTATGACTGTTAAAAAGTCTTTAAATTTGAGGCAACAGCAGTATTTGTAGAAACTTATCCTAGCCAAAACCCCAAAGCTCTGGAAGACCTAAAAATACTTTTTTCCCTGTTCTTTCCTTGTAAAAACTATCAAATTATACAATTTAAACTGCTAGAATTGTTTATTAAAGGTCTTTATACTTAGCTTAAAATTTTATATTGTGCGTTACCCACACATCTCCACTTGCAGGCTGAGTAACTTTCTCTTCACTTCAAAGGCAACAGTGATTATAATGTTTGTCATGCAGGTGCAATTTAAAGTCACTGTATGGGCAATTTAACTCTACCCTTTGATAATGTATATTTTGAATGACCAGTTCAGGAAACACTGTAAATTACTATTTTCATTTGAGAAAAAAGGTATATAAAATAATAGAGCATGACATATCTAAGCTACCAGGCAGGTCTATGCCTGCCAGTCATTAGTTTAACAATCCTTTGGGCAGTTTTCAAGAATGGGGTATTTTTGCTTTCTTGGGGTTTTTGTTTTTAAATAGACAAAAATGTTCAATATTCCTTTGTTTTGTTTTGTTTTGTTTCAGAACTTTTTTATTATGCTTGTTGAATTCATGAGTATTTTAGTTGTTTATACATAGAATGCCACCCTATCCTGAGAATAGTCTTTCATTGTTATCTCAGTTTCTATGTATGAGGGTGCCCCCCCAAAAATCAAAACCATGGAGTTTGTTTGTTTAGTTGACAAAAACTGTGTAAATCTGTACTCAGTTTCTCGATTTGCTTGGCATTTTAATCATCACAAAAATCTTGGAGAATGAAAGAATCACTATGGATCAAAGGAGAAAAAGTATATTTAATGTAAAAAAATTCTGACTATAGTAACCTGTCTAAAAGGATATTTTTAATGGCAGGAAATATATTGAATGAGAGGGGGACTCTATAGAGGGAAGAGAAAGATGAGGAAAAAGTGGTCTTTTCATGCAGATATGTGCAACTTTTTCTTTGAGAGGCTTCATAGCACTGGTCGTGTAAGTACTGTAAAAGCTTGGAGATACGTGGGTCGGCTTCCTGGACATTCAATCTGTTAATGTTGTCTGAAGTTTTTGCTGTAGGTTTTTTTCTAACAAGCAGGATGAGATCTCTTCTAACTCCCCAACTCCCTACTTGTGTCTTCCAAATGACACTAGAGCTGGTTTGCTTGAGAAGTTTATAAACGCAACCTCTGCATGGAAAGGTGGTGATCTCCACCCATACACTGTTCATGGTTAAACTCAGTACTCCTATAAAATGTGAATACTTGAAATTTAACTGAATTTTAGTTTTTATACAAGCATTAATAATTATTAACCAAATGATAGATAGCATCTGATGCAATGAAAGGATGCTTTGTAATGATAGGGGATTTATATAGAACTAATCAGTAATATATATTATATTTATCAACATTGGATTGGAATAGGAAAAATTATTAGAATTGAGAAACAATGCAATGAATTTTTAAAGCCAGGCACACTTGTGAAGGATAGCTAATACTAGCACAATAATTTTATTTTATAATGTATTCATATTATATTATACTCTAATAAAAACAATGCAAACATGGCAAAGACATCTGCACGTGTAGCACTTCTCTTTATAAAGGATTTGAGAGGGCTTAATGGATATTTAAAAGCTTTTAACTTAGAAAAACAACATGAATCTTAAGATTTGAGAGCCATGCAAAAAGCATTTGTATATTACATAAAATAATAACGAGTTTTAACTGGATACAGAGAAGATAGCATGTATTGTACTTAATTCTTTCAGATGTGGCCTTCACAATCATTGCTAAAGTTTCTATTTACAGCAATAGATGAACAGCCCCTTTGCAAAACACTCTGTGGGCACATTCACTGAGCAGTTTAGTTCTAAGATTTATTACACTTTTAATGTGAATCTCCTGATCATTTCTGCTTTTTATACTTCAGTTTCTCTTGTGTAACTCTTGGCTATGGTCATATTGTAGATTAGACTAGACCTAAAGCTGTGGAAAAGAGTAGTTACCAATTCATGCAATTCAAAATTTACTTTCACAATGTCATATGAAATTTGTGAGCCTTCCTAAACCAGAGTATACCAACTGGCTTTTTAATCTTTAAGTTATATTTAGAACCTAGCTTAGAAATCATACAGTATTTTAAAAACATAATCTGAGATGTCTCTCAATACAAACCGCAGTTATTTAAGTAGGGCTGCAAAACTCTGCTAAAAACCCATTTTTGCTAACATGCTGTAGTAGAACTGCATTTTCCAGCCTGGGTAACTTCTCTGACCTCTCTACTGTTGTTCTGTTAACCCATGTCACTGCAAAAAAGCTAATTCCAATGTTTTAGAGACCTCTGATATGATTTGCTTTGTTCCAATTACTGTGTCTCCTCCGTTGTTCATTGTGAGCTTAGAATCAGGTACCCTCTCTACCTGTGGACACCCACTTATGTAATATTCAGCTCAGGTTTGTTCAGGGGTGTGAATGTCAACTCATATTTAAAGTTTGTGGGATTTCTGGGCTTGCTGTCTTTGTAAAAATTTTGCAGTCCATTTTAAACCTAGAGATCTGAAGCTCTCCATTATCTTACACCCTCATACGGGACAGCAGCTGGGCTGAAAAGGTTATGACCACTGTACTCATTACACAGAGTAACTTTTGTCACCCTAAAGGCTGTACACTCAAAATTTTTGGGTGCTTGTAGCATTTCTGTTATGCAATTGGTCAAGTACTCATATTTGAACATCAATTATCGGAGAAAGCATCCCCTGACTGAGAGTGAAAGAGGATCCACACTTCTGGGGTTTCCTGTCTGAAAACCCACAAACATTCAGCACACACAGGAACAGCGAGGATGGCATCGCTCATTTAAATCCTTGGTTCTAAACTTTGCTCTGAGTGTGTTTGTACTGACATCAAGTTGTGCTACAGTCAGTCAGGCTCTATTTTGCTAGCATGAGGTCAGGGTCAGATTACAGGCCTGAGGCTGGGAGTTTATCTGCCTCTTTTTATATGACAGAACCACTAGCTGATTTTTTTATACACTGCTCCAGCTCTCAGAAATGTTATTATTGGCATATATGTTATTTTTATAAATTGCATTAAAGATATTCCATTCTCTATCATCATTTATTTGGAAAAAAACCCACAGAAAACAAGTAGCGCAACTTGACTGTGATATAAACATTTCATTCATTCATTTAAAAAATATGATAAGTGAGAGAAATGTGGGTTGGAAATGTGGCCAGCAGCCTGGAAAGCACATGATAGGAGTTGGGAAATAGCAAAGTGGATATCTGCACTTCAGCTGAATGCTTAAAGTTTGTTCCAGACCATTAGGGTTGAACGTTTGCAACCAACATTATGTGAGTAACATATTTGAGTGCAGAGCGCACAATATTTTCCATTTACTGTACCCTGCTCCTGGTATGTTTTTTCTTTCTCTAAAAAATAGGAAAGATCAAATTTGACAGATGTGAAATGTAATCGCAAAGTAACTACTCATCTTAATCCAAACTACTCAAACATCATTAATGGAGGTTTGCACACAAAAAATACACTGCAAGGCCTGGAGGGAAATGGCTGAATTTACAGCAATGCTCAAGCACCAGAGCACTTAGTGAGGACTATTTAAGTTGAGTACCATGGAAATTCAGCCTACTTTTTCACATCTTTGTGTATGTGTTTAGGTTGCCAATTTGAAAATATTATTCTCCCTTTGTTTCAGTTCAAACTCCTCACAGTGAATTTCTTCTATTCTTTATAGGATTCATCTGCATGAGCAAACAACTGGTATTTAAAAGATCTTTTCTATTGCCACCTAAAACTGATTGGTATGACTATGTATGTGCAGGAGTGACATATTCTAACACAACAATGTGTTATTATTCTAATCATTATTTGAATGTAAGTCCCCCTGTGACTTTAAACAATAGTAATAGTGTTCCTATGGTCATTAAAGAAACAAATGGAAAATACACATATGGGGGTTTTTTGCCCTTAAATCAGGCTGTTAAAGCTCCTGAGCATGGAATTAAGAATGAATCTGAACAGCTATTTAAATATTTATATGACTAAAATCCCTCCTAAGCCATGTGTTTGTCATGACCATATATTCTACTGTACAGCATCTGTTGTCATGAGCACAGATATAACAGCAGTGTATTTTTGTAAAATTAAAATATAATATTGATTGTAAAATACAGCATATAGATCAATAATTATTACTTATGAACAAGGGTGTTTTGAAGCAAAGTGCAACAATTAAGTATTTCTGTGAGAAAACAAGAATTAATTTTTTAACAAGAAACACACAGCATTGTCTTTAGACAAATTGAATACTTTTAATGTTGTTGCTGTGCTCAAATCCTCCTCCAATTACAAAGAAATATCTTCCATTCTTCAGGATAATGGGAAGATATTTCCTCTAAATTTTTTGATTCCACAGGCATAGTCTTATCCTGTAAGTGTCTTCAGGCTTCCACACTGCTTGACATTCAATTTGTTCCCTCAAACACTTTTCAACCTTTACAACTGTTTGAAGAAAACAGGGAAAAGTGGTTCTGAAGATCAGAGATTTCTGAATGCTCTCAGGAGGTTTATTACCATTCTCTGTTGCTGAAACAAGTTGTGTAGTGGTGTCACTGGCCACCAGCTTATGGCAGCATGTCTGCAGGCCAGGAAAAGGAAAATAGTTCAGTGCAAGTGACCAAGAAATGATGGTATTTGGGATCCTAGGTCTGAACAGTCCAATATGACTGTTTCATGGCCCACCCTCAGTACCCCATAAAATATGTTGCATTCAACAGGTTTCCTTAAACTTGGGTGTTTCTGGGACTATGTAAGTGGCTGCTTATTAGTAGGGAAACCTCAGGTCTATGTTCAGTTTATATTCTGTCCAAAACTTAACATCAGTGGAGAAGGAAATGGATTACTTCTCCTGCATGGAAATACAGAGACTAGGCTGCTTAACAGGAATATTGATTTCCTTTAATAGCAGATGCTGCAGTCAAATAGTAGAGAGTAAACAACTTAAAGGTTAGGTTTGCTTAGCTGGACAAGACACATCTCTAGCGTGTCTGAACTAGAATTACCTTGCCTGTTATCGATCCAGCTATGCTAGGAAAGGAAAATTGAAGCCAACAGCATTTCAGAGACAAGATGTTAAGCCTACCACATATAGATTTTGCATCTTATGATTGAGGTATTTGTAGTGAAGCAATGACCTGCATTAACAAACCAAATATGTGACTTACTTCGTAATCCTCAAGTTGGCCAGTAAGCTGGACAGATAGGGAGAAAAAAGGGCCCAGCTCTACCTTGCTCCTTCTGTGCCTGTTTGTATCAATGTGGGAGGTGCTCCAAAATCCCTAAGGAGACAAGCTGCAGAGGCCTCATGACACAGCCACCTCCTGCAGCCGCTAGTGACCTACTTCCATCTATCCCTTTCCCAAAGGACACTGCTTGTCCTGTCATCCTGTCCTTTTCTCCATCTTGGAAGATCTGCCTCCCTTCCAGAGAGGTTTGTCCCTCTCCCAGTTGCCTTACTAATACTTTGCCACCCCAGAGGTTCAGAGATTGGAAGATGAAAGGAAGATAAAGAAGCACAATGTGGAGAGAGGGTAGTGTATCAAGGGTAGTGTCAGCTCAGTCCCCACTCCTCTACTGTATATATTCTAATTATTTATCCTTACAGGAGAAAATAATTCTTACAGTAAGAAAAAGAACTGACATTTTTGGAATTAGGTGGGGGAGATTTTTGATTTTTTTTTTTATCCTAAACATAGTCTTTGGAAAAAATTATTATGATAACAATAGAATATATATTGTAACTGTGTGAAAAATTTTATATGTACAAGCAAAAGGAGGAGATTCAAATTTAAAAAAACCCCAACCAACTAGATTTGAATGTAGAGTGCTGGCTCTTTTAGAACAGGTGTTGCAGCCTGCACTTAGCTTTAGGTATCACGTTTCACCCTGCTCAGGATGCATTTCTCTGCAGGATCACTATTCATCCATTAGAGAGAAGGACCCTCCTGCAGAGGATGACTCAGATCACCGAAGCCAAGCTCCTGCTCTGAATTATCCTTGAATAGTCCATGTCTCTGCATGTGCTCTGTCCAGAGTTGGAGGTGATTACCCTTCTTATGTAGGAACCTGAGTTATGTGCATAAAGGCAGCTGGTGTGACTGCCCTCCAACATTTGTACTACAGTCCTATTATGATGATTTCCAAATTCTAGGGTGTGTTAAGGAGTTAGAATGAACTGACTCTCTGTGGGAAGAGTCATTTAGCCACCAGACACACGCGCTTTCTTATCGTCTTCATAAGCACAACTTTACCAAACTTAATTATAGTTGCAGCAGTACTTGAATTCCAAGGCTCTTCCTATTTCATTCCACAATGAAATATTAATTTTCAAGGAGCAGATGAAGTATTACTTTTTAAACAAATATTTACTATTTCAAAGTAAAACATGAAGCTGGGGGTTTTTTCCCCAGATCAATTTGTATGATATTTGTGAAGATGTTTTTATATGGACCAATACAGAAATAGGTTAAAAAGAAACAGATAATGTGTGTGTAATATGACAAAAGTATTGTGTAATGATCTGACTCAAAATACAAACTTTCTTGCAGATTTACTCTCGGTTCTTATTTTTTCTTCATTAACAAAACAGTTTGGCATGACTAGATTTTCTTCCTTCTTCTCTCTCTTCCCCTTTCAAGTATTAAATTTCTTCCTTCCTCACCTTCCCCACAAAGTTAAGAAACAGTTTGTTTTCAGGTCTGTTTTAAGCCTCTGAACCTGCACGTCAAATAAACCAAACTAGTTCCTCAGTGGATGAAAGATGGAGGAGAAATTGTTAATAAGCTTCTTATTGACTCAATGTGCTTCAGCAGGAACCCCAATAGTTTATTCTGTTTTATACTTGGAGATATATGCAAGGCTATTTCTGTGCAACCACTGTCAAATGATGGTGATGATAGTGGTGTAAAGGAAAAGGATTCAAATCAAAAGATTTACACTACTTAACACAAAAAGAGCTTTAGTCTTTAAACATGCAACATTCTCCATGATATTAAGGCAAATAAACATAGACTTTCTTTTGATTGTTAAACCAGCAAAATGTTCAGCAAACCCCTTTACTCAGTCCTTGAGACTTGGCTTCCATATTGCCAGTGGCACAAATGCCAGCCTAAACCAGCAGGTGTTCAGAAATAGTTATTGTAATAGAAACTTTAGAGACTCACAGTGGACCTCACTAAAACATAATACCATTTTCATTACTTTGTCAGCAACTTTATTTCCCACTGCAGCCATGGAAGCTCTTTGCTGGAGTTTTTTCTCCCTTGCAGTTGAACCTTGGCATGCAGAGCGAAACATTTTGGTGGAATGTTTCGGTCTTTGAAAGGCTTTGGTCTGACTGTGTTCACGCACCTTTTGTTTTCTCTGAATGTTTGGTTCCTGAGACTTACTGGCATGAATGTTCAAAATGAATTTTAAAGATGCATATGCATGTCACCATGGAAACTGAAGGCCCAACTCAAACAGCAGAGCTGCTGCTGGGATGATTGTGTGCTTTATCCAGCTTGGGCATGGAAGCAGTGCCATGTGAATTGTCTGAACAGCCACACAGCAACTGCAGTGGTTACGACTGGCAGAAACTTCTCTACCATTGTTCTGGTGAGGGTAAGGACATCTCATGACTGTGAAATGATCCTAAATTAAAGCAGCTGAAAGAAGTATACTTGCTTGTGCAAACTATTAATAGAAAAGAAAGATAAAATGGACATTCTTTTGCCCTTACTCATTTGTTCAACTCAATCTCGGTCTTCAATGCTCTGTCTTCACTTGTTGGTATGTTAATGCTTTGCCTGTGGCCTCACAAGTCAATGACTGGTGAGGACTCACACTTGGCTTTGCAACTTCATTTCAAGATTATATTTGAGAATTGTGAAAGAGAAAATATTCATATCCTGCTTGTGGAAGAAAACATTTTCTTTTTAATTTACCTCTAGTGGGATGGACGAGAAGCTGGTTGTTTCACTTTGCAAGATATTAGTTATTATTGTGCTCTATGGAAAAAAAATGCTGCAGTAAGCCAAAAGTTTCATTGTTTTGTGGCTCTTTGTGGCGGTCCTATGTTCTCTGGCAGTCACCATAAGGCTAGACATTTCACAAACATCTGCACTAGAGAAACAGACTGTAGATTTGTAATAATATTCACTATTTGGTAAACTGAATCAGTTTAATTAGTTGATTCCTGTGATATAATTCCTAGAATAGCAAAGGGGTTTTTTTACATTGCCCAATATATTTTGCAGTTCCTTTAATTCATAATTTCCATCAATCCATGCATATAATGCGTTCCCCAAATTGATGAAGAAGTCAAAAATTATGAAGGCTTGTAGTAATTAAGTGAAATAGAAAATTTTGCTAGACTTGGTAGTGTAGTTGTATAGTAATTTACTCAGCATTGTAGTTCTGTAGTTGAAACTTTCTTTCTTCTGGGTTAAAGTGCTTATTTTTTCATCACAGCTAGGTAAAGTGATAGGAAATTTTTTTTCCCCGCTCTCAAGTTTGAGGAAGCAACAGTCTGTACTGTACAACCTTACAGCACCCCAGGGAAGTGGGTGAAAGAAGAAATGAAATGGGAAATATGCCCACCTTTCATGAAGTGGCACCTTTAAGCCTGGCTGTGTGGTACATGCTTTTCACAGGCTTCAGTATTCAGCTGGGGGTCACAAAAAAGGGTTTCACAGAGGGCCTTGGATTTGAGCCCACTATAGATAAAACAGAAAAGTAATTACCCCCTTCTTAGCAAAAAGAGAAATTAATCATTTAGCATTAAATTAATTGTTACAGCACTTTATGCCCTTGGGGTCCTTTTCTGAGCTAGTTTTAAAGATACAATAAATATGAGTTTCAGACGGCACAAAATCCAAAGTGTGCCAATTTCTGGGAATAAAAATCATGTTTTTTCTATCCTTTAGTGTTTGATTAATTCATAGCTGTTTTGAGAAATTCATGCATTACAATTTTGGTGTTATTGTCTGCTAAAGATTTTCCCTCCTTTCCTTTTATTGGCCCCATTTCTCCCACACACAAATCCACAAAGCCACAGATGCTCCATTACAATGATGTCAGTCTTGCTACATGCTCCAGCTGTTTGGTAGGTACATTTATAAAGTTCAGCCTTTTACATTATGCCATAAATGTATATTTCATGTATAAACATAAAGCTAACATATTGCAGATCACTCTAAGTGTAATTTTAATGGAGGTTCAGTAAGTTTAAAAAATACTGAAAAGTGTTTAATCTTTCCGTTGGCAAGATTTTTATAGTAAGTTTTCCAATATTTTTTTTCTTAGGCTAGGTTTGAATATTCCCTGCCCTCTCCACTTTTTCATCTTCTGTGATCTTTGGAAAAAGCAGGGAGTTATTTTAGTAAGACAATATGTATTTTAAAGAAAGATGTCTAAGGAAAAATATGTTTCTCTCCACATCTTCTTGGTGCTCAAACCCTCACTTAACGTTCTGTACATTTACCAGCAAACCACACTGAAAAACACCTTATTCCTGGAATTGTCAGATTTCAATGTTATTTGATATGGCAGATACTCTGCTGATATGGTATATAAATTCTAACAGATTATTTTAAAAATTCATCAAGAATTGGATCTGAACCCTTTCTTTCATTGTGTCTTGAATTTCAAAAAAATGCCAAACAGTGCCTGTTTGGCTCTGCCTTCTGCCCCTTTTCTCTATGGTATATGCTTAAGGGTTCAGCTCATTGAAACTTTGGGCATCCTCTGTGCCCACAGGATCCTTCCCTGGTCTCCCCTGGGTGTTTTCCTTCTTATAAGCCGTGTCTTTGTTTTTCTCTCTCCTTTTTAGTTGCCTACTTTGTCTTAATTCAAATGTGGTGCTGAGCTATCACCATATTTGTACCACAAAGTCATTATTATTCTAAAATGAATCTCTCCACTTAGAAGATTTTGAGGCTCAATCTCTGTTTTGTTGGCTCAGTAATAAAATGGCTGTCAAGAGGACAGATGAAAGCTGAGATCAGTAGTTTCTGTTTCTTCAAGCGAGACCCAGAGTGCATAAAGGCCCTGATACCATTGTAGAGGCTAAAGTTTGGGACCATGAGCTATCAGTACGTGGCTGCAGAAGAACCTTCCTTATTTTTGGGGTTCAGTTTCATTCCAGACCATGAATACAAAGCTGGGTGTACATAATAGAGTGGGCATTGCCCAGTACCTTCTGCTTCTACAAGGTGTGGAGATACAACAAAAAGTCCATGATACTTGTGATAGTATTACAGGCAGTGTTGACAAGTTCAGAAAACCCTAACAGAACCTGTGGCTCAGAAATGCAAATGATGTCACCGTTACTTGTTTTCTTTTTGATTTGCAGGTCTTTTGTTATCCAGCAAATCCCAAGCAGCAACCTCTTCATGGTGGTAGTAGATAATGAATGCTTCTGTGATTCTGTCCCACCAATTACTATGGCACCTATAGAAATAAGGTATATCCTTTTATCTACAAATTTGTCAGAAAGAGATTCAAGATGCAAATATTGAAAAATCTCTTATGATGTAAAACTTGCATTGCATGACATCATCACCCATAAAGTGCTGGTACTGTTTGAAATGAAGCCAACTGAGAATGTGTTCTTACTTTTTTTTTTTAATGAGAATTCACTTTTTATTTTTTTTAAACAGCCAATATGAATTAAGCAAACACATTATGTGGATCTTTAGGTAGAATAACGTCATAATCATCTTTAGATAGCTGAACACGTTACAAATTAGGCCTTAACTATGTAATTTCCTTATAAGAGTTGAGTTCCTGATGTTGGAACTTATAAAACTCCATGCAATAGAGACATCTCTCTATTTTAGGGTTAAACTGGAGCATTGAAAATATTTCAGAATCCTGCTTTCCAAAAATATAGCAATGTAACAAAGTAAATATATCACTTGAGTTTTAATTGCCCCACTTCCTATTTTGTGCTGTTCTGTACTTCAGGATTTGTTTTCTGCCATAAGCTGGAATTTGCCAAAAGCAGCCTGCAGTGTGCTTTTGTTGCACACTTACAGAAAGACAGGTTAGCAGTGTAAGTGCACGTGATACTGTCAAAACTATGGAGAGGAAATCACTAGAATTACTTTCTTTTTCTTGTGGTAACCACACGTATCACCTTGGGGTTCTGATGGAGAGGGAAGAAGGAGCTAAAAGATTTTCACTGTATTCATTTCAACATAATGAATTCATTTCATCCCATAAAAATGCAGTTCTCAGAACATCTCTCCTTAACTGCCTTGTACATAATGAATCCCTTAAATGTGAGCGTTTAAAATCTCAGAAGATAAGACGACGCCCAGAATCTTGTCATGGATTTCACCCTGAAGTAAGTTTCTTTTCCTTTCTTTTGGACTCTGGTAGATGTTTCATTTCTTTAAAAAAAAAGTAAATAGGAAAACTATCTTCCAAAATGAAACGTCAGGAAATATTCAGAACACTCAGTATTAAGAGAAGTGAGTTACATTGTAAGTGCTGCAAATGTTTTTTGTTTTCATGTTCAATGTCTTGACTTGCTGCTTTAGCAGACTGCTTTGTGTCATGTAAGAGAACGTGGTAGGATGTAAGCACAAACAGGCAGCCAGGAATATCTGAGAACTTGCTCTGGCTCAAGCACTGACCACAAGATTCCTCATTAGAGATGGTTGGGAACTTTGTGCTGTTAATGTTTCTTTCAGTAACTGGTGGCAGCAGCTCAGCTGTCATGCAATAGTCATTATGTTCATATAATATTGCTTGGGAGGGAGAGTGATCGCTCTGCTACACGTATTTGCTACTCTGTGCTCTGCATAACACTCTTTGTACATGCCAAGGAGATCTCGTAGAGACCGAGATGTGATTACAGTGGCTTGTACAGCAAATGTTCATAGACATCCTTTTTACTCTGGAGTAGCTTTTTCATGCCTCTGACGGTGTAATGGAATGTAGAATGAGACCTAAAATATGTTGGGGAGGGAATTTGTAATCCTTGTTGGGAATGCTCACTTTCAGTCTACAATCCCCACCTGTTCCACTCAAAAGGTGCACCTGTATTACTTCATGAGTGTTCTTCATGTTGTTTGCACCAGTGTTCTTATGCCTCTGAAGTTTGGTAAATAATCATAATTGAGTGTAATGGCTTGTATTTATTTTCATTTGTTTGTTTGTTTGTTTGTTTTTCTTTAGGAAAATGCAAGGGAATGTGGTGGTGTCTCAGGCCTTAGTGCTAAACCTTCTCTTGTTCTTCTTCCTCTGCTATTGACAATTTTCTCAAGGTGACATTGACTGATGTGTTCAATTGGCATGCTAATCCATGGATAAACTGTGAACTGGGAAATGGTGCAACATAGAGGACATGAAATATAGTCAGAGCATCAGCATTTCATGATTTTAAACTGTTGGTGATATAAATTCCTAAAGATATGTTGAAAAAAGATTTATCTTTTTACTTTGCGAGTCATGCAGATGTGAATTTGGCATATGGTAGTCATGATTCATCAAAAAAGGACTTGGTAGATAGAGGTGACCATCGCTTTGTCCATTGAAAACAATTTCAGACTGTGTAATTTTTTCAATAAAGTATATTAAAATCACAGTTTCAGAGTGTATTTTAAGTATGCTAATATATATGTTCCAATAATGAATGATGGGAAGAAAATAAAATAAATGGAAGATCTTTTATTATGCTTTTAGCCTGTTTCTGAAAAGATTCAGAGAAGAAGATGTGGAGATTTTACAATAAGGCAGAATAGATTTTATTAACAAATAAGTAAACACCTGTGTGTGTATGAAGGTAACATGTGGTGCTGAAATATAGTGAAGGTTTGGTTTCTGGAAATAGCCATAAAACATGTTATCTGCATTTAGAAAGTGAGCCAAAGCCTTATTTAAGCCTTGTCCCTAACTTGGGCAAGCTTTGGATCAAATGGGTTGATTTGGTTGCAGATGGCAAAAGTAAGTACTTTTCATCTGTTTCAATTTATGGGAAGATATGTAAAATAGCCCATATAAAAGGATGACACTGTTCTGTTGGAGTTCTGCCCTTTAGATGTCATGTCAGCTTGGAGAAGCTTGTTATGAGAAAATTCATAAGCAGAAAAAGTTGGTCTTGCAACACATCTGTGTCAGCAGAACTCACTATTGTTTTTCACTGGGGCTCCCTGTCAGTGTGCAAAGATCAAGACCAGTATTTTTTTATTCTAGGCCTTATATTCTTCTTTGTAAGAGAAATGAGAAAATAAAGATGAGTATATTCCTCTTGCAATTGGTAGCAGTGTCCCTGCTGTGGATATATTTGCTGAAGATCTTGATCTTTGAACTATCTTAATCTTTCAGTTTATCGTTGGAGTTTTATATGAAGTAGAATGCTATAAAAATAACATGGCCTCCTAACAATATAATACATTAAATGCAAAATAAAATGCCACTGTTCTAAATCTGGTGCTTGAAGATTGCTGTTTCCTGGTTGGGAGTAAATATGCTTTTAGCCTTAGATAAACGCTAAGCAGATTTTAGCTGGGAATAGGGAGCAAGCCCACTGAGAGGGGCTTTGTTTTAAGGAATACTATCCAGCTTGTAAGAGGAAGAACTAGTAAAATAAAATTTCCACTTCAATGCTTTAATGGGTTCAAATGCACTGGTACTTCCTCTGATTCTGAAACCATACAGGTCTTTGTCTGGACTCTTAATTTTCTTTTCCTCACCTTATTTTTTTTTAGGAGTTTTTTCTTACAGTCTTCTCTGTCCTTTCTTGTTGGTCTCAAAATTACTCACTGTGGAATAATTTTCCAGCTGACATTCAGTCAATCTGTTGTCTTAGTGACATGAGCTAAGCTGTTTACTGAGCTAATTGGGAATTCAAGGCATTTTCTCCACTTGGACCCACACAGATATCCTGCCATTCTTTGCTTGGTTTTTCTCTGAGCTCCATTCCCCCTTACCCTCCATCATTCTCTCAAAAACTCAATACTTTATAAATAAAGTATTTTGGTTCCTGATTTTCCCTCTGAGTTTCCAGAATGCACAACACTACAGCCTCATAATGCTTTTGTTTGTCTGATGCTTGTTCTTTCACAGTGCTACTTAAGTGGGGAAATGCTTATAAGCCACACAATCCAGGTGATTTTTCCTTGTTAGTAGAAAGTGGAAATAAAAATCTTTCTCATTAGAGCTATTGAAAAGCTCTGTATACATCTGTCTGATGTATAAATCATCATTGCTTACAAAGAAAGGAAATACATTAAAGGAGAAAATTTATTTCTACAGAACATAGATGAAAATGCATAATAATAATTCATTGCTAATTTTTGAAAGAATTGGGCAGATTTTAAATTAGAAAGGAGCCAGGGAGTGACAAGGGAGATTAAAATGTAACAGACTAAATTAATATTGTGAAAGAGATTAAAATATGGGTATGTAAATGAATATTGGTCAAGGAAATGTGACAGTTCATTTTCATCCATTAAGACACAGTTATAAAGGCAGAATGCATTGGTGTACACAAACAAGTTACTGTGTGAAACAGAATAATCCAAATAAGTTGCTAAGTAAGTGTAAAAACGTTTCAATGAGTTGCCATTTCTCTGCTAACAAAGACACCTTTTTAATTTTGTGTTTATTCCTTTAGAAGTTTCTCATGCAGCGTGAATCCAGGTTGGTAAAGCCAGTAGTTCAGGAGAAATGGACATGAGGCCAACTGACTCAGTGGTGTGTGGATGCACCAGTAAAATCACTTCTCCAAAGTGAAGAGGCTGCAATGCCAACAGTCTGTGTCAGAGCACAGAAACGATGATTATGAGTTCTATGGGACAGAGCTTGCTGACATGGGCTGAAAACATGCCCAGGGCTGGTTGAAACAATTTTGCAGAAAAGCTGATCCCATGCTAAC
The DNA here is from genome assembly GCF_003984885.1 of Neopelma chrysocephalum. Lineage (NCBI taxonomy): Eukaryota > Metazoa > Chordata > Aves > Passeriformes > Pipridae > Neopelma > Neopelma chrysocephalum. Next base: position 4,324,723 of record NW_020897809.1, read on the forward strand.
GCATAGGAATGTTCCTGACTGCTGCTGAGTTTACCAGTCTGTTTGTCATCATTAGCTCTGAAACACTGAGAAGGTGTGATGGTACCGTACCATGAAGTGGGTCAGTGCTGTCCATACCCATGGTAGGTCATAGAAAGTGGAATTAAATTCCATAACCTCGCTAATCATAGGTGCTACTCCTCCCAAATCCTAAAATTATTTTGCAAGGTCTGATGCAAAGTCCAGTGTAGTCAAAAGCAAAACATGTATAAGTACAGCTGCATATATTAAACATACATGTTTAATAAAGAGGAAATTCAGACATCTTCTGTATTTTTTAACTCCCTGAATCTGAGGACAAATCCGAGAAGAACCAGGACAACTGTACAATCAGTTTGTATGCAGCGAGAGACAGAGCTGAAAGCTTTAGCTTCTGCAGGGCTTGGATCTTTTTTCCTTCTTTACTGTCTTTGCTAATGGCATTGATTTGCAACTTATTAGCCCCAGCTGCCTCGTCTTCCTTTAATCTTGATAAAGTGAAAGCTGTTTGGGGGCTCCGGGCTGGCCAAGGACACACCATTTCCTAATGGCTTTGTGTGGGAAAACTGTCCATAACTGTCAGTGCGGCAAACTCTCCTTTAAAATCCTGTAAGCCAGAGAGCCTCAGGCAGGTTTCTGCAGCTGTGCTATCTCCTCTCATTGTTTTTGTGTCACTGGGACTGCCTGACCCACTGTGTTTGGCTGCCAGGGCCAGCTCTGCAATATGTATGCTCAGTGACACAGGTGGTTGCCCAGGGCAAGAAGATATTAAAAGCAGCAGTAATTGTTTCATTGCCTAAATGGCTTCAAGAAACTGTTTTAATTTTCTGATAGCAGGAGCCCCTGAACAAGGCGCTGGCCTGTTTAGCCCTTTGGGTTCACAAGGCAAGATAGAGGTTTGGCTCAGAAGGTTTGTGGCTAGAAGACTCCAGTTATTTCCATGTGTTTCCTGAGCCCTTTATGGCCTCCAAGGACTTTTATATCTTGGGACTTTCTGTGCCTGAGAAATTCCAACTCATGCGAGTTTAATGTAAATTGGAAAGTTTTCTGTGGAAGAGCGCATCAAAACCTTTCAACCATGGAAAATATTTTTATTTAATTTTCCTACTTGATTATTCTTTTCCCTGAACTGCCCAAGATACTCCCAATAATATGGGCTTTTTTTCTACTTGTTCACATTCTTCCCCATGGGTCTGAAGGATTTTAGTATGTATTTAGATGACTTGCTATTTATCTGGTGTACAGCAACATATTCTCTCTGACAGGACCAGCTCCCATGTATCTACTGAGAGAGAAATGGTTCCCACGTACGGCGTCTTCAGAATATCTCACTGGAGTTTATCACAATCCAGTCTGAAGACAATTTTCTTCTCTCTTTTCTTTACCCTTTGGCCCTTAGTCTCAGATCATATTTCTTCTAATATAACAATATTCTTGCTATAATTCCTTGGGAGGATTTATGTCCTCTTCAACAGTCAGTCTTCCGTTTCTTCCCAAGAACACTTTTTGGAACTGGATGTTATAACTTGGATATACCAAGTCAGAGTCTATTCTTGTGATTCTCTGAGTGAAAGGATATGTTTCCAACTCTTCTTGTCGTCTTTTTCTTCTTCCCATGGTAACTGTGGTCAACTGAGCAAATGTTATTTTATTGTTTGCACTTCAGTACAAATTATAGTCCACAGTTCTGCCTAGCAGATGCTTTGAAGAATTTCAAAGCATGGTGTTAATCTAGGAAGAACCCATTGATTTTCCTTGGATTAGAGTGGGAACAAGAGGCACTTTTGCATTATGGTTGCTTTAGATCCAGGTTAAAAATGGTAAAACGAAGCTATATAACCCTTCAGCAAGTAGCATTAACAAAATGTATGCAATATATTTTAAAACAAATGTATCCCTTACAGAACATTTGTTCAATGCCAGATGGCTGCTGAATGGTCAGTTTTAAGGATGTGAAACTTTGCTTGCAGAATGAGATCCTGTTGAAACTGCAATGAGTGTAAACAAGTCACACTCTTTCATTGTGAAAGCATTGCATACCCATGTATGCATATGTTATCTAATTATTGAGGCTTCCTTTAGTTCTGTAATTTTTAAAAAGGCACCTTTAATTAAACATAAAAAAGTAATTAAAGGGTGGTAACTACATTTTTCAATTATTTTCTCCTAAATCTGATGGTGCCTTACTTAAGAGTAGCCAGTTGAGCTGTGGATTGATCCAGCCATCCAAGTGATGAGATGCTGAAACCTTAAGAAGATAATTTCCCTCTCAACAGTTGTAGCAGATTTGATTGCTCATCCTCGTGGCAGAAATAACCAGGTAATTTTGTTTGTGTCACTCTAGCCTCTGACACCTCACCAGGTGTCAAAAGCTCACATTTTTTTCTCTGCTCTGCTGCTAACAGTTTCTGACAGCATATGGGGCGTCTTGACTATGCCAAGATTTGTAGGTAATTCTCACAAAATTGACAAAGTAGTATTAAAAAAAATCAATGCAGTATCAAAATAAGTGGTATGAAAGCAACTGTATTCCCTGTGATATTTTCATTATTCATTGTAAGTCCTTTGTTATTGTTATATATTACATGGAATTGAGACTGAATTTCCAGTTTGTCATGTCACAGTGCTGCAAAATTCAAGATGCTTTTGAAGAGTTGAGTTCTAGTTCATTCAAGTAGTGCAGAGTCTGATTATCTCTTCCTTGAATTCTTTTATCGAAAGGTTATAAGGAGTTGACAGCTAGTAGGGCCCCTGTAAGATCAAACTGGAAACCTGGCTTTTTCATTCCAGATGTGGTCTTGAACTGCACTTATATGTGTTTAAAGCAGCCTTGTAAGAGAAGGTTACACTTGACAATTCTGAGTCAAATTTGAACCTTAACACCAGAAGTTCAAGTGGTTAATGCTGGGTTTGTTTGACTATGTTAGGATTTAGTTTGCAGCATTAACACGCTGGGTATTTCACTTCCAGGAGAAAGGGAAGATCAGATTTCAGTTCGTAGCAAAAAGTGTTTTAAATCAGCCATTGAAGTGTCTTAGGCAGAGTGCTAAATGTTTAATAGGGAAAGCTAGTTGGGACTAGCAGGGATAGCTGAACTAATCGAGAATGCTTCAGGCAGACATGCAAATGTGCAGATGACTCCTGAAACAGGAAATACAGAATTGTTTTGTTTTGTTTCTTTGTTAGTGACTTGGCACTGGTCAGTTTGGTTTAACTGGAAAATGAAAGATTATTTTTCATTTGCCCATGTAGTTTGTGGGGGAAAAAAAACCCCAAACTAATTTATAAGCAGCCAGCTGCATTCCTGGAATCTTCTAACATTTCCTTTGAGACATTACTGTGATATGCACGATAATTAAGATAGAATCCCAAGTTCCTGACAATATTTTATTATCTTTTATAGTTAATGAAGCTGCTTAGGTACATCTGTTTCATGTCTACAGATGTCAGTGAAATAATAGGGGAAAAAAAAATCTATTTACATAGCTAGTTTCTAAGCATCAAAACCAAAACAGAACCACAATTAATTTGTAATTGCGTTACCTCTAACAAACTTTAAAAAGCAGGACATGTAACCTAGTGATAAAGATGCTAATGGAGACTTGTGATTTCCCATCAGCAGATCTTTGTGGGTTTCAGAAAGGCATTTTGGTTTAAAGTAGACATTATTCCTGCTTTTTCTTCTTCAGTCTTTCAAAGTCTAAACCCAGGAAATTTCCAGAACTCCCAGGAAATCTATCCTCTGGAGAAACAGTAAACAAAGAGTATTTTGAATTCTCCTTAAAACACAAAGTTAATGTGATACACTTGAATTCTTACAAGTATGGACTCAACAAGGGATATATCTAGTTAATATCCTTTAGGTCTACTAGTAATGATATAAGCAGAGATCTCTGTAGGAAGATAAATATTCTGTGAGATATAGGAAGGTCAAGAATTTTTATTTTCCACTGATAAAACTTTTCTTGGCAGAAAACCTCCAGATCTTATTTAAAAGAAAAAAACTTTAAAAACTTGGGTTTATGAGAACTCAGAGGGGCATTGTTTAAGTCCATTTTTTAACCATGAAATCCTTTTGACATATGGCAGTCATTATGTATTTGCATCTGTCTATCTTGAAGATTTTTTCTAATAGAAGATACTTAAAAGTTTCACATTTAACATATTTTTCAATAAACACTTGAGAACTTCTTAACAGTAAACAATGATCTTAAACTGCCTTGCCAAGCATGTAAATGATCTACAACTCCTAATACACCAAAGATTGTTGCATATTTTCAGCTCTGCATTTGGGACCTCTAGGCAATGCTGTTTCAGATTAGGATAAACCATGAATTTCTTAACTGTTTCACTTGAGAGAAGAAGGCTTTATCGTTCTGATACTCATGGCAGAAAACCTGGAAATTTGTCCTGCCCATTCCTTTCCAAATACAGCAACCTTATCTTCATTAGCATCTGACAGATTTAAGATTAGTGGAGAATACTCTAATGTAAAAAAATTAAATTCTCTGGGTAAAATAAACAGGAAAAACTCTTCTATGCTTTTAACCACTTTCCCCACCTGTGCAGCTTTTGCCTCAGTCTAACACAAGAAAAGTCCCTTGTAGCATGGCATACGTAGAGGAAAGATTATGGCTTCTTGAAAGGGAAGAATGACACATTTTTCCCTCTGTTCTGTTGTAGCCATCAATAGAAATATTCATGCTACTTTCTTATATTCTTCCTTTTATGTTAACCTACCAGTAAAGCTGGCTATGAACAGGGAGGGAGGGCATATAAGATTCAGCTTTTTAGGTTTTAGAGAGTGAAATGAAATTTTGTTTGGACAGCATTTTCATGGCTTTAGTATAAAGCCATTTTTATGCAGAAGGACACAACCATACATTATTGGAGGCAATGCCTCAGTGCCAACTTGCAGAAAAGACAACTTGGTGCATATTTGTGTTTGTGATCAGAAGCTACATTTGCTATTTAGGAGTGATCACAAGGAAGGACAGCACAGACTGAAAGATGAAGCAGTTGAAGACAAGGAACAGAGAGGGAAGTTGATTCTGAGTAAATTCTGAATAATAGGAAAACAAAGAGACGTTTCCCACTGAGCGAGGTTTGGTCTTGGTTCAGCAGAGATTTCCTCTTGAATTCTTTTCCTGTATTGTCCTTCTTTTATGGTTTGGGAGATGGAAATGCAGAGAGCTCAGGATGTGAATCCTTTGAGATTTTGCATTTGTGTTTCATTCAGGAAGTAAGAGTAGTCTGGTGCTTGACCTGGCTGTAAATACTTTGCCCCAGGAATGCTGCATTGATCAAATCAGGATATAAAATTGAGGAACTCAGCTGTTTAGTCAGTTGTGTGCAAGCAACGGGAAGATATGGCTCCAAAGAATCTTACTTAGCAGCTTCATGTTCAGTCTATTAGCCTGCAGTGTCCTGAGAGGCGGTAGGCTGATCACTTAAATCAACACAGGATAAGAAATCAAGTGTAAAATCTCATATGTCTTGCAAATGCTACTAGAGTCTTACCCATTTTTTTAATAGAAATAACAATGGTATAGGTACAGGTATCTTTTCCGTATCTTCAGTGAACTTTAGCTGGAGCGTATAAAGCCCTTCATCTAAAGTATCTGTTATTTCAAGGTCACTGCTATAAATAAAGAAGCTCATTTGAAAAACACTTCTTAAACTATGTCATATTTATTATGCTTATCAGATATCCTATTTTCTCCAAGAGAAATCTTGAATAGTGCCTGTAAAACCTGAAGTGTAACATGCTAAAAAGTCTGCTTTCTGGAAGAATAGAGTATTAAACTATTCTTAAAGCCTTAACATAAGTAAGTAACTGTGAAACACTGTAAAATACTCCCAATAAGCCTCCTGGCCCATTTGTTACTGAACTTCTAGAAACATAAATTTCTATTACCAGCACTGTCTTCTGGAAGACATTTGCAACTCATATAAATGAAAAAACAGGCACTTATCAAACAGACAATGTTTTAACATCTCAGTAGATCAGGTTTTGGGTTTTTTTAATGGCTGAATAATCACTGAAGAAACATAGTCACAGTATTCATGAAGGAGAAAAGAGAAAGCAAATGGATATAAAATTGACCCATCACTCTTTGTTCCAGTCTTTAGAGACTACTGGACTCCACATCTGTTTCTTCTCCATGATTTTATCATGATGGATCTTTTCTGCTTATAGGGCTCTAGGTCCTTTTAAATCCTTCCATTCTGTGTTTCTATTCCTACTTGCTTTTTTTCCATGAGCTTTGAAAAACAATCCTAAAACGCCCAACAAACCACCAAACCCTAGCACCAGATCGAAAAAGAGCTCAAGGAATCTTTTTGGAGTTTGGAGTCTGTTACCATTAGAATCAGACAGATTACTTTGGCAGTCCTGTAGGGACTGTGTGTGTGTGTATGTATGTATATATGTACTTGTATATATTATAGTTCTGGAAAATACTTATGTCATAAAGAGCATTATTTTACTCAAGAAGATATTGATAAGCAACATGTCATCCTGGAACATCCTTACTTTCTGGTTCTGATTACACCCTCTTAACCTAGTCTATACCTATACACTGGAGTGCAATAACTCATGGAATATTATGGGCCACATATATTTCAAGCTGGCTTCTCAAGTGACAGCATAACTCTTTTGAATCTCCTGGTCCAACCTTCAACAGAGAATGTAAATCCTTGTCTCCTGATGAATTTGAAGAGTGTGGCAGCACTCCCTCTATCCATGCGCTGTACAAACAGGCCCCTTACACTTCATTCCATCTGTCCTCCCTACATGATCTGCCTCTAAAGGGCCGAATGTATGGGCTGAGGGTAGAATTAGGAAAGAACATCTATTGAGAAGCCTCAAATGACAGTATTTTTTTTTTCAGTTCTCTTTGCTTTCACTTGGTGTTTTTTAAGGATTTGTTGGAGACAATTAGCTTCAGTTCCTATTTATACATTCACATAATGTGCTTTTTAGCACTTGTGCCCTACTTGAAGTGGCTTGGCAGGACTATTCAAAGGTAATTGAATTCCATGGTGCACTTTAAAATTATGTTCTTGAATGGAATATAGAGTACAGTCCTTTAAGTTTTATTTGTCTGTTCATCTTTCCTTGAGTTTCAGGGAAAGAGAAGACATTGGGTTTATCTTGAGGCTTGACTGTAACAAAATGCTATTTTTCCTTCTGTTTCTACTGAGTTTGCTGGAAGCTGTATTGGAAAGGACCAATGACACCTACTTAGAGCAATTTTAGCAAGAAATAAAAGTACATTTGGGCCTGATTCTGTATTGCACTGCAAGCATTGCGTGTTTGAAGTGGCCACTGGTGACTGAAACCTTGTTGTTTCTGGGTTTCTGTTTTTCTTAGCAGAGTTTTAAATCATGTGTTAGCCTCCTGGATCTTCTTAAGATCTGCGCTCCTGTGAATTTAACTGCAGTGAATTTAACCTATTGGTTAACAGAATTTCAAGAAGAAATGCTGTGTATATCTGTGCTGCTGTGTTTTCACCCTTTTTCACCTATACTGCTCTTAGAAAATGACTATTCTTATAAGGATTGGAGACTATCACTATTCCTTTATTTTATTCAGTTGTCTCAGGTTAATATATGACCTTTTACCTTTACTGAGGAATTTCCCCATATGTCTGCTCAAAGAATTTCCTTGGGTGATTCTCTGGGGATTTCATTCCATGTTTTGTAGAAGTGAATTATGATTGGATTAGAAAGGCGTAAATCTTCTTGAGTTTTCAGGAGATTATTTCCTGGATTTCCGAAGTTAGCTGTATGTCATTCTATCTTCACCCATGCCATGGGCCTTGTATCCCTGTTCCAGGTGGAATTGGTTTCTGTCTGGTTGAAATTCATTTGTTTTAAGCTGGAGTTCTTAAATTTGAGCAATCAAGAGCAACTGAGATCATGCAAATATAATCAAATGGCTTTTGAACAGAACTCTTAAAGTGATTCAGAAAACTCACTGCTGAGAAAACACAGTCTAGCTAATTTTCTGACAGCTGACTATAAGGTGAGATCTGTTTGATCCACTGGAACAAAGTGAAACATCCAGAGCTTAAGCTAAATAATTGACAGCAAATCATACCTTTTTTTTTCTTTATTGTGAAAGGCTTATAAGGTATTGCATATTGTTAGTGTTATCAGTTTGTTATAAACAGAAATGTGTATTCTTCAAAATTGTCTTTGAAGGATGGATGGAATTATTTCTGATTATTTTTCTGTTGAGAAAAATAATGGATAAAAATAATGGATAATGCCCAGTGAAATGTTGGCTTAAACATGTTTCTTTAAAAATTGGAATCAGTAGTCTCATAAGTTTTTCAATATTCAATGAATGCCAAAAAATTCCAGTTTCTGTGAACCTCTGTCAAAATGTAGAGCAACACTAATTGCACGTGGAGGGTCATGTCAGTACATAAGGATCTGAAATGTCAGGAACTTATTAGTGAAAGAAACAAATATTAGAGATGCCAGGTTCACACTGTAGTTGCTTCCTAATTTGAGGAAGTCAAATATTAGCGCTGCTTCCTAAGTAAACCACATAAGCTTATATTTTTCCACAAGGGTCCCCAAGGAGCGCTGGGCAGCTGGCATTCTTCCCTGCTCTGAGCCAGTGCTGGTCAGCTATTACAAGTGCTACTATTTCACTGAGAAGTGAGTAGAGCTCTTGATCAGTTCTGATTGAATGCTGGCACTTTGCACAAGTATAATTGCCAAGTCAGAGCGTTTGTAGCTGGTACTACCTGTGTCACCCACTGAAATTTAAGTATTCTCTCAATTGTTGGTCTTCATCCCCTTCTGCACAATCTCAGTAAGTGCTGAAGGGCATTTCCTTCCCAAGGAGGCTGTCAGGTGGGACTCCATGAGCTTCCTGCTGCTTTTTCATCCTCTTAACGTGTACGTGACTCTGCTGTGTGCAGGGGAACATTCGTTGGCTTGGTTGTACCGGGATAATTTTATCAGTTGTAATTACACCAATCTGGCCAGTGTAACTCCCCTTTTGGATATATTTAGTATGAAGTAAAGATATCTTTTTCTCCTTAAACAGCTTTCATAGTGACATAAACTAAACCAGAGATAAGCACTCATAGTCCTTATATGAATGTTGAAATAGAGAGTTATATTTATATCATAATTATAACAGTTATAATTAAGCCACTATAACTATGCTGGTAAATTTCCCAGTGTAGTGAAGCCCTTAATTAGGAGGTAAAATCTGAAAGGTTTTCAGCTGGCTAATGCCACCCAGCTTTAAAACAACACCGTGTCCAATTCAGCCAGCAGTGCTTTGTACCTAGTTCAGTGTGGGGTAAGTCTGAGGTCAGAGAGGGACCTTTATGGACTGAAACCTGTTCCTAATATAAATGAAAGTATAGCTGTAGATGGAAGGAATGGGGTGGAGGATTTGGGGAAGGGAAGAGATGGTGTAGCCAGCCTGGTGGTTTCCACCTTCTTTAAGGATGCTTGGTCAGGATTCTTCTTTGGGGCAGATTTGTGCACAGAAAAAAGCTTGCCTCTTTCTGATGTGGACCAGGAGTCTTTGCCACTTGCAGATAAGGTGGCTGCAGTGCAGCCTTGATTAGAGCAGAACTCCAGCTGAACAGACTGATAAAGAAGGATGTCGCCTGTTTAATAGATTCTGGTGTAATAGCACAAGGTCCTGCTGCTTTGTAATCTACAGGTATTAGCTCCAGACTGAACTTAAAAAGACACTAGTTTTGATTTAGAAAGCTCCAAACAACTTTGGACTATTTAGAATGACTTTCCAGTATCATACTTTTGTAGTTAAAATGAGCAAAGGCATCTCCTTTCACTCTAAAGAGAGGAGGCAGGTGTCTGTAAATCCTTTGTTAATGTCATTCCTTACTAGAAAAATCTCAGTGTGCTGATTGATGTTCAGGTAATTTTGCAAAATACATTCTTTTCTATGAATTTTGGAGTTTATTTGTTTTGATGGTAATTGGAGCTCTGTAAGGGATAGAAGGTGGGGGAGTTTACCATGGGCTTAATCCCTGATTGTTAAGGAAGGATGTGAATATTTAAATCTTGTCTGGGTAGTTTAAAAGGTACAGAAAGATTTTGGGTAAGTGCTCGTTCTTTGTGACAATTTCCATAAATATTTAAACACAAACTGTCAGATGCACTGATAACCTTTGACCTCAGAATTGTTTATATTTTTGTTGAATGTAAAATAGTTTCATAAACTGTATATATAAATTATATACACTTAGAGAGCTAGCTGTTATGGGAAACACCCTTTGATTTTTTCATAGTAACAAATCAATCTATGTTAGGAACAAACATTACACTAAGCATGGAAAAATTGCTACAGGGCTTGGATATTTTTGGAACTCTAATCTTGATTTTCTAACGTTAGATTTTGGCCACTGAAAGTAGTGTAAAATATCAATAGAGCTTGGGTCTCTATAGAGAGACCAAAAAAAAGAGAATAAATCCTCTAAATTACTGAACACATTCAGAAGGGAAGGAGGTCTAGTCTCATTTCAGCTAGTGCTGCAGACAGTAAGTAATGAATTGGGGAAATCAGATAGAAACTTTAGCAACATTTCTGGATAAAATCTGGAGCTGATCAACAGGCACACACACCCTCTACTGATTCAGAGAGAAGTGCATTGAAGAGTTACTGAGATTGATGCAAACACTTTTATTCAACTCCCTGTTGAACTCTCAACAGCTCCTGGAACAAGCAGTGTCAGGCAGTTGATGGTCAGTGTCTGCACAGCATTTCTACAATGACAGATTTTTGCACTGCTGTCAGAGCTGTGTGATGCACAGTGGTGTCCTGCAGGGAACAATGTGTTTGGTTTCACTCACCAGCTACAACTTCAGCTACTTTCTCATACCTCCATCTTTCCTCACTGGTTGCAGGGCCCAGCTCTGACTGCCTTTGCACAGGGAGAGCTGCAGCTGAAGGCAGGAGAAATTTGGCTGCTGTGAGACAATATGGAGTTAGTCTGATAGCTTTTTAAAGTGCTTCAGGATCCTTTGGGATGAGATGTGCTATATAACTTTCAATTATTATGTTTTAAACTGTTCATTTGAAAATGCCTGCTTAAGTTTTTGGCACAGCAAAACAGGACTTGTTGAACCAAAGTTGGAGGCATATGGAAAAGGAAAAGCAAGGGGCTTTATTGAAGTTCTCCCAAGGCTCTACAACTTGAAGAGCTTCTTAGAGAAGTGTGTACTGCCAGGCCACTCTTTTTTCCCAAGCTCTCACAGCTCTAGTAATATGGTTTGAAATGAAAATAAAATACAGAAGCTTAGTTAATATATGCCACTTCCTTCACTGTGTTTAACACACAGGCTGAGTCCTGAACTTACTTGGTCATTTTGATGATTGGCCAATTATGTATAATACACTGTATACTTCGGCTTTTTATTTCCTGTTTAGTTCTGAAAAACAATTACAGTACCTCTCTAAGAAGCGATTGTAGTCTTTGTAAATGTCATGGCATATTACACTTGCTTGTATTTTGGCAATTGTCACAATTCATTACTGCTTAAAAAATAATTTATGTGCATTACACATAAAAGACACAATAGATTTTGAGGAAAGACTGTGCCACAGAAATAAGTGATGGCAGTTGTACAACAATATGGCTAGCTGTTAAATTGTATTAAGTTGTGGGCAACATTTTTGGACAAAAAATTCTAGTATGGTTTTGTTGTAACCTTTTGCTTTCCATGGAAATTTTTTTCCTTGGGGGAGAAAAAAATAAAACCTTATTCTAAAAAACCAAACCAAAACAAAATAACTAAAATGCAAACATGTTTGTTTTGAACTCACATTATGAAACAAAATGAGCAATTTCTGTTCCACTTAAAGTGTGTAGTTTTGAATTCAATGTAAAACGGTTTATTAGGATAGAAAACATTGTCTTTTTGCTGACTACCTGTACTCTTTTTTTTTCCTTTCTTGAGAACTGTAAAGCTGCATAAAGTTTTAAGTGTATATAAAGAGCAGCATGTTTGAATAGGGAAATATAATTCAGATCTGCCTGACTGTTAAGATTGGGAAAAGCAGATGAGGAATGAGACACTTTTCTAAAAGAAAATGCTTTCTCAGTTCAATAAGTTTTCCTCTTCATAGTGCAGTGTAACAGTCAATGGCCTTGCTCCAATATGCACTAAACCAGAAGGTTTGCTCAGATTCCTATACAGCTCCATCAGCTTTGGTAGAAGAGCTTTTTTTGCTAAAAATTAAGTACATGCATAAATGCCTCCTGGAGCAGAGCCGAACTTAGCAAGGGGCTTTACCCCCTTGGAGCTCAGTGCTCCCCCAGCCCCGTTCTGTGTGCACAATGTGTTCCAGAGCCATGCTCAGTGACTGATGGATCGTTTGACTTCAATATGTGCTCACTTTGGATTCTTTGTTCCAAAATGTGGATTTGAATACAAATGAGCCTGAACACAAGCCAACTGAGGAACCTCTTTCTGTCTCAAACTCTTAAATGCCTAAGCATCCTCAATTTAAAAAAAAAAAATAAACAAGGGACCTGACACAAACTGACCAGAGCTGCAAAGGACACGTGCTTATGTGGTTTTATTTATTTTTCACATGTGTGTAATTGAACATTATCAAAGCAAGCCCACAATAAAATACAATGGAATGTCAGCATTACCATCTGTTTGCCCTGTGCTGTTCAACGGAGCCAAACAAGGTCCCCTTTTAAATCACTATCTCTTACACTCTGTTTTCCCCATAAGAGAAGCAAGTGGGCATGGGCCAGGCTTTGGCCATTGTGCTGTTGGTTCAGGTAAAACACAGTGCCCTGATGGAGGGTGTGCCTTTAGCTAATCTTCTCAGACAGACACCCTTGTGATTTGTGTACCCTTTCTGATCTACAATCACAGATCAAAGGAAAAAGCAGGCTAGTAATGTCAAAGCACACAACTCCCAGACTGTGGAAGTGAAGAACAGCACCTTGAGCTGCAACCGTGAAGGGAATCTGCCATAAATCCTGCTGTGGCAGTAGAGCAGGATAGGTGAAAGCCACCCACTGTGTTTGGCTTGTAGCTGCCACTTGGCTTTCAAAAAACCTGTTCGCCTTTTTTTTTTTTAAAGATACTTTGGAGGTCTCTGTTATAGTGCCATGTAGTTCTGTACTCTTCTAAAAGCAGTGACTTGCATGCTTTTTGCTAGAAGATGAGAATTTTTTATGAAATGCACATTTATGTCTGGGGAGTGACAAGTGTTAGTGGCAGCAGTCAGGACTTTCAGTCAAGAAAGGGAGAAGCTCATTTCCATTCCAAGGTCTGATGCACTATTTAAGCCTTGTGTTTGGACCAAAACCCTGGCAAACTATAGGTAAGCGGCAAAACACTCAATAATCAGGATTATGTAATAAAATTGAAATGGTTTATGGGACCTTGGTGGGTCCTGGGCATGGAGACAAATTTCCCTCACAATTTCCATTGAATTAAAGCATCTGGGGAAAGAGGCTGAGTGCCTGAATGAAGACAGAAGTACAGAGAAAGCAGTAAATGGTGGACTGAGAGGAGCTGGTCAGTGAGCCTGTACTGTCACATAGTGCCAGGGAGCTGCTCAGCAGGGAATGCCTGTCCTCAGAGACTGGACATTTCAGCAATAAGGATTCAGTCCTGTATGAAGAAGGTGTAAGCTTACCATGCTACAACCTGCATCCCTTTAGTAGGAAAGACTTTGAACACACTGCAAGAGGACATCTGGGTGTGAAGCTGAGGCAGGGGAGAGGACAGAGTTAACTGCTCTGGAACTTTCCCATCCTCTCCCCTACCTAAAATCCCACATAAGTATTGTTTGGGAGAGAGCAGGTAGACAAGAGGAAGAGTGTTTCTATACTGGTAAAAATTATACTGGAAGGAGGATGAAACAAGACAAGCCAGAGTCTCAATTCTTTGGTTGAAATCCTTTCAGCTTTCCATGAGACACGAGGAGGAATGGTTATTTAGCCACCCTTAGCCCTGCAGGTGAGTGAATGAAGTAGTTACCTGTTACTTTGGGGAGTAGCTGTGGTGTCTTAGTGACTTTCCTTGTGTGATCAATACAGGTATTTCTATAAACCCTAATGCTGGAAGTTGTGGTGGACTCCAAACTGTTCCAGTGGTACCTTGGACTGGGAAGATGTTAAGCTCAGAGGGGTTGGGTCCTTTCAGAAATGTATGAAGATAGTTCCTACAGGAATTGTCACACTGTAGTGACTTGGTTAAACAATGAAAACAGATGGGCTGTTGTTCTGGGTGCTTTGTAATGGATAATACTCAAATGATTAATGAGTTACTGGAGCACCAGTAGAGACCAAACTATTATTCTGTATGGCATTCATGAACTGCAGGAACATAGCTGCTTGGCTGGAGAAAAACTCAAAAGTCAGAGCTTTGAAAAGCTTAAGCACATAAAAATGTTGCACTGTTTTGTGTCTCCAGGAAGCACATAGTTATGTGAAACATCCACCACATGTTTAAATTGTGTAGGCTTATTTATATATATGTGTGTGTGTGTATTTATAGGGAGAGAGAGAGAAATTAAACTATGTGATTCTACTGTTTTAAAGCTGTTTGCAGATATTCTATAGCAATTTTGTAAAAGGAACATCTAGAATGAGAGAAATGAGCACCCAGTGTCACAAAAAAAATAAAGTAAATCAGATTGTCAGATATCATGCTGGTCTAAAAAACTCAATATACAAGAATTAATTGAGGAACTGGACCATGAAAGCCAAGAAATGGGGCCTGAAAATAAACTTGATTAAGAAGATAATGCCCAAGATGTACAAAGGAAGACTGATTAGCATAGACGAGAACATCAGTGAACAAGCAGAGGAATAAATCTCACATAGACAGCTGCTCAGATCAGATTGGAACATATTTAAAAGATGAAAGACAACATAAGGAGCAATTTCTCATTTAGACTGGAAAGGAAGGCCTCCAACTGATGTATTCCTTCTATAAATGGCTTTTGGCCAAGACACAAAGCTTCATCCCCAAGAAAATATGGTAGTTGGTTTGCTTTTATCCTGAAAATCTGTAGACAGACCATGACAGGAATTCCATTATGAGAAAGGGACACAAAACGATGAATAAAACAAACTTGGTCAGCAAATGCATTTAAAAGCAGAATAGGTAATAGGCTGAGAGCATGAGGGTGGGAATGAAGTTATGACTGGTGGTTTATGCACATGTGATAAATGCCTCCTGTACCTCATAGTAAAGCTCAATTGGGATTTTTTTTCAGTGAAAAGGCCTCCAACCAATAAAAACAGTGAAAGCACCACTAGAGTGCACACTACTAGCTGTTTATTAATTCATTAATTATTGTGATGTGGGTGTAAGAGTAAGTCGCTAGATGATGGCTTATTCTGCAGAAATTCTGCATCATCTCTGCTCTGAAAGACAAAAACAAAACTTGAAGAAGAGTGGCAGATACATAAGCTACAAGGAGTTACATAAGATACAGAGGGAGTTAGCTATAAATGTTTTTTTTTTAAATTATTTTATTTTATTTTATTTTTTAATTGAAAATAGAAGCTTAGAGGAAGAGTCTAGAAAGAAGAAAGACCTGAACCTGTCACCTATATTTTACCCAGGGTAAGTAAGTAGATACTTTTTGTCCCAAGATAAATGAATAAGGAGAGATGGAAGACCTAATTTGTCTGATGTCCTATTGTCACTGTTGTACAGCATTTTGGTGGGTCTAAGTCCAGATGGACATTGCTGTAGAGTGGCCTCACAAGCTCCATGTGCCCGAAGACACTCAAGGTTGGGTATTTTCGGTCAGGCACAGGCAGTTGCAGCTGTTGCTATTTTTGCCCTGACTCCTCTCTAATCACTCAACACATTTTAAAGCAAGATATAATGATAGACTATGTTGCCAAGACAGAAAAATCAACAAAGTATCTAAGGGAATATGAAAAGAAATGAAAATCCAAAATGTATCTGGAAGAGAAATATAACGGACAAAACCACTTTTGATAAAGGTTGTTCTATAAACTTGGCAATGTCTCTGCTGTAAGTAAATATGACTGTCTGCCTGTCTTGCTTTATGTTCAATATGTCCAAAATTGGGGGCGTGTGCAGGAAATAGAAGGACGTCTGTTCTCTTGGTGCAGCCAGCTGAGTTTTCAGGCCTAATCCATTCTGAAATTAAAATTAGCTCAAATGGTTGGATTCTACCAGGAAGTTTAAAATGGAGAATTTCCTTCATAAATATGGATAAAAAGAAGAAAACTTTTTGGATGTTCTGCACAGTGGCTTCCATCAGAAAAATCAAAATATCTCTCTCTTTTTCCATCAGTTTATCAGTGCTCTCGCTGGATTTCAGATATTATTTTATACGTGACTTAGGATAAAAGTCCCAAATCCCTCTTACTACTTATGAAATATCTTTAGGTTTATACTCACACTTTTAAAGGTAACCATTCAGTCAGCTTTTGTAGCACCCAAGGACAAAATTTCATTAACTTCAGGACTACCAAATCAAACAAGAGAAGTAGTAAAAACCCTTTGATATAAGCAAGTTAGGAAACACCATCATTAAGCACTCCCCTTCTAAGAAATAAAAGTCCCAATCCAAAATAAATTGACATAAGTTGAACAACTTGTTTTTCTGATATCAAAGGGGTTTGGATGCAACCACAAATCATGGTGAATTAGACATAATCTAGCTATGCTTTTCTTTCCTTCATTGTAAATACTGTCTTTCCATCTCCATTGAGGAGGGGAAATAAGGAAGGGGTTGTGAACAAATAGTAGTATTTAGAATACCTTAAAATTTTTTGACGCAAATGTAGGACAAATAAATTCCATCGTAATTGCAAAAAATAAGTCTTCTAATGAATCAGGTGATCCATCTCTCAAGCGTTGTAGAAGATGAAATATGTGACTTTCCAGAAACAGAACACTGGTAATTAGTAAAACTATATAATTCATTTTTGAAAAACATACTCTGCATTTGCATTAGGAAGCCACGTGCTCAGCAGGAGAAAGTCTGTAAAATGACATACTTGCTGTAGAGCATCTGACATTCCAAGGATCACCCATCAACAGCTCCAATGCTTTACCGGGGCTTCTGAATCACATTTCAGGATCATAAAGGCCACAGGTTCCTCCACAGCTTCATGGACTGAAGACCATCCAAGCTAGTGGGGAAGTCACGTCAGCAGGGGCATATCTGATCTCCAAAAAGTGCTCATGTAAGTGCACACAAAATGGCTTTTTTTGCTGTTGTTGTTGCTGTTAGACAGTCTAAAATAGTTTCAGAACAAAAAACTATCGTGTAAAATATATTTGTGGATGTTACTTGCCAAAGTTCTTTAAGAATTAACTTCACTACCTCTGTTTGAATTACAGATTGCCATGACATAATGTAAGAAATTGATGGATTACACTGAAACTAGGTTAAAAAAGGAAAAAAAGACTGTGGTTTACAAGCTGTGTAGGAGGTCCATACTAAGTTGACATGGAAACTCTTAAATTTTATGCCTAAGATTTCATAACCAATATATCACATTGTTTCAAGTGATATAAACAAAATTTTTTCCTTCAAACCCATCTGATTTGCCAATATTGACTAGAAGTAGTCACATAACTGCATTTCAAACTGGATTTTTTAGATGATGTTGTTGTTGGACATTATTGTGCTAACTCTAAATTTTACAATTAGCTGAAGTGACTTTTTAGAACCACCTGAATATTTCATCTTTTCATGGCTTTGCTGATGCAGGGCAAAAATCTGGGGGTGTTTCCCAGGATATACAATTAACTCCCTCCCTTGTGACACAAAGGGGATGGCAAAACCCAAGTCAGGAGGAACAGAGCTTCACAGGAAAGATGGCTACAGATCCTCAGTATTAAATAAGGCAATTCAATCTTTTTGATATATAGCTCAAACCTGAAAACAACAAAATAATTGAATATGTTTTTTTCTTCAGTGGACAAACACTTCATAATTATTCATAGTTTTTATCCCAGTCCTGTTTCCTGAAAAATGGTGTTGTCTGCATAATACACCTGCTTATAATAATCAACCACACTTACAATTAGAATTTTCTCTGAAGTTTTCCAGATGGAAACCAAATTTGCAGCTGTGTGAATAGATTGTGTGTTCAGAGTATTTAAAGATATTGTTACTTTTCCAGGTCTGTAACTTTGCCTTTTCCTCCAGTGATCACCAGGTAACCCCTGCAGTGCTAATCTGTATTTGTCCCCCACTTGCGCAGACCATGAAAACTCAAATGCCTGGATCCTTGCCTGACCCGTGTGCCTCAACTCCATCCCAAGGAGACCAGGTTGTCCCCATCTCTGCTCTTGGGACACAGCCAGGAACACACCCGAGATCAGGACTTAACACACTGCCAGCAGTCAGAAATTTTCTTGATCCAAACACTGTTCAGATCAACTGATAGGCTACCATAGACTTTATTCAGATTTAGACCTGAACCTGAGAGTACAGAGTTCATATATGTTAAGTGGAACTTACATATATGTTAAGTATTCAAGGTATAGCAAGCACTGATATTCAATCTTGAGTCAGTTTGGGCTGTTAATGCATTCATTGCACAGTCATGGAAGATTCAAGCATAAGCTGATCTGGTCACATAATGACTTTATTTACTTAGCAGGATTGGAAGCAACTCCTTCTGTTTCAGTTCTAGAGAGACTTTTACTACCTGGAAGTGTATCCTGAAAGTCTTTGGAAGCTGTTTTTTTAAGAATAAATGCATGACAAGTTCCCTCTTGTGCGCCTATGAACCTGCTAATACTCACTATCAGCACATCAATATCATTACAGCTCTGTAACGTTGTTCAGAGTGAATATAGGGAAATAGTTCACATTCTTAACTGTGACATATCTACTCTCCCCCCAGGCTCCCGCATTAAATAGCTGCAGGACAGAACAGGAATAATCGCTTGATCCTGTTTCACTACTGGGATTTCTTAGTTGCATTTTAGCTTGGGCACACAATATTGAGGATCTTCCATAGGCTGGAAAGAATAATTCTCAAGTGGGCATACATATGAAGAGTTTTACAGGGTGGAAGAGGCATGTCTGATTCACCATAAAGACTGGGTAAAGACCCACACAGCCACTGGGATACAGATTGCAAGTTATCAGGCTTTTGAAGATCTACAGGTAAGGGGGACAAAAGCTGTTAAATACTTTAAGTCAAATACCTCTACATAAATATGAGATTTATAGGAGTATTCATTTTTCCAGCTTCAGTCTTATTCCAGATATTATGCTTTATTTTCCTATGTAAATTGATTTTTAAAGTGCCATGTTAGAATTATTCTGCTAAGTGTAAGGGGATTACATATAGTTTCTTTAACTGCTTCATATATTCATTTCAACTTGAAACAAGAAAATTAAATGGCTGAAATTCCAGTACCTAGCATACACCTATATCTTGTTATGCAAAGTCATCCTCAGGTAATATCTGTGCCCATATAAAATAATAAAAGTTAAGGCAAAAAGGAAAAGAGTATATAAAATAGCAACAGCATGTGATACCAATTATGTTACAGCCAAAAATAATACTTCTTGGCATGTTATGCTTAAACTATGTTCTGTTAATGTTTCTTGGGTATAGGCAGATTTTGATTTACACTTAGAAATATTTCTATTTGAGAACATTGGGAAAATATTTTGAAATTACAGTTTGCAAGCATGTGGAATGAGTTACCTCCCACAATTATGTGAACTACTGTATAGCAGAGCTGCATTAGCTTCCCTACAACTAATGAACCATGTCATTAATTACAGATATTCAAAATAAAAATTACTCCAAGGCAAGACAAATATTTACAATAAATAAAAGGGTCAAGAACTACAAAGTAGCCATTTTAGTCTAAACCAATTGTGTTCAATTTTTATGCTCTTTCTCCTCAAATTTAATTTGAAACACATTAACTTGATTTCATATGTCAAATCTGACAGGTGTAGGTGTACCCTCAAAGAGACTTCCATCAGGGGCTGGGATCACTGGAAGATTTTCAGTAAAAGCGTTAACTCTATTTAAAGATGTGTTTATTAAACTCACATGACTTGTTCTCAGTATAGGTTTCTCTTGGAAACAGCTAGGAAGGGATTGTCTCACTGGCAAAACCACCTTCAACTTCCAACCACAGCATCAGGCTGGTCAGACACTGCAACTCTGCACTTCAGAGGAGCTGGGGCAGCACAAGGGGCTGCAGGGAGAGCCTGGGGAAGGCAGAGCTCCTGCTCCCCAGAGCCGTGGGACAAGGAGCCCTTGAGCTCTTTCTCCTCTCCCACTGCAGTAAAAGGGACCTGGCAGGTACCACCAGCTTTTTCTGACGTCTGTGCAGAGGTGATTCTCAGCCTTCAGTAGGAGCTTCAATCTCTGCATGGTTGAACCACTGCCATGGTGTGAGGGTACAGCAAAAGGCTGTGCCCAGAAATTCAGGTAGGGCCAAAATCTGACTGCTGCTGTGAGGTTTATTCAAGGTGCTGAGGTGGAGAATATCCACAAAGCTCCCTTCAGTGCATTAGACCGAGCTTGGCTGTTGCCTCTGTGCTGGTTGCTGCAGCTATAAAAGCACCATACCCATCCTGCCTTCAGGAAACAGGGAGCAAAGAGGTTTTCTTCCTTATTTCAGCTAGTCACTTATTCTGCTGCTGTGTGCTCTCTCAGTGGCAGAGCAGGGCAAATGAGTAGCATTTCCATGTAAATCTTTCTGTGGATGAGAGTTTTCCGTGTTAGGCTCTAATGGGAAACCCTCCCAGGTCCCCCTCTCCTGCAGGGAGAGCAGTGACTGTTGTAGGTGAGACACCGTGTGACCTGCACCACACATGATCTGACCTGCAGCTTCTACCCACGGTCACGCTCTCCTCACTGCCACTGTGCTCATATTCTGCTTGTACATATGGTATTATGTCAAAGGTGGGTTTTGCTTGGTTTGGGTGATTTATTTACTTTTTAGATGATAATATGCAGTCCTAAATAATGTAATAGCATTTTCCTCTGTGAACTCATTATAATAGCTCATGTAAGTCACATGACATTACCTTATTGCTAGTGACATCATTGAATATTTTATATTAAGCATAATATAAAATATTTTCCCTTTACTTTCTTTTCTTTTTCCTCTTTGAACTACATCATTACCTCTCCAAAAGTCAGGCATGAGGGTAGACAGATGCACTGACCGTATAGATAGCAAGCGAGAAGATTCCCCAATGAAACAGGCACATAAAAGTTCCCATAACATCCACGCCTTTGTTTGTAAAGAAAGCGTGTGGTATAATAAAGATAACAGCACCAGATAAGTAGTTTATCTAAATATATTGCTGAGAACAAAAGCAGATGATAAGGTATTGCTCCTATCAGGAGGCCAGAAAGTGCCACAGTTCAACCTGGTTCTGTATTATTTTGAGTTAACCTTATTTGTGATCACAGTGATTTTTAACAAAAATGTGAAGAACAAGAAGAGGAATTTAGTGGAAGCAAATAGCTCAAGTAGGCTTTGCTGGAATGTGGGAAAGTTGCTAAAAGTCATATTAAAATCAACAAAAGCATTCAATACATGTCTTGGAGAAAAAGTTGTGTTTAAGAGAAAAGGTCAGCTGTTAAAAAAAATATTTGGGCAATATGAAAAATTACAAATCCTTTCCTCAGGAGTTTGGGGCTGATAGCATGAGGGTGTACAGACTTAACAATGACAACTTTTACAGCTGAACAATGCCTTTGCAATGAAATTCTGTCTCCATTCAAATCAATGGCAAAATTCCCATCCACTTCAATGCAGCCAGGATTTCATGTATATCTGCCTTTTTTCATTCTTCCTTGATATTTGTATCCCAACTATCTGGCAGACTTTTGTCTGTACAGGTCAAAAGTAAAGCTTTCTATTCACATGTGTCAGGGTTACTGTCTGTTTTCTCACCAAGAGAAAAGAAAGAATGAAAAAGTGTGACACATACTTGCAGTGCTGTATCATTCACTTCATTGCTGAGAGTAAAGAATTGTTTGCTGCATCTGCTGGGAGAAGGACAAAATTCAAGCAAAAAGGCTAAATGCTGCCTGTATGTAATTCCTAACTCCAAGGCTTTTAAAGAGCTCTTATTTTCAGCTCTCCATGTATTAAGTTTCGGATATGAGTGTCACGGGATTTAAGCAGGGGCAGAATTACCTCAATACTGTCTCCTCTTAAAAATGTTTCCTGAATATGGAAAAGTATTGCATGGGCAGGAAGGAAGGTGACTTTCATCAAACAAATCTGTCATGCAGTGAGACTATTTAACTCATCAAACAAACCCTGGTATTTTTGCCTCTGAATATAAGCATTAACCTAGAAAAATGAGAGAGATTAATGAAAATTCAAATTGAGAGAATGAAAATAAGAGATAAACTACTGCTTTGCAGATGAATGAATTTTTAAAAATGCTTAAATCCACAGAGCTTGTCAAAATGCACCAAGAAGTGCCCTGGTAAGTGAGAAATGACACGGAGAGGGTAATAAATGTGAATGAGGAGCTTTGTGTTCCCCCAGTGCACTATTTGTACACTACAAAAGCTTTAGAAGAATTGTAATTCTACACTCACTGTTGCTTATCTTGAGGAAAGTCCATGCAGTCTGCAAAGTGGCTGTTGCTATTCTGTTTTTAAAGCCCATCTGAGAGCACAGGGACATTGCAAACAAGAATCTTTCACGAGTATAATGGGGAGCCTTGGAAAAATAAGGAAACATTCAGACAAGTGAAAATCCTTTAACTGTAGTCAAAGCAAGTTAGAAAACAATTAATATATCAGCTGACTTTAGTTTGTGGATGCTGTCATGGTAGATAAAACCAATACCCATGGCAGATAAAATATACATGGTAATACACGTGCATCTATCAAAGGAATATGGCAATATGAGTGAATCCCACATAAGGAAATTATGATTACATTGTATTGATCTGCAGAAAGAATTTACCTCCAGGCTAGATACAGAGTGAATCCAAGAGTTTTGTATAGAGTCAGTAAATAAGGACATGTTCATAGTTCTGACATTTTCTAGCCTCTTAAGTCTTCTTGTTGTTCTCCCAGCCACAGTGAATGAAGTTACGTTAGAAACATTACTGTGTCATTAACTTACTGGACAGCTGATCTGATAAAATATATTTAAAAATAAGTATACACATAAATTTTCAAGTTGGTCATAGTTAAATCTTGTACAATCCATGACAGAGATTGCATTGGACAGAGAGTCCGTTGTTTTTGGTGGGGTGCATGAGCATGGTATTTGCTCTGCAAGTGCTGGTGGAAATTCTTGTGAGTACATCGTTAGTCTTCAATGGTCAGTGGTCATTTCTGAAGGCTGCATCAGCAAATACTTCTGCTAGAAGTCTCTTTCTGCAGCATATTAGTATAAATTTAACCCACTTGGGAAGTGCAAACAGCAGGGTTGATGAGCCTGGGATCAGTGCCAGGCCAATGCAGCTACATGGCTTTTGTACCAGCCAGCTCCTATTCTACAAGCTTGGGAAGGAGTTAAGGAGAATCCCTCCATGTAAGATGTACTTAAACATAGCCATGACACTGAGGCAAATGTTATAGTAACTGCTGGTGAGGGGTGCCAAATGTGTCATCTCACTGCTCTTTTCAGCTGGGCAGTGGAAGAGAAAAATAAATCCTTTCAGATTGGAAAAATTCATCCTGAATTTCCCTTTTCTAATTCTTCAAGGTCCCTTTCTCCTGATTTCATTGTCTTTCTCAAAGCAATGCTGAATACTGCTTTGCTTACCTTAAATTTGGATCATCAAAGTGTCCTTTTTCCTTTGGCATATTTGCTAATTTCCTTAGATTTATATCTCTCTGTAATGATTAGACTTTTATTAAAATTAGCACCTTAGATTCACAGAGAAAAACTGCAACAAACTTAGGAAGCTCAATGTAAATCTCATTGCCCACATTTAATCTGGAAGCCACAGAGGGGCAATAAACATGGCAACCCTGTTGCAAATTAGTGTGAAACTTTTCAAACTACAATACAATCGTAGTTTAATTTGGTTTACCTCAAGAATCTCTTTGTGATATATCTGGGAAATTCAAGATAGTGACAATGAGTAATTCTGGTTTAGGAGCAAAAGTTACCAGTTGTTGCCAGAGAATTGTGTGCTGCTTAGTTGAGTTTTGATGTTCTTCCTGCTATCTACAAACCCAATTTTTCCACATGACTTTCTGATGAGATCTAAATCTCTGTATCAAATGTTAAAATCCTTGGCACTTGCAAAACAGTAAGATTTATGTAGTGAGTAGTGGATGAGGAAAATAAGGTTATTCTCACTAGGGAAGGGAAGACATTTTAGTGATCTAATTGTTGTTCCTCCTCATATGCAGAAGACTGATAAAATTGATCTACACAAAATTTTCCCACCTTCAAAAACACAAAGCAAAATGACATAATGCACATCCTAGGAAATCAGAAGAAGGTAGGAACTTAACAGGAAACTACTGTATTTCACCCAAAGAGAAATAAACATATTGAAGGGATTATAAAAATTGTCCTCTTAGAGTCGCAAAATCAATTCTTTCAAGGGATAACTAAAGAAACTGTAGAAAGAAATAATTGAAGTGCATAGGAAAAAGAAGTATCTTTAAAAGGACAAGGAGGCAAGAGTTCCTTTGGTTTCTAAGTACCTGGAATTTCTGGTTTAAAAGGATGCTAGTTCATGCACAGAAGCAGGAAATTATATTCCAAGTCTAATATCCCAACTTTGAAATGCACTCTCTTACTCCTTTTATGCACTAGTCTTGAATATGTATTGAGTGAGACCTATATGGTCCTTTTTTGTGGGAAGAGTCAACTTTCAAGTGGAACAAACCAGTAGTTTGAACCACTTTCAGATGACAGTTCTTCCCTTATCTTTCTTCAAGCTCAAAACCACAGAGGTGCAAAATCGCATTTAAAAGTAGTGAAAGTGAGTGCTATATGCTGGAGTATCTGTGCAAAACAAATCTGCAAGAGGTAGGAATGGGGTAAGAGAACATCACTGTTGCCTGGTCGGATGAAAGGGAGTAGTTCAGAGACGTTCCTACAGGAGGAACCTCACCAGGACTATTCTCACTCTAACAATTCAGAGTTTATTGGACATGGAGGACTAAATTTACAAAGAGAAGCATATGCTTCCTTCCTTCACTGGCTTAATTAGAGCCTAAGTACCTGAAGCAGTAGGATATGCAGAAAAAGCTGACTATTTCTTGCCTTTCCTGTATCTACTTGTAGATTCAGTTTGTTAATACCCACAATTAACTGCAGGAAATAAAAAAAGGGTCATACCCCTAAGAAGAAAATATTTCTCCGTCTTACTCTACGTGTTAAGGCTTCCCTGGCAAGGAATTCTGATTTTCTGCTGCTCTGGCAGATTGTTTGAAAATGAGCGACTGCATTAGCACTTCTGGAACACAGAATATAAGCTGAGAGTGTGAGAAAGCATTGTGGAAGCCTTCCTGCTTGAGACACTTAAAAACTAAATGACTGAAGCTTTTAGAAATTTAGTGTAGTAGACTGACACCTAACTAAAAAGGAAATAAAAGAGATTGCCCAGGAGCAATTTTTGAGTTGCAGTTTTGCTGTGCTCCAGTGCTGGATGGGGCACTTGGCTGAGCTGTTCCCAGATAATTGACTCTGTTACTGCCCCTAAGCAGGCTCCAGGCAGGAACAAGCAGGAAGAGGAGGCAAGTAAAAAGTCTTAGAGGGCACAACTCACTGAAGGAATGAGCTCAGTTGGTTCCTGGGTTAGAGTGATCAGCAGGGAGCATCACTCTAACCATTCACAGGTGCAATAGAGCTTTGAGTATTTAGGCATCTGTAGTAGCAGGAACCGAAAGAGGCCAAGTTTTGCCAAGACTGGTAAAAACTGAACTTTCTCCCTGCCCCCACTCTTCTTAGCATAGAAGGGAAGGTAAAATAGAAAAAGTATCTGTTTCATATGCCACAGTGCAAGAGAGATAAGTCCACTGACAGCGTCTGGGGACAAGTCCAGTGGTTCTGGGGCCAGGAGCAGGTCAGGAGCTTTGGAGGTGAAACTCTGTTGGAGGCAATGAAGTCCTTCAGGTCCATTCATCCAATTAACATAAATCTTTACATTTAAAAAATAATTCTTTAGGGATTTTGTTATATCTTATAACCACGTATTCAGACCTTGGACATTGTTCATAACAGTTATATTTTTAAGAGTGACAAGCAGACTTTCACCCTGCTTTTAGCCTCATCTGCTGTGTCTTGCCTTGTCTTGTCTTTGCATTTGAGCCAACAATGAGGGAACTTTCTTTCCTACTTGAGCAGATGTTTACCTTTCAGCACCTAAGATGACCTTTTGACTTGGGTTTGAAATTTTGGCCCTGCTGAAATGGGTGGAGGTTTTGGCATTGATTTTGATAGAGCGAGCATTTCATTCCAGGTGCTCTGCTCAATAAAGCATATAAAATTACAAAACACAGGCCCTTCCTCTTTCTCAACTTCTCAGTCATCCCAGGTATTACTAAATGATAAACACAAAAATCTGGAGGAAACAAAATGGCATCTTAAAAAAATCTCCTACATGAATAATTAAAATACCTTTTAATATATATAATAGGTGCACCTATATGCACATGCACACATATATATATATGCTGTCAATGGGATCAAAGCTTTTCTCCAGCACTTTAATAGGTGGCATGCACCCTCACTTATCTGCTAAAATCAAAACCTGTACATGCACATGCAGGTGCTGGGAGTTGCTTTTTCATATTGTTGGCACAGGGCCACATAGTAGAGCCATACACCTCACCTTCATTTTTTAACAAGCCTGTGTTTTCTCAGGTGTTCATTTATCTCTGTGAAGAAGTTTCTCAGACCCGTAACCCCAGGTTTAGCACGCTAATAGGAAGAGGTGCTCTTGCTGCCAATAAACAGGCTTTATGCTGTCTTAGATGCAAGGATAAAACAATAGAATTATCTTTTTATTATTTATAAATATTCTTTGCAAATATAAGAATCATGAGCATGGAATAGTAACAATTGGCACTTGAAACCGACCGCCAAAGGATGTAGTAGGTTTTCTACATTTGGATAACTTTCTAAAAGACAAGTTTAGGTTCAATCCACAAAATGCTGTCGCAGAGGCATGAGCCACTGTATGAAATGCATGGTCTCTGTTGTAATGGCTCTTTTTGTCTTTAAAAATCCATGAGTCCATGCCGGTTTTGGCAACAGAAAGATACCATGAACAGAGGCAGAAGGAACTAAGGATTATTTTCTTGGGAAAAAAATATTCCTTTGAACATTGAAGCTAAACCAAGGGAGGTGCATATAATCATCCATGTGATTAACATAAGCACTCTGCTCAAGTGGGCCAGTCTTTTAATTCACTATTAAGTCCCAAAATTGCAGCATGGATTGACTGAATTTTTGAGTGAGTGATTGAATTGTTTATATTGAATATCTTTTTGGCAGTTTAGGAAGTGACTCTGCTCTTACTACTTAAGCCCCATTAGAACACTTGTGATTTTTCTTCAGGCAATATTGTCAGTTCGCATTTCTCTCAATTCTCTGCATTTTGACAGCAATGAGTCAAACTATGAATTTTTTTCCTTGTCTGAGAGTCCTTTGCTTCTCTGCAGTTGTCTTCTTCAAGAGTTCATTTCTTCTCCTTTGCAATCAGAAGAGTTTTATTGTTGCCTCTCACAGATTAGGAAGAGGGCTCTGGTTTTTCTTTTGCACATTTATTTGATTCAAAGAGCTGGCTCTTGTTATCTAAACTAAAAGTCACTTTCTTATCCATTAGTCATTTTATGTTAAAGATCAAAAGTCTGGGGGATTTGTTGTTGATTCTAATCTCACAACATTTTTCTTTATTTACTCTTCTTGTAGATTTTGTATTTGAGAATTTGCAAAACTTGCTTTCAATGTCAACATTCAAGCACTTCCCATAAATAAAAAAACTGAAGTAATTTAAAATAGTTTCAGAGCCTTCCCCCACAGTATCAGATGGAATAGTTTGTAGTTTCCTGATATTAATCTGTGTTTTTATTTTATGTTGTAGTATTATGTTACCACTTGTTTTTTCTAGTCCTTTTCGATCACTGCTGAAATGTATAAGGTTACGACAAGAAATTATATCTTTAAAGGATTTTAAACTCCTTCTAATGTCTGCTTACTTTTATAGGTACTATGGAAGATGTACTATTTTAAAATTTTATTAGAATCAAAAATGTTTAACTCCTATTTATTTCAGAGTTTCCTGACTGAGCCTGAAAATAAAAAAAAAACCAAAACCAAAACCAAACCAACAAACAAAATGATTGCTTAAAACTATATATTATTCTAGCTATTTACATGAGAATAGCTTTCAAAGTGATCAGTCACTCCGAGGAGGAGGAGGACATGTGACAGAAACTGCCTTTTGGGAAGGAAGGGAGGAGTATTCAGGTACCCAGAATTTTGTGGACAAGTGAACATCCTGTGTGTCCAGTGCATGGAGCAGCAGGAATCATTAGAGATAATCCAAGGAATAACTGTGGCTAACCCAGCACGGCAGGAGCCGCTTTAGACAGGGCTTGCTCTGCACTTGTTGGTGTCCTTGAACGATGCACGTGGCTCCAAGTCTGACACCCCGAGTCCTGCTGTTGCTCATGGAGAGGCTGTTGCGTCACCTGCAGCAAGTGACACCCGCAGGCACAGGGAGGTACTGAGGACACTCTTTTCTAAACGTTTGCTGCAACAGGCTTTGCACTGCCCAGAGGTCACCTGTGGCTTTAACATCTGCCTCTCCCAGGGGGGATCTCTCCTGGATGGCTTATTCTCTAATTTCCAGTATGGATTATGTTGTTTAAAGTATGTTTTTCTGTTAGTAGACTCTAAATAAAATAGGGTGAATACTCCTTGAGAAGGGATTTGAGTAATTCTGTTGGCTTATTTTAGTATGTGCACAAATCGTTTGCTTCCTTTAAACTTTCATAAAAGGGATTTAGGAATTATTATTTGTGGTCATAGGGATAAGAAGAAAAAAGGTTGTAAATATGTTCTAGGCACAATATTTACACTGCAATTCTATGTCTGGTTCTCTTGGATACTGTATCTGAATTAGGTGCTGCCTGATCTGGGAAGGGTCAGGTG
Source organism: Neopelma chrysocephalum (assembly GCF_003984885.1). Lineage (NCBI taxonomy): Eukaryota > Metazoa > Chordata > Aves > Passeriformes > Pipridae > Neopelma > Neopelma chrysocephalum. The sequence goes on from NW_020897809.1 coordinate 4,353,862, forward strand.
GACAGTAATTATCACACACGGGTGGTCTGAGATATTTCCCGTTGCCAACAGCTTTCCAGCAGTCCCTCAGGTGAATTGTACTTTCATTGGAGCTCTCAGGGAATTTTTAAGTAAGTGCTTTTGTAAAAAATGCTGAGGTTAAATTGGAAATAGTTTGCTAACAAGAAGGACTATGACTGTCATTTGAAATATCAGACAGGGATAACTAGCCAGGGTCTAGTTTTGATGGTTTTTAAGTTCTCATACATACAAGCTCCATTTCTACAGAGGAATTTGCATTTAATCCTCTTTAAACTTCCCCTGAATTTTGTTTATGTTCTGGTTTTGGCTGGAGTAGAGTTGATTTTTTTCACAGTAGCTGGTATGGGGCTGTGTTTTGAACCATCTATTTGTATTTTTCAGGTAGTGCCTTTGTAGCTTGCTTTATTCTTTCACTGATGTGTGTCCCTCCCCAGTAAAAACCACAAAACAAACTAGATTTCAAAATACATATCCTCTGAAGCACTTTCCTAGGAATTTTGCTGAGCCTAAATGTTTTCAGCATGTGTGAGAAAGTAAATATACATGTAACAAAGAGTTCTTCCTTCCCTGGGCAAAAGTGTGTTATATAATGGAAGAAATATTATTCTTGGCATGATAATTAAAAAGAAATCACACATTTGAAAAGTACCAGCCCACAAAAAACAGGGCTTACAGCTGGCAAGGCAAATAACAGCATTCTAGGACAACTTTTTTTTCCACTATGGTAGTAGTTACATGGGTGCTATGTCAGGAGCCTTTGGCTTTGGTTTTTGTAGTAACATTAATACAATTGAAACCATACTATTTTTTTTCCATATTAATTTTGCAGAAGTAACTTTCTTCACATTTCAACTGGACAGTAACAAGTGAAGTCCACACATACCAAATCCAGAACTGTTTCATAACAGTTTAATGATTTCTTCATTTTTCTGTGAGATTTCTTATAACATCCCCAGCGTATTAGAGATTATAAATTTATGCAATCTCTTTCCTTATCCTTCTGTCTCATTTTGTACCATGGCAAGTCTGTACAGCCCATGTTCCTGCTCTCCTCCCAGGTAGCTTGGCGCTGCCTGGAGATATTCTAAGTACCAATGTATCTGCCACTTTCAGGGGTAATTTGCACTTTTATTAAAGATAGATTAAAAAAAAAGTGTACCTTTAGAATCCTGCAGGTCAAACATGGAGCCTTGGGGAGGCTGTGAAGCTCTGAAACCAAATGTTTGACTTTTTCTTTTTTATTTTTTTTTTTTTTTTTTTTTTTAAACAAGTGGATTTGCACAATGACCTCAGTACTGGGACATGGGTAAATACCACAATCTTGCTTTAGACAATTATATCCCCAGAGAGCACAGTCAGTACCAAGGAGCTTCTGCAGGGGAACCTGTTGAGGGAATGGAGCAGTAACACTGCCAGAAAGAGCCAAGGTTGTCTCAGCCTCTGAAATTTTCTAATTTTTCTGCACTACATTCTCATGTCCCCTTAATGCAGGTGTGATCACAATATCCCCCTAAGAAAATATCTATACCAAAAAGGAAGAGAAAAAACCCACAACCCCCTCTTCTCCTGGGAGCTGAGCCCAGCCCAGTGGCCCCAGTGCAGGCCCTGGGGTGTGCCACTGGGCACACTGGGGAGTGATTGCAACATCACCTTCTGGTGGAGAAACCTCTGTGATTGCCTTCAGGAGAATGGTCTGATCCACAGCCCATGATGCTGTTGCTGAGTGAGTGGCAGGGGCATTCCCTGTGTGTTTTGGAGTGAGGATTTGGAAGGAGGGGGGTTTAGGTTGGCCACACCTGCCAGCAGCTCCAGAGGAGGTTCGCAGCTCCAGAGGAGGTTCACAGCTCCTTCCTGCTGGGAAGACAAGGCCTCTCCATGCATTACACTGACATCATATCTTCCATGACTGTAGCTTATTGCAAATAGCCTATAAAACAAAAAAAGGCCAATATGAAACCTTCCTGATGAGATAAGAATTGTAAAAATACTCTTCCCCACTCCATTATATAACAGTGTAATGTCCTACTGAAGATGCCAGAAATACAGGGAGAAAGAGGAGAGGAAGCACATGTCATCACTTCGTGCAATCTTTTTTCTCCTCCACCACCAGCAGGATGAGCTGATCTCACTCCAGCTTGTACAAGGGCTCAGGACTTCCAAGCTGGGGAAACCTGGGAGGAGATAGTCTGTGATGGAGACCTGAGAGAGTCCCTGAATTTGCAGATCCTGTAAGAGCTGTCGTTTTCCAGTGTGCCCTTCTGTGCCTGTATGCACCAGGCTGGTGGGTTCCTCAGGCACCAATACCCTTTTTGAGGTCACAGTGTATTTTAGAAGATTTGCTTTTGACATCATGTGGCCAGAGTCGTTTGGAGCCTGATCATGCACTAAAGAACATGTCAGGAAACCACAAGACATAATTTCTCTGTGTGGCAATAATCTGCAGGGAGCCTGGATAGCTGTAATGGTACATTGCTGCTCGCTTTACATCTGACTTTGCATTAACTCTTCAATTTGCTTGCTTTGGCTTCTCTGGCTGTTAAATACATACACTCAGGGTCACTTTGACATAGTAAAAATTCAGTTTCGGGAGTCAGCTCCTTAGTCTCCAAACCCTGGAGTTCCTCATGTCAGCCCTGCTCCCACGTGCTGCACAGGGTCACGTGTACTGTGCCACTGCGGGTAAGTCTCCATCTCACCCTCCCTTGCTAATTTGCTGGGACAGTGACTAATTCCAGAGGCATTGGTAATGAGCTGGGGATTTTCACCTGAATGAAATTTACTATAAAACTTCCAAGGATTGTTTTTAACTGTTATCATATGAAAAGTAGTTTTAAAAACATCTCTGTCTACCACTCCTGCCTTTGCTGTGCCAAACTCCAGCAAGCAGGGGTCAGCTTATTTTTAAACCCTTTTTACTGTTTTCTAGTTTTAGAATTCTCTTCTACTAATGCAGAAGCTTTACCCTTTCTATCAAGTCTGGAGTAGTCCACTCCCTATTTCCCTACTTCTTCTCTCTTTTGATCATTTAGATTTAAAGAGACTGGATAAAACCAGGTAGCTGAAACATCCAAAATCTGTCTTTGGAAGAGGGGTTTGTTGTCCTCCTCTCCCCACAAATCAGAATGATGCTTGCAAGCCTGCAGATGCACTATTCCTCCTCCCATCCAAAACATATTTAGATTATAGGGTCTCTCAGGCCCAAGAGAGGCAAAATGTATTGAACAGGGGAATAAGATCCTCATGAACTTCTGGTACGGGAGGAATCAGTGAGTAATTGTTGCTAGATCTAGTTTTTCTTAGAATTTACTGCAGCTTTTATTTAAGAAAATGTGCTTTAGATACTTTATATTCCTTGCTTTCATCTATTAAAAACAGCCAAAATAGTATTTGATAAAAATAGCCTGTTATTTGAAATACATTTCCTTAAATGACTATCATCAAAAGTAAATGAACTTTAACAAAATTAATTCTGTACTTTTCCATACTAAAACCATTCAACCTCAGATTTATGCTCTCTGTGACTTTAAAAATTAGATTGAAGAGAGGCAGGCAAAGACAAACCAAATATTAACAGCAGCAGGAAGAAAACCCCAAGTATCTGGCAGAGAGCACAATAGATAGACCCCTTCCTACCCAACCTGCTGTTTCACCTCGACTTATAAAATGGAAACCGGCCTTAGAGCTGGGTGACCTGCAGAAACAGAAACACATAGCATGGAAAAAGAAAAAATAAAAAAAAATAATCAGAGCAGCAATGTAGCTATGTATCGCTGAAAATATTTGGCTTGGCTGCAGCGTCAGCTTAAAGCTTAAGCAGTTCTTGATTTTTCTTCAGGTTGGTTTACGCATCATTAACAAGGACTGTACTATGGTTAGCTCGGTCACACAGAAGCTGCTCCCAGGATCTCAATATCTTGAACTATGCTAAAGGTACAAGTCAGAATAAATATACCATGTTTATAATTTATACTTGAAGTGAATAACGCTGCATTGTCAAATCTCAATTAGCCGTGGTCGCTTATTTGGTCTGAGGATTATCTTTGCCACGGACCCTGAGATCTTGGATCTGGCAGATTTCTTAACTAAGATAAAGTGTTGTGCAAACAGGGCTCCTCTGCCCCCCGGGCCAGCCCAGCTCTGGGAACAGTCGGGCAGAGCCTGCTCAGCCTGCTGGGTCCGGCCGGAGGGTCCCGTTCCATGCAGGAATCTCAGCAATCGCCCCCGTTCCCACCCCAGCTCCTCCGAGCCTCCTGCCCAGGGGGAAGGTTGGGAATTTACCGATCATTATTTTGTCTCCTGCCAGGGCCACTTTCTTTCTTTGCAATTCTTTGCAATTGTGGATTGGATTCTTCCTAATTCTACTCCTTAGAGATTTTTCTCCCCAAAACCCTTATGGGAAGGGTAAAATAATGATTGGCAATTATTGCTTTATCATTGGAGAAAGAAACAATGCAGCTCATGAATAGTAAATGACCAGAGAGGTAGTTATTCCCCTCCTCATGAACATCTCTTTGTCAGGGTTAGATGATGTCCAGAGAGCTGCAGAGCCCTCTGGAAAGCTTTATGCCATATCTGCACAACTTGTTACTCATATAACTGTGATCTCTGTCATAATGTGAAGGTTTGCAATTAAATATAAAATAGGTGCATGAACACTCATTACAAGTTCTTACCATGTCAATACATGAGAGAGAAAGGATTTTCCCTTGTAAATACAGGCCTGAATTAGGAGTTAAAAATGCCTCCTTCTGTAAAATGCTGTCAAAATGTAAATGTTTTTCTTCCAATAATGCAGGTACCTTAAGACTGATTAAAACCAAAACAAAAACAAACAAAAAAACTCAAACAAAAGCAACACAACAAGATTTTAAAAAGCCCTTTCTAGAATTCTGTGGATAGGTATAATAATAAATGATGTTTCTGAAGTGAGGAGGGGTTAAGCAAACTCAGCTCTGATGGCTCTATTTCCAGCTGTAATAAAATATTCCAGTGTCTTGCAAGAGATCCTATAAATGTGAATACAGAAAAGCTGAACATTTTTTTACACAGGCAGGTCTTTTCCTCAAGCATAAATATTCTTAGTCTGTTTTTTTGGAGATAAAGACTATATCATTACCAGACCAATGGCTGGAATTTCTCTTTGAAAAAGAATCCTTGTAAATGCTGTGTCTCTGAAGCCAAATGCTCATAACTTCTAGTGAAAATTTCACTAAATATTCCATACAAAGACCAAATCGTGCTAACTAAGAACTTTCACAGTTTATGCAAAGTTAATATCATATAATGTTGAAAAAAGAGAAGTTATAAAGCTACTTTCTGTGTAAATAATTTGGAGTTTTTATGATTACATAAATGAAAGTCCCTTCTAGATTTTTAAAATTGTTTATGCACCTAAATCCCATTGAATTAAGTGGAAGTTAGGACCATAAATATAAATGCTTACTTTTATTATGAATTCTTAATATAAATCTGAACTTCTTAAGAACTTTTGAAAATTTTACAACTTTTTTTTAATTAAAAAGTAGAAAAGTGAGTATGCAAGAAATCATATTCCCCAAACAGTGTGTGCATGAAAACAAATCCACTATCTCAAACTCCATTGAAAGAAAGTCAGTAGTATAACATATTACTGTCATGTGAAATGTACAAAAATACCTTATAGTCTCTTTAGAAGATTATTTCCAATCGGCATTGAGCTTTAAACTACACAGAAAAATAATTGATAATTCAATTAGATCTGGATTTTTTGAGTTGTTTTTTGAAGATGTTGGGATTGATTTAAAGAGCTTTCAGATATTCTTTACCTTTTCTTATGACAAGTAACATAAAAAATAAAAGATTTCCCCATATAACAGTAGCCACTGGTGTCCTGTGTCAGGGTATTAACCTTTTTAACCCTGTCAGTTGGCTGGGGCCAGGAAATATGGACTAGTCTTTTACTACTCTTCTGTGTGTCACAACTTTATTATGCATCACATTTTTGCTCTTCTGAAGTGTCTATAGCACTAAAAAAATAGTCTTGTAAAGAGAATGCAGTGCTACATGGCTGAAAAGGTATGTAGGACTGAATATCATATATTTTATCAAAGCAATGTCCTTCTTCATCCAGAGCACATTATTGTTGCTCTGTAAAACCTTAACATCAAAGAAAGACTCAGGGTTCTGTTTCATATTTTGTAAAGGTGATCTCTGAGCAGTTCTATTTGAATTATCCAATAGTTTGCTGTATATCATTTTGCTGATGACAAGAAAGCTGTCTCATACTCTTACTGGTGTCTGTGCAAAGTTGGCTTGTCCTTCAAGTCAGTATAAAGCCATATACAGCTGATTAGCAATAAATATTTCAACTGCTTTTAAAGAAATATTAGTTCCTTCAGGCAATGCTATTGTCCATTGCTTATACATACTAAAATCTTTTCAGAGTGCTTGTACACATTCTCCCTTAAGAATAATACCGAAAATTATACAAGCACCTAAAATGTCATCATGGTAAGATGGCATCATATTGCTAGAAGAATTAAAGACACCTCTTAATTCATAGAAAAACATTGCTTTATCACTTAATTGTAAATCTTCAGAGATTTACACGTTGCTTTCAGAAATCCAGATGGTGGTAGAAGAATGTTATCTTCCACTAAATATCATTTTGTTAAATACATAACAGCTTTGGTCGTTAATGGCAAGCTGCATCCAATTCTCTTCTCGTTTCTGGGGTTACAGATGATGTAATAGCTTGGCTTCTTGCTCCTTCCTCTTATGTCCATTTCTTCCAGATTGTCACCCATAATTTACCATTCACTTTTATGCAAAAGGTTCACCTCCAAACACTGTTTCTTCTGACAGCCATAGTAGCAAGTGGTAATAGTGACTTGGAGTGGATGTCCTCAAACCACAGCAGTATCTGCCCTTCTGCCTGCTTTGATCCTGACCATCTGGTGCAGGCAAGTGGCCCCACCATCACCTTTGGCTGGGGAGAGCTTCCTTCCTGCCTGTACCTTCTACCTGCACTTCCCAAGGATCCCCTGCATCTCTGCCACCGCTCTCCTCCGTTGGAGCCAGAAATGGACACGGTTTGAATCCATCTCTGATGCAAAGTTTATGCTTTGATGGAATAAGCTGACTGGCCCACACAGCACCAGGTGAGCTTCCACTTCCCAGATGAGATTTTTTTTTCCTCCTCTGTGTGTGTGTGTTTCTGGCTCAGCAACCTCCTTTGACTTAACTCCAATGTCACACAGATAACCTGAGGAAACTGTGACATTTATTCCCCATCACTCTGTCATCCTCCACAGCAGGGTATTGCTGATGGGAAACTTAAATATGATCCAGGGAGCATTCAAATGAGACTTCATCACCATTAAATGCAATTTTGTTCCCAAAATCACTCCGTTTCTCCTTAGCAACTTTAGTCCTTTAGAAAACAGTGGCAAAGACCGTGGCAACACTCCCTGCAAGGCGGTTTTTTTGTGCTACAGCAGGATTTCAGCTTCATTCCAATCCCTCTGTGCACCTCTGGCAGCCTTTGGTAGACAGCTTGTTGGGCAATGGATGTTTTGGGGGTGAATTCAATCAGGAGAGCAGTAAAAAATAAAGTGAGGGGAAGTTTTCCTATTTGGTGAGATGATGCAACATTGCAATAATCTGGAAATAGATGGACTGAATAGCCTTTTACTTGCCTGATTTATAAGTGAAGTAGACAAAATAAAGGAGAATATACTTTCAAGAATAATCCTACCTCAGACTTTTCATCTGAAACTAGTTTGAGTTGGTCACTCTTCACATTTTCCATTTCTTAAGCTAATCAGTATTCACAGTTTCCTTTTTTTTTAATGCTTAGTATTCAAAATGCCATATTAACTCATTCTGATCTGCAACGAAGCCACAGCATTTTCAAAATTTTACATTAAATCAAAATTCTGGGGGAAAAAAGGTATGTTTATTCTAGACTTGTAAAAGGTGTCTCAAACTTTAGCCATATAATTTTGCAACATATTTGCTCTTATAAGCCAGTTTGGTTCCTCACTAGTTTGTGTTATGTCAGTAATAGCAATCTGATCGTATAGTAAGTACGGTCTGTTCATTTTTAATTAAGGAGAAGAAGGACTCAGCTGATTAAAAACCTTTTCTTTCTTTTCATTCTCAGTGGGTGCACCTTAACCACTCCTGACAGCATTTTACATTACCAGAAAGAACCCTGTAGTGACTGATGTGCCTGTATGGTCCAGAGCAGAGCAGAGTTGAGAGGTCATTGACGATCCTGAACTCAACAGCTGGGCTGGAGAAGTTGATGGGTCCCCAACAGCTCTGAAGCCTTTGGGCTTCTTTTAAGGGGTCCATAGCAGCAGATTATGGATTTGCTCCACTTTATCATCTTTTGTGGACCCCTTAAAAGTAGTCCAAAGACTTCTAAAGTGACTAGTGGAATCCAGGTTCATGTCTTTCTTTTCACTTCTGATACTTGTGCAACATCTTTTCATCCCTGCCAAGGAGGGCGAGTGATCACGGTCACTGTGTTGTGCAGGCATCGGTAGTTTTGCACACTGTATATTTCTACTGATCTTCCAGAAGCTAAAAATTAAGAAAAGGGTATTATACAAATCCCTGCCTGAAAAACTGAGGTTATAAATTAATTTTTCAAAACATTCTGAGGTTAAAAAAAAAATCCCGGTGAAAATTTGTTCATTTCAGAGTATTTTTCTTCAAAAACCTTCATTCAGACTTCTGAGATTTATCAAGCAACTTTGTGGAGAAAGAAGATTTCACTAAAATATTGTAAACCATGCATATATCTATATATATGGAGAAGGACAAGCCATATCTGGTCTAAATCAATTGCAAATAGAGACATAATTTAGCTGACATTTCTGATCCAAGGAGTACTCCTTATGCATTGATTTGGTGGGAAGGAAAATTTGTTACCCTTCTTTTTTTTCTGTATCACAGAGCTTGTTTACTTAGGAAATATGCTTTAAACCTTACAATTTAGATGCAAATGTTTTTTTGTGTTTCTTTAAACACTATACATCCTGTACAAATAAATACTGCTCTGTTTTCCTATGATAATCAATTTTACCCATATCAAAAAAATGGAATTTCCCTTTTCAGCATTTGCAGCTGAAATATTTTTTTAGTTTTAAGATTTTGCTTTCATTTTTTAACCGAGTAAGTTTTATGGTTAGAGTAATTAAAATTGGAACACATCGGGTTCCAGCAGCCCCTTGGATGCATTTTATGCCTAGCACTCCCCTGCTTTGCCTGGCCTTGACTTTCCCTCCCTTCCTTCCCCTATTGTCTTTTTCTAGTGCAGCAAAGAAAATAGCTTTATGCCAAATATCATACATGGCTTTTTTTTTTTTTTACAAAGGTTATGCCTTTTTTGGCATATTTTTCTAATTTATGATATGTTAGTCCATCTTCATTTTATTCTTACTGCTGGCATAACTGAGAGTTTAGAACTTGGGTTTACAGTGTTGTCTATATGCAATTAAATACAATCAACTTCCAGTGGTAAAGTTTTGGTCACTTGGTTCAAAATGCTGCAATAACATATCCTGTTTTAAGGTTTAGGTTTTTCTTCAAGACACTAATATGGTGTTCATTATCAAAGGACAAAGGGCACTCGGAATTGTAATAAGGACTTTCTGGTTTTAAATTCCATTACTTGCATTAAAACCACTTACTGCCACTAAGAAAAATGAGTATAACTTTGTGAAGTTTGTGGCAAATAGGCAGTCTTTTGATATCTTATAGCAGAATGTTTCAGTTAATAGGCCTGTACTTGAAAGTACCCTTTCACACCAATGGTTGCAAGTGCATTCTGTGTTTTTGTTTAAGTCTGACATCCATGAAAAGACAACCAAGATCTGTTTCTTATTGTGCATTAAAGAGGGTTCTTTGGAAATTGCTGAATAACTTAGCAATATGCTCTGTATCATTTCTACCGATGACAGGAGAGATGTCATCCCTGGTGCATCTGTCTTAAGTATCCTCTTGGATAACTTCTGTATATTGCAATCTGTGTCATTTCTTCGAATAGGAAGTGGTTTCAAAAGCTCTGTTAATTGAAAAATACCAAAATATTTCGCATATTTGCAAGAAAAAAAATAATGGAGCATACTGACTCTTGGAAATCAATTCCCAATAATAAGTACTATTCCATTAACAAAAAAAAAAAAAAAAAAAAGGAAAAATACCACAACACTCCTACACCTAATTCAAGAGCAGGGCTGTTTTTTCAACACAAATATGTTGAAGCATTTCATCAGGTCTTTGCCTTGTTGTGTTTAATGATCACAGCTGTACCAAGTTGGTTTGTCTTCCAGTCAAGACAGCTGGTCAGGCCTGGAGATTGACTTTTGTTGTATTTTCATGTGTAGATTCTTTTTTTTTTTTATTTATCATTTTTGTACTTGAAACAACAAAAGGGTCCTTCTCAAATGAGGTGCACCTCCAAGGGCTGGCTGTGCATCAGCCCAGATGCTGGCTGAGACAGGCTCACAGCTAATGGAGGACTTCAAATACAGGAGGGACAGATGGGTGGTGGGCATTGGTCAAAAGAAATCTACTGTGATTTAGGAAATGTCCTCTACCAAAGATGAAGTAATTTGAGTTAATGGTACTAGCTGATGGTGCTCAGTGAACATATTTGTGTTAGATTTAGCCTGCAAATATTTGGACTGTGCATTACATGGTATCTCAGTGAAGACCCTCTCTTTCTTAATCAAAAAGCCTGTTTTAGGGAGCCCCTGTTACATCTGGGGTGGGGGATGCTGGAGGCTGCTTTTCTTTATATGCATATGCTTTGTTTTCTCTTCTTTTAACAACATCAGTGCAGGCAACATCTCTGTCATCCTGACTTACACTGTGATTTTAAGATGTCATCAGAAACATTTTTTTTAGCAATTCGTTAATTGCTTCTCCTGTATGTCTCCATAAACATTACATGTAGATATATTGGTATATATATTCATGTGTTTTATGTTTGTATAAACATACTGCTAATACTGTGTTTCTCCAATAGAGAGCTCTATAAATCTAGACCTCCAGAGATACCTTATAATGACTTAAACATTACACCAAACGAGATTCCAAGGGGACATGATCAGGATGTAATAATGGGCCAATGTCAAAAAGGATTTATGATTATTATTCATATGACTCAACCATATGCTCCAGCTACTGCTGTAATCTTGCTTGTCTTGGTCTGACATCTGTAGTGATAATGAGTAAAATTGCATTACGCCACAGAAAAAAATCAAGACACTTAAAAAATAACTAGTGGGCTGCCAGGAGAAACATTGACCTCCTCTGTAGGGTCAAGAGATGGTTTTAAAATATGCTGGATGCTCCTGACAAAGTTGAAGCTCTCTGAGGATCTGGCAACCAGCTGTTCTAGCTTTATTAGAGAAGAACTTAGATATAATTGAATTCCTAAACCATGTGAATTTATCACTGCACTTAAACACCATGCATGATCCAATTGAGTTGACTTTAAAAAAAGGAAGTTACTTATTTCATTTTATGTAGGAGGACAAATGGAGATTGGGGATGATGTGTGTTTCTGGGATCACCTGAACAGTCATGGTACCTATCTGTCTTTCCTGGTTAAGCATCAAGTCTTTGAGTGACTACAGTGAAAAGACAGATATTTCTGGTTTGTTTCCCTCTAACAGTCTTGGTCTGTCTTGGTCTTTTAAGGAGCAACCCTCAGCTCTGGCTGTATCTGAACCTGCTGCTGGCTGGGGAACAGTAGCTTATTTGTGTCATTTCCAGGCTTCTCTGTTCAGTAGGAATTTAGCAAACATGCAAATACCTTGTGGAGAGATGTGAAGGCACTGAGAACTCCTTCCTGCTTCTGGACTAATATATAGTGTTGTGCAAGGTAAATACAGGAGTGCAGACTTCCTTAATTTCTGTCAAAGTCCATTAATGTTCCGTTACTGACTGCAGCACTTAGGTAAGAGGTGAAAACTCATTTGTTTCTCACTGAGAAAGAGAAAACTCAGGTGAAATGGCCTGATGTCAACCCTTGTAATCCTGCAGTGGTGGTTAGCAGATGGGCAGCAAGCAAAAGTCAAAGCAGCTCATGCATAAAGTGGGCTAAATCACAAACCACCAAAGTTGCTGTAAAATCATGGCCAAACATACCAGTAGAGGACAAATATTTAGGCAGTGTCAGTCAGTCAGCTAATGTATGTATCAGCATATTAGTGAGGAAATCCCCAGAAGCTCTGTGGGAGTTTTTCTTTTTGATCTGCCACCACCTGCCCTGCTGCTGGCATCGGCACTGCAGCCACCAGGCAGGCGGGAGCAGCTCCCCTGGGACTCCAACAAGTTGCTCCTTAAGGCAAATAACCACTTCATTAATGCAAAGGCAGACTGAGCAATCAGCAGCTGGTGAGGAGTAAAAGGGAACCAGACTAGAGACAAGCTTGTCTGCCTGCCCCAGAACTGTGTCAGCAGAGATCCTTCTCTGCTTGTTAATAGCAGCAAATGTTCTTCATTGCTGTCAGACTTGTACAGTCTCCATTCTGCTCACACTAAACTCTGGTGCCTCTCCTCATCCTGCTGAGGTCCTCAGCCAAAAGACTTGTTCGACATCTGTGAAGCCTGAAGTCTTGGCTCACATGAATACTAGCACTGGTAGACTGGAGATGTTGTTTTAAGCACCTGACATCCTCCATCTGTCTTCTTTATTTTTAATTATTTCTTGTCTATAGAGTGACCTAATCAAACAAGCTCCTGTCTGATGTCAAGGTTCTTTCTTTGCTTTAATCTCTTCACATTTCTATATAATTTCTTTTTCCTCTGGAACTATCAAAGAATTTTCTTTAACAAGCCCATCAATGAAAAACAAAGTCTGCATTCTTGAATTCTAAGTCACACATAAACCGTAAAGATGCTGTTTGCTCAGTGTTGACAGAAGCAGTCGTCTGCCCTAATTTACCTTCATCGTATGTTTTTATTAGAGCTGTGGGAGCATGCATAAACTCACCAGGGGGACATGCACATTACAGGGCTCTTTTCTTAAACTCTCAGCTCTAATAAAAACACACAGGCTACAGTTCTGTCCTGTAATGGGACAGCAATACCCCTCTGTCCTGTGTCCTTTTCATATCAGAACAATTGTCTCTGAGAATATTCATTTACTGAAAGTCATGACAACAGGAGGCAGGAATGGCCTTTGAGGAATGATCTTGGGGAATTGTCTCTTCCATTGATGTTCTTCTGCTCAGTCCTACAGAACAGCTTACTGATGCTTTACCTCTAACCCAGGAGTCAAAGCTGATATCTGTATTTTAACCCAATTATTTTTCAGGTGCTTATGGGGACAGAGTGATTCCATGGACTAGCACTGATGAGTTTCCAACAGTAACTAAAATGGCCAAGGTATTGCTACAGGCTGACATTATTCTAAGCAGGATTTCCATCTCCACTGTGAAATTTTTGAGGCTGTACTGCTAAGGGCCTTTTTTGAGGCCCAACTGATAAGTATTAGATATGGATGTATACATCCACATCCACACACATCAAATGGAGACCATGTGAGCTCAACAAGTAGAAAGGTTATCACTGTGGCTGATTGGGATGCTTCATACTTAACTTGCAGAAATCACCTAGATTAGAGAAAGGTGTCATTTGATCTTCAGTTTTTCCACGGATGCTGCCAAATAGTTTCCTAAATCAGTCCCAAATGTGGCCTGGTCTCTGTGTTGGGCCAGTGTGAATATAGTAGTGGTTTTGTTCCTCCTTGCTGCCTTTTCTTCTCCCCCTGTGCCTTCTCCTAGACTTTGGGGCGAGAGTATTGAGCCCCAGAATATCGCACAAGTTAGACAAAACAAAGCTCCAATGTGTGCTAGATGTAATAACCTGCAATGTCTCCCCTGTCATCCCAAATTACTGCAGCACAGTTTGTTTCAGCCCTGCCTACCTACGTGCCTGCCTGCTGGAGAGCAGTTCCTCCTCAGCTGGGCTGGTGCAGGGTCAGGTGACAGCTCCTCTTTGCCGAAATGTGCTGGCTCTGTGCTCTGCTCACCTCAGGGGTTGTGGGCAAATGGTGCTGACCCTGATCACCTGCAGGCATCTTCATGAGTTGTGTGGCTTCTCAGAAATGTTTTGGGGCTTGCTGGAAATCAGTCACTGCCAGCGAGTCAGGCACACAAGACTCCCTGGTACCTGACTGGTGCCCTTGGCAGTGGAATAAACCAGTCTCCTCGTTGGGAATTACGGGGAAATTTTTCCCTCCATGCCAGGCTGGCAATGCTGAACATTTGGGATCTTAGTTTCAAAAACAACTCTTCTCTGACATGCTATAAAAGCCATATCTGAAAAGATCCTGGGTATGCATTTAGAAAGCTCTCTGCTATCATGAGGAGATAGGTCTTTGGTAAGTAATGTCATTGATTGATTGCTTTCTTAATGAAGTTCATTGTAATTTTGGTGGTTTACCTTACTTCTTGGGGTTTCTTCTGGGCATTGAGAAACCACTGCAGTCCACAGTGGATGGGCTAAGCAAAAAAATACTCTGCAGGCCCTCCTGTGCAAGACACGTATTGCTGCAGTCTCAGATGACTGTACTTTAAGAGCTAATGTACTGTTTCAGCATTAGAATTCGTATAGTCCTAAAATAAACCAGGTACATTGAAACAGTCTATTTAGAAGGTCTTTGAAAAATCATCTCAACCATGTAGAAATAGCTTAGAAAGCCCTTGATAATGCTTACAGCAAATGCTAACAGCCAAGTGACCACAAGTACTTGAAGGCAATAGACTTTTCCATTCAAAATGGTGCACCCAGAAGAAAATGTTTCCAGAATTACGTGGTGAGGGAATCCACACCTACCACTTTATTGTAGTCCTGTGTACCTTAAAGAGGGTTACACAGTGACACATCTGTGATCTCTCCTGGTGTACTCGCTGGCACACTTGAAAGATAAAGGTAGAAAACTAGTGTTTCAGGTAAATCAATGCAAATACAGAACCAAATGGTAAAACAGATGTTCTCCTGTAAAACAGTGAATTGAAGCATAACTTGTACTTTTCCTCCACTTGCCCCCTCAAAGGCTGCATACTGCATCCATCAAAGGACTGAATCCTCAAATAGAGATTGTGTACATTCTTGCATGTGATGTTTTGTGCTCTATTTCTCTTATTGCTGCTTTACTGTTACATCTATTTGTCTTTTTTTAGGAAGGTTAATGATGGAAAGGATTATTTTGTTGCCTTTTGCTGTTGACTTCCACATAATTTTTCTTCTCTTTACCTGATTGAGAAAACCAGCAAGCATGGCAGAATCCCATAGGTATGGCCTGGCACAGTGCCAGTGAAGACCCCACCCAAACAGCAAACCAGGTTTTTTATAATACTTTCTTGAAGTGTGAGTATATGAGTTTGGAACTCTAAGGGATTGAAAGGGCTTGTTTTGTTTTTATTTGGTTTGCACAATGCAATTTTTTGCTTGCAGCAGTATTATTTAATGATGATCATGGCAGAATTCCTGACACTAAGAAAAGAAGTCCTGTTTAATCTTGTATTTATTTTAAATCTTTTTTTTTTAAAGTATCAGTGGAGCAAAAGAACAACCAGAAAGGCACAGTTCAGGGCCTCAAATGCATTTCTGCTGCAGTTTCAGGTGGGAGCTGACTACATGGCTAAGGGCAGGGATGCATATGGAAAAGAATTTGCATTGTTTCCTGCCTCTGAATATCCCAGGTAAGATACAGACAGTTCTAAGAGAATTACTAAAGTGGCATAACAACAGTTGCCTAATTCACTTCTTAGAGCCTGTCTATAGATTATACTTCTAAAGGAACATTTTGAAGGAAGAGACTTGGAGAATCAGGCCATGTTCAATAGGATAGCATAAACACAGGGATTCAGGAGGCTGTGGAAGTGAAAAATAGGGATATAGTGATTGGCGCTATGGTTAGATTAGTGCAGATAGGTACATAAAGGGGTTATAGTTAAGAAACAGGCAACACTTCTGCCCAGCTGTCCTTGGGTCATGCGGATGAACCATGTGAGTGGACTCCAAATCAGGATTGCACCATCCTAAGCTTGAGGCATGTGGTGACAACATGGCATCTGGATGTCATGTAGTGGAGAATGGTGTGAGGAAGATCCAATTCCCAAAGCCTAAAATAGATGATGTCTATTGGTGCCATTGTTTCCTTTCGATGTTTGCTTTTGATAATGTCTGTTGGTGTCATTGGTTCCTTTTCTAGCACACCCAAAGTGCTTTGCTCTGTGTGTAGGAATGCTTGAACATTGTCAAAGGTGATGGAAGGAGAACATCACTTAAAAGTGTATTTGCACACTGGTAACAAAGGTCTTTTGGAACAACTCAACCTGTATCATTGCCACTCTACCAAAGATGTCAATCAAGGAGCAGTGGCCAAAACCAGCTCCAGAAAACTTCCTCCCAGTGGCCACTGTGTGAGAATAGTCACTGCCACACTCATATCACAGGGATTTCATTTCTTTCAACAGACCTTTCTATCATCCTTACAGTAGTGGTTAGTGAAATTAATGAGGTCCCATAAGTGAAAACGTAAGTAGAGAAGTGACCTTCATAGACAGAGGTATAAAATAACAAATCCAGCATCACAACAAGCCAACAGTGCAGTGAGCACAGATGGAAGCAGACAAAATAAATTAAAACAATGTTGATATCTGCTGTATTCCCCAGTATCTCAGAGGATATGAAAAGTCTCCATATATTTTTATTTTTCTAGTTGCTTATATTCAGATTTTTACAATCTCCAAACCTGCTTTATAGATGTTTTCCCTGTCATTTAGTGACAAATTAAGGAAAGGACTACTATAACTGAGTAGTAATTTAATCATAAATGACACAACAAAACTTTTTTATTTTCAGTAATAATTTTTACTCTGTTTTGTGCTCTTTAATTTAAGATTAAAACCACTTTTTTAAACCACCATCTTAAAACTCAGAACAAAAAAAAAACTTATAAAAAAGAAGTAGATGAATGCTAGTTTCAGGATGTTTTTATTAGAATACTTTTAGAAGAAATTGTTGGTGAAATATTGTTCTTGTAGCTCAGTTTTCCTTACTACTGAGGAAAATCAGAAGCAGAAAAAGAGGTGGTTTCTGGTCACACCACAAATCTACAGAATTAGGGCTCAGTCTCCACTTACTGTTAAAACTCGTAAAATGTGTAGGCTCATCGTGTAGTTCAGTGGAGTTGCTCTGATGAGCTGGAAACCACACCAGCCCGTTCACCCGGGTCACCTCTGACCAGATGGACCAGCCAGTGCTCCCACTTTCCATACCTGTGTCCTCAGCGCTGCCAGGAAGGAGCCAACACATCCCTCTGTAAGCAGAATTCAGCCACAATAGTGTGTCAGGCCAGAAGAGATTTCTTTACTCCTGAGATTGATGTGTTTTATAATGGTAACAGAAATGCCTTTCCATGTGAATTCTAGCAGGGACACACAGAGCTCAAGAGATCAAACCCAGGAAAGAATTTGAACAGCACATCGAGAGTAGAAAAAGCAGAAACAGAAAAACAGGGTGGTTTTGGTTCTTTGGATTCTTTTTATTTTCATTTTACTGTTTTATATGCTGAGTTCCCAGAGTTTCTGGAAGTTTGAATTCCTCTACCTGGGGTAGAAGACCCAGCAAAGGCAGAAACTGGGCACTTTTTGTGCCTGGTCCAATGTTTTCACTTAATGCATGTATGATATTTGACATATATAGCTGCACAGGCAGCTATGCAAGCAGCATGGCATGAACATTTTTGCTTTCTGTGTTTATTAATGTTTTCCATACCCTTCCATCACCTGTGGGGGTTTAAACTAAACTTATAAAAAACAGTACTGCTACATAAATATGACAAAACTCCAAAAGAGAGTAAAAGTTAGATTACTGCCTTAACAACTCGACTGGCTGAAATATTTTCTCTCCATAATCAAATTGGTCTCTCTCGTTATCACTCTTAAACAAACAGCTTAATAGGAGGCCAAGTACAAGAGTGTACAGCTCAGTGTAAGAAACTACTGCTTTGTCACCAACCACATGGGAAGAAAAATGTAGATTATGCTAGAAAGTTGCTTACAAAATTGGTCTCAGTCTGATCAGGTTGTTTCCAGGTTAGTAGCCCCTCGGCTGAGTTGCATATTCCCGTTCCTGTGCTGCCCAGAGCTCCTCTTTTCTGGAGCAGTGAGAGTGTCCTCAGGTGGCTGCTGGACCACTGTAATCCCTGGGGCTTGCCCGAGGGATGGGAAGGGTGGGGGTGCAGGGACTGGAGCTACTGAGTCAAATAACTCCTGGCTTTATCTTGTCAATCAGGTACTTTTTGTTTTGTTTTGTTTTGCCATACAGTAACTTATTTTCCTTGCAGATATCCTTGTTATTAAAAGTGCCCTGGGATTGATGAAACTGCTCGGGACTGTCCTCTCCCGGTGAGTCCACCCAGGGCCCCGAGGCTCTCGCTGGTGCAGCCAAGGCACTCGTAGGTCTGTGAGGGGCCAGGACAGGATGAGTTAAATGGCTTCTGCCGTGAGATTTTCGTAACCATGGGTTGTGTCTGTGGAAGTTGTAACTCAGCTTGTGTGCACCCACATCACTCGGTGCTGTGGGAGCTGCCTTTGCCGCGAGGGCTGAGATTACAGAGCAGTTTCCTCCCCGGTCTTGTGACCACGCGCGCACACGTGCACGTTTCCAAAATAATCCACTCTGGGGTATGAGGGTTTTTTTGATGGATTTGCTATATGACAGAAAATGCAACAAAATCTTTTGAGCTTTTTGGGGGTTATGAGAGGATAGCAGTGGTGCTTGTCCTATTAGCCAAAGAATTCTAACCTCTATCTATTTCAGCAACAACAAATACAACTACAGTGGGTCTCTCAGTGAGTCTCTTCCCAAGCCTCCTCTTCTCTAGTCATCCTTCTCTTTCCAGGAAGCATTGCTTTCACTTTTCTCACTGCAAAAGCAAGAACTATTGCCCTCTGCTCTCTCTCCCTTCTATCAAACCTGTTCTTCCTATTCCTAGAAAATCCTTGCTTCTCATTCTTCCCTCAATCCTTCTGGTAGTAGCTGCTCCCTTTCTTTGAGCATCTCTCTTTCTTTTCCCAGTGGGTAGAGCTTGCAGTGTCACCATCCCTTGGTAAATGAATAGAATTTGGCCCCATAATGACCACCTAGACAGGATCCTAAACTCAGGGTTCACAGGGGAGTCCTTCTGAGGATTTCAGTGCAAAAGGCACTGTTTTATTCTCTTCCACACCATTTTAAGCAAAGGGCTGGATTACTCAGTTGCAACAGTATTTCAGCCCCAATGGTCCCATGGTTTCCGTGATGCATTGGCTGAAGTACCCCTGAGAACAGTCATTTTCTAAGGTCCCTACACTGGTTATTGTTTTCTTCCATTAGCATGATATTTTCATTCAGAGAAGTCAAATCCCCTGTCTTCACTCTGCCTGTCACTCAGATGAGCAGAGTTGGCCCATCTGGACCTCAGATCTGGTCCTATTACTTTTTTATGGTATCTTTCTCTGTTAATTGTGTCTTCTGCACTTAAGCCTGCATGAAGGCATCTGACATTTTAAAGGAATCTCTGTAACATCTCTAAATTAAACACTCTGTCTTGTTTGTTAGTTTGGTTTATCTCTGCTGTCATCTACCATGAAGCTGCAAGCTCCACATCCTTTCAGAAAACAAACATGACTGACAGCAATCGTTACACAGAAAAGCTGAAGCAAACCATGCTTTGAAGGATTTTCTGTTGGGATTCATAATAGCATGGAGTTAAAAGAGAGAAAATAGGTTCCTTGGAGCATAAGATCGTAAAATGCTAATTTCAGTGACACAGTGGTGGACTGAGTAAATATAGAAAGGATTTATTATGAAGTTCTTTAGTGCTGTTGGCACTAACAGCAAATTGCTGGGCAACATTATATTGCCAAAATCCAGGAAATAGCACAAACATTGAACCACTGTATTTTCAATGACAATAATGACTGAAGCTTTGGTATTGGTTGGCATCCCCACAAAAGGCACATGTTGGCATGTTCAGGAATGTAAATGATAGATCTGCTGCTTGAAGTTTATAATTATTTAATCAAACCCAGACTGCAGAACCTGGAGGGACATCGTGTATCCTTAAAGGAGAAGAAAGAGGGAGAAAGAGAGAGAGAAAGAAAGGAAAGTCATACTTTGCAAATGACGGAACGTATTGGTCCTCTGGGTGTGCCCACCATACATCTGTGACTGCTGCAGAATTCGTGGGTGATCTTTTCTGCTTGCCACATCACCATGTACTTAAGTAGCCCTTCAGAAAACAAATTGCCGACCATCTCTTTTATGTGCTGATGGAAGTCAGATCAATTATCTCCATTTCCTTTCATGGAAGAAAGAAAATCTACAGATCAGGACAGGAAACCACTCATTTGATGAACTATTTCTACACTCCTGTACACAGACACACATACACAACCTCCCGCCTCCTCTCCTGCAGACAGACACGCACAGAGCTACAAGGCCTCTCTCTTCTAGACACACACACACAGAGGCACGTTATTTTCAGCTCACATTTCACGTTTAGATTACTATTAGGGAATTTCAAGAAGACTTATTTTGTTTCCATTTCTTGTAAGGGGGGGAAAAAAAAGAGATAATGAACATTCCGTTTTCAGAAATAAATCTCCCGGCACTCTGTGTTCTGGCTGGTAAGAGCCTGAGTAGCAGAGCTCCTCTATGTTCCCAGCCTGGGCTTTGCTGCCGACTCAGCTTTCAATTTAGTCCTAGCGTGATGGAAAAAGAAAAAAGTCTTTCAAAAGCAGCAATTGTGTGTTTCTGGGGAGAGAGAACAAATTACTAAATCAAATTAGCATTACATTTCATTCCTAGACCCTAGGAGATTCAAGGATTTACATAATATACTTTCTTAAATTACGTTGTTAGTGTAAACATTAAGATTCTGCACAAAATCCCTGAGAAGTGATGCAGCCCTAGCTGATGTCATCACGTAATATTTAAAAAAAGAAAAAAAGAGAAGAAATGTCTTAGCTGTATATATCAACACATGATTGCATTATTTTTAAAAATAAAAAGGGAGGATTTTATTATATTCTGAAGGATTTAATTACTTTAATCCATTCACTCTGTATGTTAGGAATACTTGTATTGTTTTTTCCTTTTCTGTCCTCACAGACGAAAATATTTGCTGTGGGGTATTCCTGTCTGTTGAAGATGAAATCCAGGCCCCACATAAGGCTGTGGAAGAGTTACTGTGGATTTCCATGGGATCATCATTTGACTCCAGAAGGCTAAATAAGAGTTCTCAATATTATTCCATTTCCCATGCCAAATTTCCAAATCTAGTGACCTCCTCCTTCTTTGTATCACCAAATTATCTGTAATTCTCCCTCACCTTATTGATTTCTTTTTCACAACACTAAGTTAGGGCCAAGTTTCCATGTGGGGCTCTGCAGCCCATTACTGCCCAATGGGCAGCTGTGCTCTCGCTGACACCACCAGCCACGTGGCACCAGGCTGCCTCTGGCTCAAGTTTGAAAATTCACTCTGACAAAAAAATGGTGCAGTGATCGAAATAAAATTAAAAAATGGCTTCCACATCTAGGGCATGTGCATTTGGTAATTAATCAGAGCATAATGTAGAGAATGTTGTTGTTAATTTTATAAGTTTCATGTCCGCCAAAGAGCTGTAAATGGTAACAGAAGAAATCAACTAAAATTGCATTTTTGTCCTAAGAACATATAAAGGATAGTCAATACTGTTGTAATTGTTGGATTAGAACTACCCATTTGAAGAGCTAAGCCACTGCAGCATGAAGAAATACACGGCTTATGTTTAATTCTTTTAATTTAAAGATGACTTGAAGAGCAGTACAAAACAAAAACAGCATTGAAACATACATAAGTCAAAAAGCTTCATAATCATAAAAAATTACTCTGGTGCTGGGTTTTATTTTTACATTGGATTAAGCAGTTCTGTCAATCCTAGGACACCCTGTATATGTCTTATCTGCTTCATACAACAAATGCTCCCCACAAATTTGTGCAATGATATGTAATATATTCAGGAAAACTAATTACTGAAGCAATTTATATTTGGAAAGTTATCGCTAAAGCCAGCGGGAGAGGAACATTTTGTATAATGAGGGCTCAAATTCCATACACAATTTCTTTTATTTAATCTACCTGTGTATAGAAATCTATTATTTAAAAAGAGGTAATATTTGGAACAATAAATTCAGCAGTTCAAAGGCATATGAAAAAATATGCAAATTGGGAACCACAGAGTTAAAATTTCAGGCATTTTATAACTTTTTTACGGACAATCATTATGAAGGTAAAAGTTGAGTGCATAACATAATATGCTACCACTTTAAATGCACCCTTCTACTACCTAGCAAATGGGCATTTATATAATAGAGCATTGGGAAAAATGAACAATGACCCCTGCCTCTTATCTTTTCTTTTAGGTTTCTTTTCTTGACAAGGAATGTGGAATTTACATTTAAATTTCCTGGAGTTTTGTCTGTTTGTCTACTCTAAGGCCATCTCTGTGATTTACGGTTTTTGCATTTAATGATTTTCTTAAACAAAATAAGAAATGTTCTTTTTTGGTTCTCCTTTTGAAATCCCCAGTACTAATATTAGGTTTTAAATTAGATGTCTGATAAATGAAAGATGCATGTTGATTTTTCAGTTCAGAGTTTTTTGAAAAATAAATCAATTACTTATATAAACCAAAATGAACCAAAACAGGGTCACTTGGGAAAGCTTTCATTCATTGATTAATTTGTAAGGATCAACTGGAAAGGTGAAGGAATATCTACAATATCTGATTATATTCATATGAAAAATACAACCTATGCACATTTTTTTTTCTCTGTGTTGCAAGAAGTTTCATTTCCTGCTGAAGTTTACAGGTGCACTGCTTAACTGCTGCTCTTTCGCAAAGCCTGAAATTTCAGATGAGGCAGATCCATTGACCACATCCATGTCCTCTCTGCAGCTGATCCCAAATCCAGCGAAATCAAGGGGAGACCATGCATGAAGGTCAGACGTGCCAGCTATTCCACACTGGCACTGTTTCTCTGAAACTGAAGCAGCAACATCCCTTCCCACCAGCAGGAATGCTACACTGAGCTTGTTTTTAAGTGGCAGTTTCAAACTGGCTCTGTTTCTCAATACACATAATTCTCAGTATTTGAAACATGTAGAACATATCTTTTGTATGTCCACGGGTTCTTTGCTAATAATGTGTCAAACTGTGTCCCCAGATGTCTTGAAGACACTCCCCAGGTATGACTAGTTATGCATGAATACAAATGGAGAGAACTGGGTTTAGTTATTAACTTGCTTATGTTCCAAAAATGTATTTCCATCTCAACACTTTCTTTTTTCTTTCTTACATTTCCCAAACTATATGCTATATTTTTTAATTTTTTTTTTACTGTCATCATTGTGACTATGTCAGCTCTTTTATCCTGCAGTGATAAAGTCCAAATAGTTCCTTCGTGGCTGTCCAAGAGGGCTGTATGCACCAGCAGTCTGTATTTTGAGAATTAAGAAAATGTGGTTCAATGCTTAGATATCTTTTGCCTCTAGCTCATTTGCTGATAAGTAGCTGCCAACTTTTAGCCCTGTACTCTCCAGCACTGGGACCTTTGTGTGTGAGGGAGCATTGGCTCATTCCCAGGGCAGTGCCAGCTGTGCTTGAGCCAGGGGCGTTTCCCCCTCCTGCTTCTCCATCACTGTATATGTCTTCAAACACTGAAGTTGTTGATGGCAAATATGTGACCTAGTCTGTACTTCAACAGCTTCAGTTAAATTATATCTCCTCTGTTAATACTCATCTTCCTTTTGCCATTTAAGGCAAAATCCATTCTGCAGAGCACACTGCTTGGTTAAAGCATTTGCATGTGATCACTACCTTCTTACAAGGTCTCATTTGGACAGGCATATATAGAGCACACAATATTTAAATGTGCTGCATTTATTTCAGTTGTATACACAGCAATTCGTCCATATCTCTGTATATCAGAAAGTTTTGTGTATAACGTGAACAGCATAACTTTTACAAAGCACTTGTGCTTCGACAGCCCAAATCTCCATTCATTCTCTGTTAGCAACATGAATAAATTTCTCCAACCCTTCAACCCAGAAAGCTAAACATGTGGTTGAGCAGTGAACCCTTAAATAATGACATGGTCTATGCTGATGTCACTGGACATAACAGTGATTCCAGAACATAGAAATCACCCAACATAGTATCAACACGTACAAGATTTAAGACAAAGCTTAAACTGGAGCTTTTTCTATGAAAAAAGTGTTTCACAGATGAAGCATTTTGCAGAAATGTGCTTATGTAAACAAAAATGTCAATGGAGAAAAAGCTACATGTTCATGTCATTCCTTTTTAGGAAGAAATACATTACAATAAAAAATGTTTCATCACTCTAAGTAATCTTATTTTATTTTTATACCATATAACTAATTAAATCTGTTTAACATTGTAACATAATACAACGGTGAAGAATTTCCAATATAGAATATTTCAGTGGCTGTAAGCCACAATGTCTTGCAGCTTTCAGTCTCCTGTCATTATTAATGTTTCAGCTCATTTTTATGCCTTGCAATAATTTATTTTTTGATTCTAGAATAGCCATTGAGTTGGAAGTTCTGTTTACTTTGATCCTCTTTAGAAAATCCAACAGCAATATCAAGAGGCAATTCTTTGCAAATTGAGGAATGTAGTCAATATTATATAAATATATTAATATCTTTTCTCTGTACCTCAATTCCCCCTTTTGTAAAACGCAGAAAAATAGACCTTCCATTGTAAAGCATTTATGATGAATGTAAATGTTAATGCAAAAATGTTCTGGTCTTTCTTATCATGCTATTCTGGAGTTTTCTGACCAGGTCCTCTAGGGCCAGCTTCTCAGAAGTGTGAAGCTACCCAAAAGCTGACTCACCTGCTGTACCTTGAGGCTTTTTCTGAAAGTCTTCCCATTGCTTCACCTCACCTTTCCAACTGGGCATGTATCGTGCTTGCATTTTCCTGACTCAGCTTCTCCAGTCAGGAGTACCCTCATGACCCAGAGCAAGAGGCAGAGCGTGCAGTCAACCCTCTTCTTTCCCCAGTGCTGCTGCAGTGTGTGCTACAGGACAGACAAGATCAGGATCATGGGCTGCTTTTAATCAAAATGCCTCTTGGCTGGGCACAGTTACAGACATGCTTTTGGCAAAAAAGGTGTGAGCATTGGGCAGCACCAGTGCACTCATTTACTTAGGCAAAACCTTTCCAACTGGAATTACCTTCAGAACTCTCTCAAATACATAGTGTGAACTAACAGTGCAGTACACCAGTCTGATTGCATATGGGAAATGCTTTGCTATATGCTTAAAATGAGCCTTGTTGATAAATTGAATACTACTGAATGAACTAGTTTGCACAATCAACCCATGGGAGATTTTAGCTATCTTCTTGCTCTGGAAAGTAGCATTGTATAGCAGAGAGAGGAAGATGCAACATTGTGGTGCCAAGGGTATCTCATGGGTAACATCCAGAACCCTGGGAGGAGACTTTATGTGCCTGGGAGTACAGGATGTACAAGGGATTTAAAAACCTATAGGGTTGCTGTTAAAACTAGGGGAATAGCAAAATTGATGTTAAAGCTCTATTAAATTCTATTCTGCACTGTTTTCCATTATGTTTGAAAACCCAGTAATACTTCAGCAGCCTACCTGAAAAGAAAAAAAAGATTACTTTTCTGCAAGTGGGAGGACTGACAAGATTACAGCAGCTGGGTGTCTATTACCCCAAGTTACATCGTACAGAGCTAAAATGAATCTTCCTACAGAAAGCTAATCAAGGTGGAAGAGAAAAATTGAGTTCATTAACAATCCCTGTCACTGAAAAGTCAAATCATTTTTCACTCTTTAGTTGAGTCCAATTACAGAGATATTACTAGAAATTATTTTTCTGTGACAGAGCTTTGACAGTGATTTTTCTTTTTTGGCACTTTGCTTATTGCTCACTCACATTGCACCCATTGCTGAGTGGAGATTAACACCTGTTCCTGTTTTAAGAGAAAATGATGGATGGTGCCATTACTGGCACAGATTTATATGAACAAAATTAAGGCTGTGTGCATTAACTTTGTAGTTACAGCAATTACCACAATTACTTTCGAATTATAGCTTGCACAGACCCTGCACCAAAGCTGAAATACTGAGAACAACCATCCTCCCATTTTCTTGGAGAGGGTTGTACGCAAAATGCAAGCTTGCTCCATGCCTCCCTTGAGTCAAGGGAAAGCCATGAAGCACCCCCTTCATTTTGCCCTCTCAGTTAGTGATTTTCATAACACACCTCCCAAATATATATGTAAGGTTCTCACATTTCAGTTTATAGCTACATTCGGCTCAAATATGAAATGGATATTTATAAAGCCTGAGTCAAATCTCAAGTGCTTATCTGGATTTTTGAAACCTGACCCAAGTGACTAAATTAATGGGCACAGTTGTATTTTGGCTTTAAATATGTGTATCAGCTGTACCCCTCAGTATAATTCACCTCACCTGGCATTGGCTGTTGAAGCTTTGAGTTCCAGGCTAAGGTTCCCATCAAGGTTCTTTCTAAAGCCATTGGGGATCAAGACATGTCACTCCAGCAAAGACAGATGGCTGATATTCATGGGATCAGTTGCCTTTCAGAAGTGCCTGTTTCTTTCCTTGGACTATAGAGGGAGCCAGTACAACTGGCTTGGACCAGGAGCCCAGCTTTTATTTAGGATTAAATTCACAGCCATCTAGATGAGGTGAAGGGAAATTGCCATCCCCAGAGAATCTCTTACTGCCTTTGAGCTGGACCAGCCAGTTTGGCAGCTGTCTGTCACACAGCAGCATGTTCTGCTGGGTAAACTTCTCTAGTACGATAGAGATACCTCTGAATGTAACTCTCCCGTTTCTCTCGTTGGCAGGATGAGTTTCTTAAAGTTAGATGTACAAAACTCATGGCCCATACTTTCTGAAATGTGATACTTAAAAATGTAGTTGTAAAGAGATCTAATAATCTTTCAGACTATTAAAGCTATAGCTAATAAATACAGTAATAACAATTTTCTTTCCTGCAGCTAACCATGAAACTCAACATCCTTTCTTTGTTTTGTGGCATGACCAGAAAAAGTATCTTTGGGGTTTAATCTGATATAAAATGTTCTCTGAAATACTTTACATAAAAATTGTTCTCATAAAAAATATATTTTTAGAAAGAAAAAAAAACAAAAAAATTTCCATATCACATTTCTTGGAACCAATTATCCCCATTCATACAAACCAACCCTTATATTTTCCTGTTGACAGCACTGTGTTTTCTTTTCTTTTCTTCTCTTTTTTCCTAGTGCATTTGTAGCGTGTGGATCAAAGGTTTATAGATTCTTGTCTTTTCTTGAACCCACAAGCAAAGTAGCAACACAGACAAGTTTTAAAAGTTTGCAAATCATTAAGAAACAAAGCAGACAAAACACATAGTGTTCCCAAGAGACTCCAGACATGAAAGCATCTGTGTTGTGATGAACGTACACAAAATCTGTTGGGACTAGACTTAGTTGTTTAGTAGGACTTGGAATGCACTATGATTCAGATTTCCTGTTGCAACTTTCAGGAATCAGCCTATATATTTTGCCACAAATCTCCCAAATGCTCTCTCTGCAATGGAACTGAACCTGTCCATTCTTCTGGACTGAACCTCAGATATTTGGACACTGATCTCCATCCAGATTTTAAGTACGTGTCTCATAATACATGTTCTATTTGAAGCTCTGCAGAAGTTTCCTAGGTTTTGGTTTCTTTACAAACTTTATATGAAAAACTCTGCTTATTGAATTTGGGGGGCCTTTGCCACTGCATTCAGGATTTCCTGTCTCTTGCTGTTTTCTGCCATGGTCCTCTGATGGTAGACTGTTTCTGGTCTCCTTTCCCATTTGCTTTACCTGACAATGGTTAGCCTGGCTTCACACCAGGACAATATCAGGCAGGGAGCTGGCATGTGCTTTATTCAGTGCTAATGCTTTAATCAGGCTACACTGGGGTACTAAGTCAAATGCCTTATGCAAGTCTAACACCTGTGTAGTTGCCCTAATCAAAATGTTTGGAAAGAATTATTTGTCCATATAGACATCTTGACTGGCACCAATTATACTCTCATCCTTTAATTTTGTACTAATTGAAGCCCTTATCAGCTTTTCCATTACTTTGCTTAGGACTGATGCCAGAATAACTGACCTATAATTAATGGGATCCTTCTGCTTCCACTCCTTGGCTTCTGACAGCATTGCATATTTCTACTGTTCTCTAACAATGGTTGGATTTACAGCACATGGGCTCTTTCATATAAAAATATTCATCTCTAATAAAAGGATTTTAACAGTGACGTCCTGGGCAATGTGATGCAAAGGAGCTTGTTGTCATTGGGCCATATGATTGTATCACATTTTTTCTCCTCAAGTACTAAACAGTAGAGTCTGTGTGTGTGTCTATATGTGTCTATACACAATATATATCATTTATGTCTTATATATAATATTAATAACACTGTTGATTTAAAGAATTCAGTAATGTGTTCATAGTATTTTAAGGAATTGCAGGGGAGAAGCATAGACCTGAAAACTTTTCTTATTTTTCTTAGCAACATATATTTCCTTAGCTTTTTTTATCATATTTCTACATTTTTTTCATTGCTAATTTATGATACCGTTGTTTAATTTGATACATGTATTTATAAATCTATACAAGTGAGAGAAGGTTTTCTATCTTGTGCAGCAATGCCATGGTATGTTTTGGTGTTTTCTGCCAAAAAAGAGAGACATAATCACAAACATTGCTCATATGTAATGAAATTATCAGAAAAGATGTTCTGATTGAATTTAATCCATTCTGTGCCAAATGGTGTTATTTTAAAGTCCAGAGCATTTATTCTGTTGTGTTCCAGCAAAGACACACTAAGAAAAATAATAAAGCAAAATAAGACACCCCCCCACTAAAACTCCTCTTTTTTTCTCTTTTCCCTTGTCCTTTTTCCCCTGTGTTTAAACATGAGTTGTTTGGCAATTCTACTTGTTCTCCTAAACTCATTCACTTTTTATTCAAATGGTCAATATAGATCTGTCACTGCACCAATGCTCACCAACACAGCAGCTTGAAGCTTACCAATGACATCCTGAGAGTTGAAGCCTGCATTCTCAATTTACTGGGGTTTGTATCTCTCCTGTTTACTGTAGTTTCACAAGAGAATTATATTTTATAAACACCTGGTAATTTAGTTAAAATAAGGAGCTGGACTTATAACAAGAGAGTGTGTTTTTTAAGGTTTGGCATTCAGATAAAAAACAGATGTTTATTGAGCTTTTTAAGTGTCCAGGAGATCTTGTCACAAGTGTCTGGCTTGTACAGTTATTTTTATGTTATATGTAAGTGTATATTATTCTTTTTGTTCATGTATTAATACATGTATATTATTTTATAAATGAGTTTTGTTTTCATATTATGCAATAACGCTTTTGGTAATTACCCACAGCTCTGCATGTAAATGTGCTCTGCAAAGGTGTTTGGATCAAAGATGTCTGGCTGCAGCTTTATTAAACAAACTGTTAATTAATCTCAAATATTATCTAGCATGCCAAACGCCTTCCCTTTGTAGACAATGTAGTTTATCTGTGGAATCTCTACTTGCTTGGGCTTTCTTACTTCTTATAAATGCAAAACCCATTTGAGTAGTTTCCCTGTACAGAGCACTGGCTGTAAGGATGCAGGTGCAGCCAAGAACTAAAGCCTTCATATTCAGCTTTATGCTGCCAAATCACCCACCTGGACTGGACTACTGTCCTCACACCAAGGAATGCAGATCTCACCTTTAAAGTTGCATCAAAGAAAAACAAAAGATCAGTTTGTCTCTTAGGACATCAGTCTTTTTCAAGCATTGTTCTTAAAAGAGAACATTTAAGAAAGGAGAGCTCTGGGAATAGTAGCCATTCCCACAAAAATGTTTGCACTAGATTCTGCAGGGTTCACCAGTTCCTGATCTCTTGGCTCAGCTCTTACTCCTGAATATGAATGGAAAAAAACAAGAGGGATTAGTCCTTAAAACTTCTCAGAAGATACAGTTTAGGGCTAGACTAACCATTTAGTGTGCCAGTCTCAGTCTTAGTCAGATTCTGCCCCTGTTTCTGCTAATTTAAATCTAGTGCAAGACTGTTGACTTCAATAATATTCAAATCAAGGAAATTACATTCTGAATTTTGACCTGTTTTTCTTTATGCCATCGTTTCTGTTCTCTGTCATCTTATCTGCTTTGTGTCAGTCTCTCCTCTCCTTTTACATCAGCTAGTGAGTCCCCTCTGCAGCTTTATTTCAGATTTTGTTTGCCTCTGATCTTTTTCTCATTCTTATAATGAAATTACATAATCTTATCCAAAAGGTGGTAAAAAAGTGTTTCTCCTGGACTAAACATGAATATACTTAAGGAGGACCATAATACTTCCTTCTGTCTCTTCTGATTACAAAAACAACAACAAACAAGAAAAACATTATGGAGCAGTTAGTGGAGGAAAAGGGACAATAACAAGTGAGCCTAAATTTAGAATTATGAGTCAAAGCCTTCTGAAGATCATGAGAGTCTTTCCACCCACTTCAAAAGGGTGAGAAGCACACCTAGTCTTACCTTGCTACTTAACCCAGCCTTGGGTACGAGCTGCATTAACAACCCAGGGAAACTGCCTTGAAGGCTAAGCCTGCCTTATTTTCAAAGGAAAATTTTGACAAATTTTGCCAGACTTTGGAACTTAATTAAAATACTGGAAAATTTCAAAGTGACAACAATGTTAAGACTTTTTTTGTTCTATATTCTTTCTTGGGTGGATCAAGTAAAGTAAAGGAAAAAGGAACATCTCTGATGGCTGGAAGTTTTTCTTCCATTCAGATACCTATGCAAACTCCAATCACAGAGAGGAAAAAGGATTACTTTGACCTCCTCAATATCTTATGCAGAACTAAACTTATTTATACATATTGCCCTGTTATTACACAAAGAATGTGTCTGCTGTCTTTAAAAAAAAAAAAAGTATTACCTGTCATACTGTTCCTGTGATGATGTTATGTATCAGAACTATATTTAGAAGCACCTTTTGCTTTAATAGAATGCAAAATTTAAACTGTAATTACAGTTTAAATCTAATTAAGTGCAAAACCAGTTTCTCCCCTTTTGACAGGACCGGCCACTCATTCGCTGCACCACTTGTAAGGTGGAGGTGGTGCCCACTCTGGTGTCATTGGATCTCTTAGGTCAAGACAATTGGAATCTCCTGCTTGTATGAAAAACCTTTTCTTTTTTTTAAACTCCGAGGGTTGTGTTCCAAACCAGTAACCATTTTCTGATGTTTCTGAGGAAATGGATGTTGTAAAGAATACTGGCTTGAAAGCAATGCCTCGTGGCACTGCATGCACCTGGGGGTCTAGAAAGCATCCAGGGAGGTGACCTGGATCACACTGGCTGTGCTCATCTCTACCATAAACAAATTTCTGCTCCAAAGTTATACACCTATGTGTTGGGTTTGTGTGCACAGAATGCAGGTACGGTGGGCTACCTGAGGAACCCTGGGGGGTTTGACCCTCCAGCTTTTTCCTACTTCAGCAGTCAGCATGGGATGCACAGTCCCATGTCCTTGAACTTTGTGGTGACACATGTATATGAATCTTTCATGCAGCAATTTATGTAAATGTAGATTTTTATACAATAAACCAAAAATACTGCTGTGTATATAGACATGTATTTAACGATGTATATTTAGAACTATTTTCTAGCATTGATGTAAATTTTCAAGCATTTCCCTCTGTTTAGATTCCATTTATCCCATGTGCAGATTCACTGTTTTCTTGAGTCAGAAAACCAAAAGAAAAATCAAGACTAAATTGTTTTCTCATCTCAGTTTGTAGCATCATCTGATAAAATGGAGGTTTCTTCTCCAGACAAACTGTACAAAAAGTGAGCACTTTGCCAGAATCCCTTTAGTGCCTGTAAAATGCTTAAGAGAAGGCTTGTTGTGACAAAGGAATATCACCCCCAATTGTCAGATCCATTCCAAATAAAGATGGGAGAAGATGAGTGAGTAATGTTTTCTGTCAGCAGTCAGGCCTTTAGAAACTTCATTGTGGACAATCAGATCTAATTTTGAACTTTTTGTCTTCTCAGTCACAGTTTCATGGATTTTGTTATTTTCCCAGGTTGTGTTTGTTCAATACTTTAACGTAATGTTTGACTTGTGGGGCAGTTGGTTGTAACAGAAGAGTGTTTGGGAAGGGAACTGCTCAGCTGATCTCCATAAGGTGAGTGTGGGTCTGGACCAGCCCAGGCTGGAAAGCAGCAGGGTTGGGCAACAGGGATGTCCTGACGGAAAGATCCAGACCCAACAGCCCAGGTATAACAAGGGTTCTTGGAGTTTTTGGAGTAACATCTGTTGGGATTGAACTAAGTTTCTTCACCCTTTCATACTGTCCCACAAGGGTAGCATCTTATGGTCTCATTGTCTCAATTCCTTTTCACTTTGTTTCGGAACCCCTTTGAGGTTTGTTCCCCACCCTCTTTTCTTTTTTCAGTACTGTGTTGCTTAGAGGTATTGTCTTCCTCTCTCCAAGGTCTTTGCACTTTCAACTGGAATTAATGACATTTTTGGGTCAGACAGCCAAGAGAAAACTGGATCCTTCCAGTTTAGGGACCAAATTTGTTGTTGGTGTTGTAGAGCAACCAGCCCTGGAGATTGTTGAAATAAAGGGAGGCTGGACACTCATCTCTGCCTGGATATTTTAAAGGCTTTATTTTCAAACAACTCTGTTTTTGGAGAAAAGAAAAACCACAGGATACACTTATGAGGGAAATAATTTCTAAAGCCGTGCCAGATCCTCAGCTCTTTCCTGTGGCCCGGCACTGAGAAGCAATCTTTAGGCTGCCTGCAGAGGACATCTGGTGATCCTGTGGTGTAGGGGAGTCATCATGCTGCTTAGCCACTTCAGGACATCTGCTCTTTTTAGCTTTTGGAGAGCAATGGGACACAGCCAGGATTTGCAGTATTTCGAAATGGATCTGTCAGCAGAATAGTCCCTGGAGAATTTTATTTCTGCGGTGTAACTTCAGGTTGGTCCTCTCTCTGCTATTTTCAAATTAATCAGAAAGAACCCAGTGTATCTCCAGATGAGACATCAGAGATGCAGCTTTTGCCACTTCTGTGGACTCTGCCCAAAAACAATTTTCCAGATAGAAGGGACCTCTTCTGAATACTGACTATAATTTTTTACCAGAAATATCTTAGCGAACAATAAGGACAAGAAGTGTGTAGCTTTATTGTCAGCAGGAATAAAGAGTTAGGAATCATATTAAGCCATTGAGAGTACAAGGCAGTTGGTACAGCTCTAAACTTCATTGGACATGTCCTCAATGTGAGATGATTGCAAGTGCCTGATGTGCTGGTGATGTTTCTGTATGTCAGAAATGCCAAAGCTCCAACTATTAGCACTACCTCTATGGATCCTTGCACCACCTTCTGCTCCACTGTTTTTGGATTCAAAGCATCAAAGACTTGATTGCAAGGAGTTATGCTTTATTTGCTAAAAACCAGATGTACATAGACTTGGTCTTACTGTTCCTATTTGAACAAAAAAGCAGCGTAAATCACTCACACCTCTGTTGTGATGGAACAAGAAAGAGGTAAATCTGCCTGAAAAGTGAGTGGATCATGAATCAGTCACCTTCTTCCATTCTCTTCTGCCCTCTTTTTTTGGTAAAGATGGCCAAACCTTTATCAAGAAAATAAGATAACAAAAAGATATCGTAAGTTAAACTCATTGGTATGATCTCAAAGAGGATGATACAGAAATGTCCATCCTCTCCCATGCTATAGGTAGCAGATGTAGCATTAGACAATTTATTTTTTCACATTTCTAACAAATTATTCTGTTTCATAAGTCTCATAAGCACTTAAAACGAACTGTGCTAATCAGGGTTGATCCTCCGAAAACTCTGATGTTTCTGACTCCTAGATAAGTGAGCACTCATGGAGTACATGCTGTAACTTCTGTATGGACAAGATGGACTGGGACCTATGGAATGGCATCATCCTTCTTAGCTCAAAACTTAACTGGTATGTACCAAAAAATTAAAGGTACTTTTATATTTACAATCTAGAATGCCAAAAAGGGAGGCCTAGGAAAATTGTTAGGATTGAGTCTAACATGTATGACATTCATTTAACCCTGTCCTAAACAGATAAAAATTCCTTGATTTTTAATTCTTTTTAAAAGTGTGTTTTGGTTATTATGCAAAAGCATAAATTATTCTAATTAGGTATCAAGATACCAGTAATGTGTTTGAATTCATGAAAGTAAGTCATTAACATGAAAAGGAACAACAATGTTTGTGTAAATGTGAATTCCTCTGCAAGCATCTTAAGCACTGAGAAGTAAACTGAGCTATGGAATAAGCATGTGTTATGACTATTGCCTTCAAAAAAGATTTGCATTGTTTATACAGTCACTGAATTTGGTGCAGAATCATTTAGTCTAGTAGATCTGATCTCCTGAAATCTTCTTTAGATTTAAGCCTCTTCTGCAGGTCTTCTAGGGACAGACACATTTCTAGAAACATAAATTTCAGAATTTAATCACTTTTTAAGACTGCTGGCACCAGTGATACACATAATTCACGAGTTTCACATTGCAGACATGTTGAGGCAAATGAGCTGTTGTAAACATGTAACTAGTTACTGTGTACATACAAATCCAGTAGTAAATACTGTTCATACTTCACTGCAAAGTGCAAAATGCCTTTTTTCTCTTGAAATATAAAGGCAGCATTTTATGATTTCCATGGCCATGAAGAGATATGAGGTTGAATAGGTGGATTTCAGCATTTCTGTCATAATGGAGAAAGCCACACATTTTTCTTTCTACAAGCCTTTATTTTTAAAATACATAAATCTTAATAGTGATTAGAATTTTAA
This sequence comes from Neopelma chrysocephalum, assembly GCF_003984885.1. Classification (NCBI taxonomy): domain Eukaryota; kingdom Metazoa; phylum Chordata; class Aves; order Passeriformes; family Pipridae; genus Neopelma; species Neopelma chrysocephalum. The sequence goes on from NW_020897809.1 coordinate 4,388,925, forward strand.
TTAGAAATACATCTTTTAATGAAGTTTTCTCCTCTGCTTTTGATCCTCAGAATCCAAGGTCCCTTTCCTGAACTGAGTCTCAAATACAGCAGCAGTTTTTGAAGCACTTCATTTGCAGATCTCAACCACAAAAGAGAAGCAGTCACCTCCAAGATACCTGAACTGTCTCAAGGAAAATGGCAATGTCCACGTTTACCAGTGAGGTGAATGAAATTATTTATTTAGGGCACCTCTACCATTATTAAAGACCTCTTTGTGTTCCCAGTGCTCATGAAGAGAGACAAGATGCTGGTTGGTACTTTTTGTCTGCTTCTCATTTGTTCATTACCATTCATCTTCTTCACAGCATTACCCACTCCATGAAGCAACACTCTTTCCCAGTACTTCTCGTGTCTTGACACATCAAAAAAGCCACTCATGATTCTGAGAGATGCTGCTGGCTTTTGTAGCAGTGCAGGGCAACAGACAGAACAAAAGGCTTCAAAGCAGGCAAATTGAGAGTGATCTCTAAGATAAACATGTATTATTCAGTAACATTATTAAAATTCCAGGAAGTCTGAAGTCCATACCTCTTGCTTTGTGTCACCCAGAGCCTGCTCTTTGTTTGCTGTCAGGTTTCCAATGTACGACTGGGGGTGACTGACTTTTCCATTCATTGCCAGGCATAACTATTTTCTCACTCTTCAGCAGTGCCTTCAGATGTTAGTCACAGTCAAGCTTTGTGACCATTGGCATGAATTCCACCAGGTCTGAGGAAGAGGAAGATATTGCACGTTTCCAGCAAGAAAACTCAAATCACCATTCTCGTGTCTCTGCCACACTCCTCTGTCCCTGCCCAAAGTAATCAAAAAACTTTACCTTCTGCACCTGACTTCGTATAGTCTCAGAGATATCTTTTGTATCTATTGATTCGCTATTTCTGAATTTTCTTTATTTTTATCTTTTTACATTTACTCTCTTGTTCAACTAAGGAGATGGAAGAAGGAAAAAGTAACTGCCTTCAGTTGTTCTGCTGGGACTGAATACAAGTAAGCTTTGAATTCTACATACTAGTGGCATAAGAAGGGTGCAGGGAGGATGAAAATTTTGTTTGTTGAGTATGAAAATATGAATGACTGGAAGAAAGCACAAGTTTACTGCAGTTATCGCTTGAGTGGAGCTCACTTTTGACAAGGCTCAGTGAGGGAAGCAGGGGCATAATTGTTTACTCTTTGGGATTTTTCCCATTCAAAGTAGAAAAAGATGCAAATTAGAGCTGTGTCAAACACAGGAGGTCCATCTCATGCAAGGTCTTGAAATATGGCGTTGTTCCAAACTGGAACAGTACTCCAGAATTTCCAAACGTTCAATGAAGGAAAATGTCAAAGAAAAATAATTCAACCCATGTTCACAGAATCATTTTACTTTGTCAAAGCTGAAGTGTTCTGTTTTCACTTTGATTTCTTTATATTTTTTATATGATGCATCTAACCTGATGCTAAATAAAATACGTCATTCAAAACTTTCAAGTCTGACAATACTGGAAAATGGCATCTGCTAGGGGTACCACTTTGAAATCAGAGTTACCAAAATCTTCACAGATGTCTATTGAGATTGTTGAAAAGTTAATTTCAGTCATTTATTAATCACTAATTGCTCATTTGGAACTGTTTATAACCATTTATTCAACCATGTTGAATGAGTCACCCATAATAATAAGACCAAGAAGCAGGGAGGCCTCCTGATATGCACTCAACTAATTCCATCTGAGTGTGGTCCCAGCAGTGCATAAGGAAACCCATGAAGACGTGTGGAGGGGTTATCACAGCACAGGTTGAGTGTAGGCCTCTAACCAAACATAGTCACCCGCTGCTGCGGGTCACAAACCTTTTCAGATGGAGGATAAACAGTCCTGGTAGACAATGTTAACAGGTTTCCTTCATGATTTAAGATGGACTGCAGGTTGGGTTTTCATAACCTTGGAAGATACTCCTGTCAAATAGCTTTGATTTGGAACCAGCAGGACCCAGGTCAGCAGATGTGCCCAGGCCATGCCAGGTGGGTTCTATGGGTCCTAGAACAGCCATTGGCCATAATGAAATATTTAATGGCTGTATTATCCCTTTTCAATAATTTCCATTATCTACCTAGAACACAACCTGGGCGTGTAACTGGGAATAAGTGTTTTGAAATTATTGAAGCCAACCCTGGGAAAAGGACTGTCCTGCCCCTTCTCAGCTGCCACGATGTTGATCCTGTCGGGCTTGTTTGGCTGTGCTTGTTCAGCAATCAAACAGGGGCCTTTTTAGTCATTGTGTAATCACTAGGGCAGAACTTGCTCACATGTGGTCATGACACAGCTCCACAGCTGTTCTTCCTGCTGACCACAAGAGGTATGACCACAGCATAACCTCAGCGGCACTGCCCACCCACCCCTTGTCCACACTGCACTTACAGCTCGACCAACACGGTTCAGTCTGATCTGTAACACTGGGTGAGCTTAAACCACCATGTTCCTCATAATAATTTGTTGGTTAACTCCTGCCATTCATTTATTTCCTCACAGAGCATTGATAAACTCCCATCACAAAGAATTATCATTAACTAGTGCACAATTATTTGCTTAAGAAGCCTAATAATCAATCATCAAATTCCTCCACTTGTTTTGTGGCATTGTATTTCATCACTTGGTAGAGTATGAAACATTATCATTCTTTACACAAGTTTGTTAAAGGAATATTTATTTTAAGAGGTTTCAGTATAAATAAAGATTTTCTACATATATTTCTTTTAACAGATTTATTTTCATTTCAGCTATTTGCTTTCCTATGAAAAATTTATGTGAAAAAATAATCCAGAAATGTAAATGGCATGAAAATGGAATTATACATCGGATGGAAGGGGTGATCACTCCAAGTCAGGTATGAGGGTTTAGGTGGGGTACAGCAAATGGCTTCACTGGTTTATATGTTCAGGGGATTTCTCTCCATGCCCCTGTCTCCCCACTACTGTAGTTCATTTATTCTTTGAGAAAGAAAAAGGAAGGCTGGTATAAATTAGGAATGGTAATGTAAAAGCTTATATGCACTGCATAAAAGTTTTTCAAATTAATATAGGCATTAAATTGCCAAATTTTTTTTCCATATACTGCCAGTATTAAACATGACATGTCTGCTAGGGTTGGTATAAAGCTTTGTCAACATTTTTGGCATACAAGGTCTCGGCCTGGGGTCAATATTTTCTCGACCAAATTTTGTTGTTTCAGTTGCCTTTTTACACTCATATATTGTAACTCAAACATTTCCAAAAAAATGAAATTTGGCAGGCTACTAGTCCATAATGTGGTCTGATGCCTTTGGGTATTTTTTTAAATGTAAATCATTGAGATATTTAAGGTTTGAGGTTTAAGAACTGTGCACACACTTTAACAACTTCTTTTAAAAATATTTAGTATGCATATTTACTACATATGTATCTTATAGAGACTAGAGATTAAACTGGAGATTACTTCCTAAAATATGCAAACTGCTGTCCATGAATAAACATCCTCATGAACTCCTATTGAAAGTTTCTTATTTAAAAAAGAAAAAAAAATTGTTTAAAGCTACAATAAAAGCAAAGAGAAGTAAGATGGGGGGAGGGAAAAGCAACATTTAAGTAATTTTAATGGTTTAACTTGGCCATGGAAAATAAAGAAGTTCTTTTTTTTCTCCTGGGATCTAATCCAAAGACCACTGAGGTCAAAAGAAGGCTTTCCACCTATTCCCATGTGTGCTGGATCTGGTCTCTGCTCTGCTGCTCCCTCACTGTGCTGTGCTGATGGGCTGCAGCAGCTGCTCCCATAACGTGGCAGCCACTCAACTCATCTGCCCTGTGCACTACAGAGGTTTGGGGTGGGTTACTGGGCAGAGGAACTCTCCTCTGGAGCATCTGTTAGTTTGAATCAGATTTCCATTTTGCTTTGACATATTAGTGCTTATCAGTTATTCCTTACAGTCCCCAAACATTAAAATATGGGAGTCAAATTGTAGAATCCTGCAAACGTGCGACTGTCCCAGTGTACCTGTGCACATCAGAGTGTTATGTACCACACAGCACCCTCAGCCCGAGAGTTCAAGATATCAGTCTCATTTCAGAGTAATTTTTAGCATCAGCCTGGGAACACATTCCATAATTTTTGTTAGTTACAAATGACAGGATTTGTGTAATCAATGAACACTGGCGCCGTCGCATGCAATGCTCGTTAGAATGCAATTCCTGCAGTTCCTGGACAATCTGTTCCTTATGGAGATTTCTGGGAGCTTGTAAACTCTCCCTAAGATGCTGGCAACATCTACCAAACATCTCAGACACATTGTCTTTCTGAACCTGAGCTTTTTTAATGGTGGTTAAACATGTTGTCTGCTTTAGTTTCCTGTCTATCTTCATCATAAGCCAGCACCTGTTTCCAATAAATTATACACAGAGCTGTATCAGCAACACCTTGGCAGCAGCTGCCACCCTGAAAAGCAGAATGCCCTTGAGGACAATACACCTGTGAACACATACAGTGTTTATTTAGCTGAAAGGCAAAACTTTAAGTTACATAAAGCAATTATCTAAAGTCTAATGCATGCCCATTATTAACACAAAATAACCTTGTTCTTTAAAACCAATATAAATCTATTTAAAGGCTTTTTCCAAATCCCAGGGAAACATGTACTAGCACCATGGATATGCTATTATCCTAGGACTTAAATGGTCTGCTGGTGGGAACACATGTGGGGGAGGCTACATGTGAAGCTACAAAGTAATAGGGCACAGATTTGGAGTTCATTATGCACAGAGATGAGAGAAGAAGCCAAATCATGTTCAGAGAGACTGTTGAACAACAGACATTTTTTTTTCCTTTTAGGTTCCACATTATAAAGAAGCATTTTTTTGCTGAAGTATAGAACTACTCTGTTTAAGACAGTGTTTGATCTTTCCATCACTATGAGAGAGTAGGAAAAAGTGGTTCTAAGAAAAAGGTTTTCTTATTACTAGAACGAACCTTTCATTTCCAGTTCACTACCAGCACTGTCCTTTCATGTAAGAGCAAGGCTATTTTAGCAGTGGTAAGTAGAGTTGTTGTTTGCAGCAGATCACAGGATAATGGAAAGGAACAAACTTGTGATCAAAATAAAACACAAGTTCGAGATAAGTTCTCAAGTTTTGGTAAAGCAAGAAGTACCACCTAATAAGAGCTCTGTAGCTCAAGTGAAATGTAACACACATTTTCAGTTTATTACACATACTTTAAAGATTATTTGGCACATGAACCTTATAAATCATTTAAAGGGGGAGACATTTTCTACCTGGTGTTTCCAAAATTAACACTAAATGTGAAAAGTTTATATATATGTGTGCACATATGTATATATTGTATGAAATGCTCATAAAATGCTACTTTTAAAGTCATACTTTATAATACTGTCATTCCCTGTCTATTGCCTCCTGATTCCATTTAAGTGATCAGTCAGAATGCTCTTAGGTGAAAATGTGTTTTAGCACCTCTGTTTGGCTAGACATGAAAGCTGTGGAAGGACTTGCTAATGAGTATTTCAGCCTTCTTAGGTGTCATTTTCCTAAACCCTTACAATGCTGAATACAAATACAGGTAGAGTGAGGGTGCCAGCATGAAGACATTCTCCCACCAATAATTTTGTAGAATTAGATCCAAAAAGTCATGTCATATTTTATAAAATGCAAAATAAAATTCCAAGAGAATAGCATTAGCTTAACTTTACAGAAAATACTTTGTCTTTCAAAGATTGCTAATAAACATATTTTGTTTAATATTTTATTATCAGATAGTTTAAGGTCTAAAAAAGCTGTATTTTTTACAGTTGATTTTCTTAAAACTGCTCTATTTTCATCTCAGAGCAAGCATGATACATTTCAGAGATCCAAGCTAAAACATATGGATTAAGTCAATGATTCCATTTCTAAACCTCCAAATGACTGTTCTGATTACTCATGCAAATCTATCCATTTGCCAGGTTTCCTATGAGTAAAATTATTAGGAATATATTTACTTCTTCTAATGCATGTGAGAATATGATGGAATGACGGTCTCCATATACAGATATAAACCTGCTCCTTGATTTTCATTTTCTTGGCTGTGTTTGATTCTAAATGAATATAAATGCTAGGAGCACCCAGCTAAGATTCCAACCAAAAGGAAATCCAGCTATGGCTACAGAACAAAAACTATTTATTTTCCCCTGGAGTGTTTAGCTTTTATTAAATGTCAACAAATCTAAACCCATGCTTTACTAATGTATGGTGTGTATGGGAAATAAGTCACATGCACAAGTCACTGAAGATAATGTTTCCTTTGGTTTAGATAAACAGGTTCCAGAGAACTGAAATCTCACACAAGCATTTAAAACCTTTCCCTTATTTTCCCCTCACATGTGTCAGATCTCCCACTGGTGACCAAAGAATGCCAAGCTGGGATTTAACCTTGGGGTCTGGAAGCAGACCTACATTTATGAGTGTTCACTACCCTCTGTGAGAAGTTTATCCATTACTTCCTTTCCTGTTGACTTTCATGCATGCTGTTAGCCCAGGATGTTACATGTTCTTAAACAGAAAATGGAATTACAAGTGGAAGATGCTGCCTTGGGAGACCATGGCATACATGGCACTGCTGCCATCACGTCCAGAAGTGCTGAGGCAGCAAAAGGAGGGTGGAGCTGTGAAAACCTGTTTACCTTCTCCACAACACCCTAGCTGCAGTGTGGTCTTCTTTGTGTTAGCTGTCATCACTGGGTTTCTCAGGGTGTGGTGTCTGAACCAGGGTTGGCTTTGGTCTCCAGTCAGATGGCATCCAAAAATAGGTATCAAAAGACACGCTCCTCTTTCTAAAGAGACAAACAGACGAAAGTACAAATGAAAAAGACAGTTTGGGTACAGCAGGCAAACAACCACCAGCACGGCGGGCTATGTATCAGATCATCTTCTTGGAGAACCTTTTCTCTCAGGCACAATAAGGTGGCAAAAGAGCCACTGCTATGAGAGTTTCTTTTATTGCAATGCTTCTTTATTACTTTAATTAAATTTCTTTCCACTCATGGAGATACACAAAAGAATAAAAGAAAGCAATATGAAAGTTTACAGTATGCAAGATTCATCTTGTGTTCACAGGTTTTGTGTAACTCATTTTAAACCGATGTTTGCTTGTTTAAGAATGCACACCTGCACGTTACCACTTGTGGTAAATAAGTTTATTAGCCAAGGAATGTCTGAATTCTTACTGGAAATCCCATGTAAATGCAGTTATGTTTTCTGTTACGATTCCTCTTTGGTAAAATATGCTATCCCACTTCCATACTCCAGGGAAAAAAAGGCAGTAAATTATGCACAAACATGCAGGAAAGATGCAGGTGAAAAGATTCACAGGGCTCAAAAATGTCACATGCCTTATGATTCAGTGTGTCTTTCCATATATAATTTAAGCATTTGGTTTCATATTATATTCATGGTAGATCAAATGTTCCTCTCAGAGACTAGGATTTTATTACTGTTTCGTTTGTATTTGTTTTTATTTTGAATTAAAATCTAAAGGTGGTGACAGAAGAAGTTCTGATGCTTGGCATAGGATTAATACTTGAGAGCCATTCAACTTTGTTAATCATACATTTGAAGGGAATTTCCTTATGCAAAGAGATTGCTCCACTTTGGACAAAGCAATTTTATTTCATCTCTGAACTCTGAAAGAGCAGAAGGGTGGAAAGAAAGTGAGGGGAGGCAAAGGAGCAAAGGGAGACGAAGCAAAGTGGGAAGCTTTGATCCTTTCACTGTGGAGCTGAGGCTGGTCAGAATGAAAGAATCTCTCACCATCTTAAAAAAAAAAATAAAGAGAGAAGAAAAAGGAAGAGAAACAGAGAGACCAGTATGACAGGAGACAAAAAGTGAAGCAGGAAGCAAAGCCTCAAAGTAAGGAGTGGTACCAGGCTCTGAAGGAGAAGCTTTGCAAGGAACAGAAGAGGAAACATCCCAGCTTCCTAAATGCAAAGAGCTTCCAAAAGAGGTAAAGAAATAATAGCAGTAAAAGACATTGAAGTGACTTCTGATTTGCATTGTTCAGTACATTTTTACAATATCTAAATTATAAAATAATTGTGCCATAACTGACTGAACAGCCCAGAGCTATAGAAAAATACCGCACAAGAAAGACTTCAGCAGTAGGACTGAGAGACCCTATTTCTAAAGCAGAGAGACACCTGGGTGTGTGACAGAGTTTGGGGAAGGGGTAGTGCTGGATCCCACTTGGGTCAGGGTAAACTTGAGAGAAAAAGGATTTATCAGCAGGTCAATCACTGCAGTGTATAGGTAATTATAAACAGCATATGAATTCAGTGCCTGAAGAGTTGCCACCTCTTTTTTCCTACCAACAGCAATCACTATTCAGGCATTTGAATAATAGAAACAGAATGCACACCTACCCACTGTAATTTATGTCATCCCCTTTCAACAAGATGTCCTCTTTAAACAAAAAATCCTTGAAAAAATCCATGTCAATCCTTCATCTCTCCTCTGAAGAATGTATATTTATATTATTCGTAAGCCAAGAATGGATCATCATTCACATAGTCAGAAGAAACATTAGATTACTTATACAGCTTGGCCAGCCTTATTTTATTCTCTTTACTTCATTTTTGGGCAGTTATACATTAAATGTGTGCCTCTGCTGAGTGTAATTGGACTACCTGGAACCTTACACAGAAAGGAGGTGCTAAGACACTCAATGAACATTGCTGCTTATTTTTGCAAGATTCTGCTATTTCTATAAAGGAATAATATAAGGACAGTCTTGGGCAAGTTCTAGCAAGGTGCTGGTTTTCTGAATCCTTCTGGAAATACTATTTACAAACACTCAGACCTTTTCTTTGTCTCATTCAATGTCCATGCTCAAAGAGAACAGGACTTCACATTAATTTAGCTGTATATGTTTGTTATTTCAAGTAAAACTCAAATCATCAAAAGGCCTCTACATATGAGGTATTTCAAGAAAGCAGACACAGGCACACCAGATCAAAGGTACAGAATACAGTCTGATTAAACTAATTCTTTTAAAGTGCATCCGATGAAATTTTCTTTGATTCAGGGAACATGAAAACCAAAGTACCTTTGAACAAAAAGTTCCAATGAAATTCAATATTTTTTTATAATTTAAGAAATTCAGGGGTTTTAATGTTTCTTTGCTTTTGCCTTCTTGTATGTCAATTAGAGTGGGACAGAACTATTGCATGAAATATATATACGGGGTCAAAGCCTAAAGCAGAGCCATCAATAATAATGTCTGCAGAACGTCTGAGCTTTCTTTGAATTTCATGCCACTTCAGAACAATGATGCTTACAATAGTCTCAGCAAGCAGGAACATTTTAGGTTGTTTATTAAAAAATAAACAGAGACCAAACCTTTGAAGAGTACAATTTACATGCATTTACAACTATCCCTTTTAATTAACTTGGAAACTTCTTTCTGTTCAGCGTTTATCCTGTTCAGCCATCACACAGCTGGTCTCGTTTGATTCTGTCCTGCCAGTCTGACAAGATGTAAAGCATCCTCAAGACCCAGGACATGAGAAACATCATGGAAAAGTCACATACAGATTGTGACTTATGAAAGCAGTTAGACGCGAGTCTTTTCTATGTCTTAGTTTAGGTAGAATTGTAGTATATCTGCTCACTGTATGCTCAACTTTAAAGATTTTGTTATCTCCATCCCTGCATCTTCATTAGTTTTGATATTTTTGGTCACCAACCAGCATACTGCTATAGTTTCTTACCCTTTTTCATTGAGAGAAATGAAGAAACATCTGTCTGGAGATCTGAAGGTCTTGTAAGCCTCTCCATCAGCTTTGGTTTCCTGACTAGCTGGATTTTGTTAATCCTCTTTCATACTGCTCAGTTGTCGTGTCTCTCACTTCCACAGCCTCTTGACTTTCATCTTCAAACTGTTCTTCAGAAGCTCCTGACTTCTCTGAACAGACAAGACTTCCTTATGGCATTTGTACATTCCTGAATCCAACTTTTGTGTTCTGGTGAAGGCACCTTCTGTAGAGATTCTGCTTCCCTCGAATTAACTGTGTGGTGTCTGTTGAATGTACTGCATATAAAATCTAAACTCCATCTATTTTTCTACTTTCTGTGGAGGCCCAAATCTCATTTCAAAAACAGTTGGATGAAAGCCAAGATAATGAAAAGTTTTCCCAGCAGCAAGTAAACTTTACTAGTTATGTTCATAAAGATGTGATAACTATAATCATCATGAAGGCTACGAGCTTTCAGTAACGGCAAGCACAAAAAATTTAGATGAATAGGTATCAGTGGCTGTTAATGTACTACCTGGCATAAAATAAGAAAATAAGAAATAAGAAAATGTCTGTTTAAAAGTATATTTTACCTATTTGATAGATATCTAATCAGAGTCACCTTGACCACCTGTTGCCTGGCTCTTGCTCATTTTCAGGATATTGATGCAAACATAGGCTTTGGACTGTTTATATTAAGCAAAAACCTAAAGGCTCACCAAGTGATTGAGTGCAAAGAGACTAAAGAAGCTGTCAGACATTCTCATGTGTTGTCTGTGCTGTAATTGTTTCCAGTGGTCAGCAAAAAACGAAACAGAACCATAAGGTTTTAAAGATTAGGCTTAATGTCTCCCACATAGTCTAATACATGATATGGCCCTTTCCTGGAACACTGTATGCCCTGAAAGAGAGTGATGAAGCAGAAGAATGGGCACTATGCCATTGCATCAGATGAAAGGGACACTGGTGGATATTTGCCATGGGAATACTTGACTGTAAAGCACTTGATCTACTGTCTGTTAACTCATGGGAATGGAACCAGTAAACTTGGGAAACCTCAAATAAATTCCCATTGTATATATAATATAATCCAAAACAGAATCTTCTTTGGGAACAATTGCTAATGATACTGGAAGTCATCCTTGTTTAGTGGAAGAAGAGACAATTTTTTATTTACATTTCAATACAGACTTTTATACTGAAAATTTGTACCCAATATTTACAAGACGGAAAGTCTGTCATTAGTGAAATCTTAATTTTAAGCATCAGCTTATGAGGTGATTAGAAAAAATATCTTTTAAAAGCCTGCTTCTGCCACCATTGCAATGACATGAGGAACCTTTAAAATTACCTAAATGATAAATTACTCTTTCAGAAGAATTCTTGAATGAGCTCATCTTTGTACCCTATCCACCATAGTCATGGTTTCTGTTACAAACCAGATGAGCTGAATGTGTACCTTAGATCTTTTTTCTAATTTATGAAACAAATGTGTAGTAAAGACTAAGTTAGCTTCACATACAAACATTTTCACTGACATCTAAAACCATCTAAAAGTTTTGTCACTGTATGTACAGAAATGAAATTATTTTAAAATTCTTCCGTAATCCAAAGTTTTCCTTAGTCTGTGAAGTTTTTTTTTAATCAATCATCTGCAGATACCTCACACTGAATAAGTCATGCATTTCTAAATAGCTTCCCTAGAGGGTTTTTATTCAGTATTTAAAAGAAAACATTAAGTGACTGGAATCAGAATACACAGCTAACGTATTAAGAAGTCCAGAATAAAAAAACTGATGCCGATCTATAAAGAACTTCTCTTTTACTTACTAGACCCCAAACAATGAATAAACATAGACTAGTAAATGATATATCAAATATAATTCATTTATAAAATCCATAGAAATACTTAAATAGTGTGGCATTGCAGTTGGGGACACAAAATATAATGGAAATTTTACATATGCTCTTTTAGAAAGTAAACCAACTGTTGTCAGTTTACTAACTCTTCTATATTATAATAACAGTGTAATAACAATAAAATAACATTTTTTCCTGCCTCGCAGATTTTGCTCTTGTTTTAAGTTTTCTTCTCTAACCCTTGAAAGCAAGTTTCTGTACTCACTGTCTAAGACCCGGTATCTCCATTCAGATTTTGTCTCAAAACATCTTTCTCGCCCACTTCTTTTACTTCCACAAGACATAGCCAGAGAATAATGTGTCTCAGCTGCCATAGAATACATTCCACCAAAAGAATGCACCCAAATTTGACCCAGGGAACAAGATACACCACGCAGTATATAAAAACCTCAATATTAAGTTGCCAGAAGGGTATCTGGCAGGCTCCAAATTAAATGTCTGTTCAGCCGACTCTAAATACCCTGTTACTCCATAACCTTCCCATGGCCCACCACTTGTATGTACTTTAAAGAAAAAAAAAAGAGTTTCTTGGAAAGGCAAGTCTTTTCACAATAACTCCAAGGTGCAGGTGAAACTCAGTTTTCCTGTTTAAATTATGCTCAATTTTCATTCCCCTCTTTGTCTACATTCTTCTCCCTTTCCCTTTTTCTGTGCTTACTTCCGAATGGATTAAAATCCAATTAAATTCTTTAGAAACAAAGGGAGAAAAAAGACACCCATGTGTGTCTTCTCAGCTGTTTTTTTAAAACCCTCTCAGCCCCAATAAAAATACTATGTATCTAAGCATTGCAAGCCAACATTATATTTGCTGTAAAATCACCACATGCATGTTCTTAGACATGAGTCCTCTGTGCAAGATCTTTTCACACGTGGAAAAACAGCTGACATTTCATCACTTTCATGAAGGAATAAATAGTAGAATCGTGGAAGAGAAATCCCTGCTGTTCTTTCTACTCGCAGATGCTGCTTCTTCAGCATCAGGATTGTGCATGTTGATATTAATTATGAAAGTCATTTTCTTATATAGTGTCTACTGCAGTGTCTGTTACATCAGAAGTTTAAATTATTTCACTGTGCCCTGCAGTTGTCACAAACTTCCTACAAAATGAAGAGAAAAACTCATTTCCTAAACTAATCTTCTGGTGAACCTAATACAAGAACTAACCTGCTATGATATTTCACGGAATCACAAGATGGTTGGGATTGGAAGGGAGCTTGGAGGTCACCTCATCCAATCCTCCTGCTCGAGCAGGATGACTGAGAGTCAGTTACCTCAAACTGTATCCAGGTGGCTTTTGAATTCCCCAAAGGATGGAGACTCTACAACATCTCTTGTCAAGCAGTGCTGGTGCTTGACAACAAAAATGTTTCCTGATGTTGTGACAGACCCTCCTGTGTTCAGTTTGTGCCCACTGCCTCTTGTCCTGTCACTGGGCACCACTGAAAAGACCATGTTCTTTCTTTTCTACACCCACCCTTCAGATATTTATTGATGGTATAGTGATGGTGATTTATCACTGATGATACTATTCAGCCTTTCCTCCTATGAGAGCAGCTCCAGTCTCTTTCTCATCTTTGTGCCACTTCACTGGTCTCTCTCTAGTAAGTCCAGTATCTGCAAGTAAGGATTGGCTCAAAGCAAAGCAGAGTCTAGGTTAAACATGCTTGAATAAAGCAGCAATACAGTCAGTGAAGCAGAAGGTAAAAAAGCTGAGCAAATAAAAAATATCAAAGAAAGATAATCTGTTACACCTTGGATCTTGTACGTAAAGCCTTAGCACACAGGAATACAACTTGCCCGGAGCATGTTCTGTTTTGTTTCTGATGTGGAGCAAAGAGGGAAAACCAGGCATCACAGAGAAACAGGAGGTAGGACAGAGCAGAGATGTTTAGAGGAAACATGAGTGTGTGGGTGCATATGTCCGTGTGTCTGTCTGTGTGCATGCCTACAGATAGTGTCTGCTACTGCTAAGGCACTGTAATCTGATGCAAACTGTTTCATATACTAAAAAGCTGTATTAGTAAAAAGATCTTTTCAGAAATAGACAGATGTGGTATCTATGCCAAAAAATGACATTGCAAAGGGATTAACTGTTTAAGTGGTCAAATTAAACACGACAGAAACAGTTAGCTTCCCTTGGCCTGTAGCTCCTCTGCATGAGGCAGCTTGTCTCAAGTTGCCAATAGCTCATTGCTACTAAGGCTAGGAGACAGTAACATTAGGAATTGGGACATTTCCCAGTCTCTCACTGTCTGAACTTATGCCTTGTAGTCTTATCTGTGTTAGGGCAGGATCCCCCAGTCTTCCTGTGCCTAAACCTAGGCTACAGCAGAGCGCTGTCCCAGTGTAGCTATTTCTAGAGCACTGTCCGTGCACTTGGCTTAGACATGTTTATTCTGGCAAAAATGAGCTTTTGCTGCGTAACATGGGTGAAATAAGCTACCCTGGTGAATACAGAGTTCTGTCATAACTAAGTCCACAGCAGGGACTTTTGCTGACACAACAAGGGATAATACTCATCAACTGATATTGTAGTTTTTAGTGGAAGCCTGGCCTAAATCCAAGACTGGGACATATAACATGCTTATTATTATTGTTCTTATTAGCGGTCTTATTTAGATTAAAGCCCTGGCTTGATACTTGATTCAGGATATTAGGAATAGCAATATGTGTAGAGAAGGAAACACAGGGACATGCGGAGGTGCTCCAGCCAGATCAATGGCTATTCCAGCACAATTGTGTTTCTGGCACTCAGCTTTACTCTTCCAAAGCAAGCTTAGCTATCTTTGGACAGTTCTGCCATAAGATTAATAGGTCTCTTAAAAGAGTATTAGCTGGTGTCAGAGAGCATCAGCTGTTTGTTAGGGGTTTTTTTATTCTTTTCTTTTCAGTAGGAACAACCCACTTTATAAATAGCTAATTAGTTGCTTTAGTCTCAACTTCCATAGAAAATATGTGAGATGTGCTTTAGTCCTATGCTAGCAATATCAATTTACAGTATAAAACAAATGAAGCTGCTCTCAAAGCCAGCCTAGTCCTTCCAAAGACTGTACCTGGCCCCTTCTCCTTCCCCATTGCCCAACTATTGCCATTTTCCCAACTTGTCTGTGCACACATCCTGTCACTTCACTGCTTCCTGCACCTATGCATGGCTTCTCTCTCTAGGCTTAACAGATGCCCACACTGTAGCTGTTATCTCCTTCAGGCTTGGATAACACCTCTGCAGCAAACGTGAACTCACCTGCACATTGCCTTGGCTGCTCCTGCCACAACTCAATGCCACGATTTTTGAACCAGTGCCTTTGTAACATATCAACAGAATTTCCTGGCACAGCTCTTGAGTTAGTGACTGAGTCACTTATAGACACAATGGCTTCATAACCATGGGAAGGTGTGCTCCTTCCCACTCCCATTTCACCTGTCATTGCAATGATACAGTGCAGTAGCAGTGTTTTGGGATAGATATGGGCATTTCCCTACTGCTCACATAAGGGATCCTGAATGGTTCACTGACCCTACTCTGGACCACATAAAATTATTGTGTCAGAGAGGTTGACTTAAATCTGCCAGATTTTTACTACCAAAGCATAAAAAATAGATTCTGCAAACCTCCTGTATTTCTTATACAAAATGTCAGAGATTTTTTAAGACCCTAAGTAATGAAAATTGGCTTTGCAACCACCATAAATTGGAAAAGGAATAACAAATAAACCAGCAACATTTGCTGCTGATACCAGGTTCTGAAAGATAATGAAAACATTTGCAAAAGAATTGTATGGCACTGGGTGGCTGGATGCTAAAATGGCAATGAACACACAGCCTGACACAGACCAAAAGGGAGGCACTGAAATATTTACCAGCACTCCCAAGGAATGAGATCTGGAACCATAATAGATGTGTTTAGGAGAATATTAGTGCACAGCAAGCAAGACCATAAGGAATTATTAGGAAAGAAAAACAAAACTGAGAACCACCCTGTACCTGTATTTTGAATATCAGGTACAATCTTGGTGTCCTACATTTCAAAAATAGTAAAACCAGAAAAGGTGCAGAAAAGGGTACCAAAAACTGGCCAGTCCTGTGGAGTGGCAGGTACAGAAAGATGAGGTGTGTAGGGCATGATCCCCTTGCTATCAGTGACAGGAGAGACAGAAGGTAGCTCTTGATGGACCTCTGCCTTTTGGGGGTTTTAACTTGTAAATCCTTCATGGAGCTAGATCTGCATAGCCTTGAGTAGCTGGAAGGCAACCTGAAGATCAGGGAGAGAGAAGTAGGGAGAAGAAAACAGAGGGAAAATGTCAACAATCTCTGAAAGAACCAGTCAACACAGCTGGAAAAAATGTTCTGGATAAGGAATTGCAGCCGGTAGAAGTGCCAAAGTGCACTCAGATTAAACTAGAGCCGTTCTGAGCAGACTGTCAAAAACATGCCTGCACAAGCAGTATCTTCAGTATCGTTCACAAAGCAGCTAGTGTCAGTGAAGCTGACTTTACCCAAAATAATTATGCATTTTTTTGTACCTCTAAGTATTATCTAGATTTACAAAAATAGCAACAGCTAATCTTCTACAGTGTCTCTCTGGAATTCAGCTGGACTAACAGACAGGGATTCACCCAGAGCCACCGGAGTTGCATCCAGAGTCTGGTGAGCTGCAGCAAACACAGCAGCTGCAGAGCCTGCCACGATCCAGGAGCTGCCCAGGTGCCAGATGGCCAAAGCACTAATGCAGCAAATTGCTGGGAAAATGCTAAGTACAATACATCATTGATTCTGTATTATTTGTGCTACATTTCTCATTTATGGTGTCATGTCTGACTATCGCTGTAGCTTTGATCAGAGGGACCTGGCAAAGGGCCATTCTAACTATGCTTTGGATCCTTCTTTCTAGGAGCAGCCTTGGTGTGGTCAGTATCTCCCTGTGCAGGTTGCCTGTTTGCCATGTGTTATCCTTATATATAGACATATGTACACACAGATTAATAGTTAATTTAGCGCAAGAATTTGATGGTGAGACAGAGGACCCCAAGAGAAAAGTTCTTTCCTGTTGAGATAAAGCAGCTACTCTGTTAGCTTAAGCCAGCAGACTTTTTTTACGTTACCCAGAATTGCTTAGACTGAGATTTTTCTGAACATCTATGCATTTGAAAAAGACTAAACTATTTGAAAGGAGCTATTAGCATGCATGCTTTAACTTCACTTCTTTTTCATGTTTGGCTCTTACGGAAAAATACCAGATTTTGATATGAACATCTG
Source organism: Neopelma chrysocephalum (assembly GCF_003984885.1). NCBI lineage: Eukaryota > Metazoa > Chordata > Aves > Passeriformes > Pipridae > Neopelma > Neopelma chrysocephalum. Next base: position 4,405,920 of record NW_020897809.1, read on the forward strand.
TTTCATGTTTTTCTAAATGTGAGCTTAGTATGAAAATTAACCCCTGAATTTTTGGTTTCAGCAGACTTCTAACTCTTCAGAGTGCATTCAGGAGCCTTGTCTTTCTCATATTGCTAGGAACTTAGCTCAGCCTATGGCTGCTGTGTCTTCTGGAAATAACTTAGCCAACCCTGGAGGTGTTCAAATGTTTAACAACCTTATTTTTCAATTAGTCACCATTAGCAATTGTCAATTCTTTTTACTGAGATAATCCAAGAGAAGCTCAGCTCTCAGTTTTGTGCAACCTCATCTAACTTTTATCACAGGAAAACGCAGGGAAATAACAACCATATTTGCTCTTTCCAGAAATGCGTTTTAGTAACCAACAGACCTAGCAGATGTTTAGCAATTGTGAAACCACTCTACAGAGCACAAGTCTGAGCTTGATTTAGTGGGCAGTTTGTTCTCACCACCCCAGAGGGTGAAGGCATTAGACACTATCATATTTTCATCTACCAAAACAAAGGCAATTTTCTTTCCTGCCAGTTTAGCATACATTAGTTAAAGGTAGTGACAACTAGCAAATATCCTCAAATGCCAGGGTGTGTGAGCACCCAAAAGCCAGAGGATTTTCTGAGTTACACAAACTGCCAAGCCAAAAAAAAAAAAAAGGCTTTTCGTACCTCCTGCTCCAGGCTGGCTCAATAACCATTCAGATGTGTTTTCTTTTTGACAGATTGGCAGTTCCCATTTAAAGGGGGGGGCTATACAAGGGGGAAAAAGAGAACTAAATAAGAAGAAAATATTTAATGTATTTTAAACTCTTTAGAAGGTTTGACCTTGACCTGGGTGAGTTTCAGATACGATTCAACTCTCACCAGTTTGTCTATCTGTGATCATAGCCAGGTTCTGCTCCAGCTTATGGAAACAGTAGGTGTTTTTTTCTGTTACTATAGGAATAAACATTCTCACCACAGTGAGAAAGCTTTGCACACATCTACACTGAGAATCTCCAGTAGTAACATCTTTCAAAGCTGATGAGACACTGTTCATTTCCTCTTCAAATGCACAATGATGTACAGGGTTTACTTTTAATACCTGTTCATGAATTTTTTTTTACATACTACCATTGTATTTCTGAGGCCATCAGTGACATCCAGTGGCCAACTAGATTAAGCCTAGACATGTTTTATAGACATCTGCCTGCTTTCCTCAGCAAAAAAATCAATAAAAATGTGAACTGTGCAGTTGACTTCTTTAGCTTAATTCTCTCACAGGTGTGATGGGAATCTCCCTGGAGAAAAGCTCTCAGGATTGGATGCTCACTCTGTTCCCTCCCTTTGAAATGGTGAAACCCAGCTGTTCCATGGGAGACACAAGGATGTGATTCCAGCTCTGTGTTCTGTGACAGTATCAGTCAAAACTGAACCTAAAGTCTCTCAGGATTTCAGTTGGTGCACAACTACAACTAGATTTTTTTGGTTTTGATGCAGGCAGACATGAATCTCAATATAAGTGTGTCCTGTCCTCTTTGTTTCATTAAGAAGATTTCATTTTTACAAATTTATTTTTAAATGAGTTACTCTAAAAGCAATTGATAGTAAAGGCAAAGGAAATATTTATTCATTACAAATCATACATCTGAGTAAAAAACAAGTGTGAAGCATTACAGAACAGGTAAAACCCTGCACCACAAAAATGGCAGTCATACTGTATCTAACAGGAATGCAAAAATAAAATTAGGTGTGATAACAAATTTCCAACACTGAATTTTAAGCTTCCTTGCAGTGAGCAATCATGTTATTAACTCAGTTAATACCTTTCATTGGGTAAAAAAGAGGTGTTCTGGAGAAAGTGGTTGATGATGCTCAGCCCCCGAGCTAGCAGGGCAGCACAGGGGTGTCATATCTGGCCCTGTCAGTGCAGCCCTCACAGTGGGTGGTGAAAGGGCATGTCCACCTCCAGACACCCCCTCCTCCTGTCCATCTTTGGGGAGCACCCGGGGCTCTGAGTTCGGGTGAGTTGCCTTATCCACAAGTGATTATGCCACACGTGGTGAGAGCAAATGGGGGTGTTTGCCCTCACCTGGTTAGCCCTTGCAAAGAACAAACCCATCATATTTTTCTTTGTAAAAAATCACTTTAAATAGAAAGGGTATGAAAGAAATGGAAGTTAAGGACCAAAGCTTTTGTTGTGAAATTCCTGGGGAGTTCAGTTGCTGATTTAGCACTACAAAGCACAGACAATAGTACTATGGTTGCTACCATCATGTTCCAACACCAGTAGTAGTCATTTTGCTACTACCATGACTGTTTTATGGTGTCTATCATCTTTTTACTAGATAGTCAGTTTTCCTGTGACCTGTTCCAATAAACTATTATGTCTGCAATTTGCAAAAAATTGAAGAGCTAAATACAGTGCTCTGGAAAAGGACTTTTGTGCCAGCTACTACCATTGTCATATTTGTGATTTATTTTCCCCATTATCCTTTCTCCATAGCTGGCACAAACTAAAGAAACAGGGCTGCTTATGAAAAAATAGTTGCGGTCATCAGAAACAAGAAGAAAAAATAATAAATTCCAGAACTCTAGTTTGGAATAAAGTGGCTCGCTTCTGGGAAACATAGTATGAGTATGAAATAGCAGTGAACAAGAACTAAATGTCTGTTGTTCATTAGTCCACCAGATAATGAATTAACGATACTTCGTGGATTAGAGCATGCAAACACGGGATCTATGCTCGTCTATACTATTGACAAGGGGGAAGAGCATCAATGAAACTGAAACTTACTCTAATACTGTCAGAGAAGAAACCACCTCTTTGTTTATAGTACTTTAAATTCCTTTAAATAAGTAAATAATATGCATTTAAGTGGTCAAGAAAGGCCAAAACCAAACCGATGGTTTCACAAGCTTGCTTATTTGAAGTGCACTAAATAGACTTTAATTTAAAAGGTAACGGATGTTTACTGAGCTTTCTTGATTCTTGCCAAGGACAGGCTGACTTACAGGGCAGACAGTCAGAGCAAATATGCACCTTCTACTTGTAGGCAAAAATGTTTCATCATCTCTTCATACAGTCACGGTTACATTTCTGCCTCTACTCTTTCCACAGTAGCCAGCAGCCACTTAAATGGCAACTTTGTGCACCTGGCAGCCAGTGAGCAATGGTGAGGGACTGCAAGTACACACATTTAAATACTTGTGGATAATATATATTTTTAATATATATATAATACAATATACTATGTATTGCATACTATATATTATATAGTGCATATATATACTTTTTTTTCATGCCACTCGTTCAGAATCAGCACTTTAATCAGCCTGCTGAAGGTGTCATTACAAACATCAGTATTCAGTGTCAGGGTATGAGTTTTGCCATTTTTTTCAGTGCAGTTTCCTCTGATTTCACAGCGAACAGAGAGGGCAAAGCCTGCGAAACTGCTGCAAATGAAATACAGAAAGAGTGTTGTGGATCATTTCTGCAGTAATTCCCACTGAAAGCCAGTAATACTTTTAGAAACTTGCAATTATACATGCAAGGCATCGTTACTGGCAAGTAGCTCTGCCATGAAAGGCTGTACAGTTGGTATTGCGGTTACTGACGGTTTGCTCTTTTCTGCTATATGGTTTCCTTTCTATGTATCATATAAAGATATTTTGATGATGTTTCACCACTGTAATATACAAACAGCATTTTCTATGAGGCAGAAAATTAAAATCCAGAGTGGATACCCAAAGGCATTGAGAAAATATGTTAGCTGCTTTATTTATGCAGTTATTTAAAGAATCTCGTAAGAGAACTGGCATAGCTAAGCCCACAGTACTCATTTGGACAGTTGAGCTCAGGATCTTCAACTCACCATCAATTGCATATTCAGCTCACTGCAAGGAGCTTTTGCCATATGTTTCCTTCACACTATGCCGACAACACACAGTTTAAAAATCCCACTTCTTCAATCAGAATGGAGCATTTGCTAATTTTTGCAGAGAAACTAACCATACCTGTGTTTTGGAAAATTAACTTTTAAAAGGCTTCTTTGCACTTGTAATGATGGGGTTCAGGTCTGCTAAGCTCCTTTTTGTTGCTAAACCTATTTTCATTAACATTTTCTGGCTCCTCAGACAGCTGATCACAGCATTGGCAGCACTATTTTTCCATCTAAGGTTTGTCTCAGTTTTGGTCTAGGTAAGAGCAATTATGGAATTAATTATTGGCTGTACAGCTGTTACTCCCCACACCCTGCCAAAAGGCACCCTAGCACACAGTCTTCCCCACACAAAATGCTGGTGACAAAGCAAATATGATGTGCTTAGTCTAATAGAGACACAGCAAACTCCCATCATACAGCCAAACCGGAGTATTGCAAGCAAACGCATGCCAGGAAAGCTGCTATGCACTCAGTGTGCCTGCCCCTCTGCAGGCTTTGGGCAGGCACTGTGAACACACCTCTGGGATCTGGAATATGGAATATATAAGAGTCAGAGATGCAGACCAGTTTGTACTTAAAAAACATTTTTCCCCAAATCCACCAAATTCTTTATCCAGTTATCCTAATACTAAACCTGTGTCATCAGTTGTAGTAGAATTATTTCCCAAACACAGTCTTTGTACTGATTGCCCCTTATGTGATCCCGTGCATTTCAGCATGCCAATATGGAGTTCTGTTTATCCACTTCCTTTGTTCACATAGACACCTTTTTCTCTAAGAACTAAAGATAAAATTACCAATACTTCAGCCTAATTAGTGGCACTTTCCCCTTTCCATCTGCTTCCCTATGTCCTGCCCAACTACTGGCCCACAACTTCTTCCATGTGCTTCTGCAGAGGGTCAGTTATTGCTATAAAATATCTTAAAAGAGCCCAAATATTCATATGTGTCCTTGGAAATCGATGTTCCAGCATGGTCCAGCGTGACTTAATTTCACTTGCAAGGTCTGCTGCTGGGCAGCTGCTGTTCTCAAAGCCACCTCTTGCCTGCTTCCCAACTCGACATGGGGATAATGATCTATCCAAGTGAGTGAGCATAAACCCTTCCTTTGGTTCCTTTGTTTTAATCAAAACAGCAAACATGCACCTTTTTCTGCTAAGACCCAGTAAAAGCACAAAGCAACTTTGACGCTCTAAGAGAAATTCAGAAGCCCATGGGACAAAACACAGCTGCCATGAAGAAGCAATCTGGGCTGAATTTAAAGCTTCAGCTTAAACAAATGTCATCTGCTGCTGCTGCAGTTCAGCAGAGCTCTTCCTACGGCTCTCACCAAAGACATCATCTCAATCCACAGTCCCCATGGCAGCTCAGCATAAAAGCATCTATCCTTCCAGCGTGCTGCATGTTATTGTCACCACTCCTAAATGGAGAACTCGGGGCCTACAAGGATGAGTCAGACTTTCAAAGATAGTGCTAATTCTCCATTGTTATGTTTGCAATTTGCAATTCGTTGGATTACATAAATCACACGATTAGCAACCAGAAACATTCCCACATTGCTTCAGAAGCCAACCACGCCAAAGCTTCTGACATTTGAATAGTGAACCCTTACAGTGAATTGCTTGTGTGCTATTAAAAAACCAAAATAATATTTTGAAAAAGTGGCAAGTAATTTTAGACAAATAGACTAATGTAAAAAAATCTGTGAACCAAAAAAAGAACTTCTTGGTAGTTTTAGTTAATACTTTCAGCCTTAACATATTCCAACCCAAATCCCATAGCTAGGTGTTTGCACTCTGGCTGTGCTCCTCAACACAGTTTTACTCAACAGCTAGCAGAATTATTCTTTTTTTTTTCTTTTGAGGATTGCTTTCCTCTGGAAGAATTATAGAAGTGGTATAAGAATTATAGAAGTGGTATAGAAGTATAGAAGTGGTAATAGAGATCTTTCTGGAACCATATATTTATTTTCTAATCAAGTATATTTCTATTGTTCTCCTCATGCTCCTGTGTAAGTGAAATCTGAACTGGCCCTGTAATATCTGTGAAATTGTGCTTCCATGTCGAACTCTCACACTGCTTCTAGCTTTCAGTGACTTTCAGTAAGTTGTCCAATGGCTCCCTGCCAATCTGAAAGTTTCAGTAAATGCAAAGCAACTCTCTGAGGATCATTTTGGAAGCACAAATGCTTTTGGTTTCAGTAACAGAGCAAAATCAAAAAAAAAATTTTGGGATATTTATTTACACAGCATAAATGGGTATAATACTGTGTATCACACTGTTGGAGTTTTAATTCCCAAACTACATCTTAGAAATTCCAAGCTTTTCCCCTCCTACAGTGAAGCCTGAATGTTGTAGAAGCAGAGAAACAAACGAGGTTTTTGGAACTAGATGATCTTTCTGGTCCCTTCCAACCCAACCCATTCTATGATTATCAATAACTCAGATATCAAATTTCATTCCTTTGGTACATATAAATCTGAAATGATCTGAATGGCTTCAGCTGAGTCACTTCCAGACATATCTGGCACTGGAATGTTGCTTCTCAGTGATATTAATCAGCTGCTTTTGCTACCTGTGCTCGTCACTTCAGGCACAGAGACAGGGCTCCATCCCCCACGCAGCACATTGGACCTGCAATCCCAGCACATCTGCTCTTGTCCAGTAACATACAATAAGCTTCTAGATAAGTATGTGCTCAAGACTAGATATGCAGTCCAACACCCATGGCTCCAGCAGCCAAGATCAGAGGTGAGGTCTGTAGGTGGTAACATCTGCTGGCAGTGGGTGTTTGAGGTGGACTTGACAACCAGACTATTAACCCTGGGGTTTGATGTTGTTGGTTAGCTGATTGGTTGGGGTTTTTTTTACATCTTTGAAGAATGACAAAAATTTGCTGGAAAAACAGGAAAATAATGGGAGTGAGCAGCTGTTGGAAACCAAATTTTCATCTACCTCAAAACAAGCAAGAATTAAGTTGCATAAAATTCTTTCTTTGGGACCAGACAAGTTTCATTCCAACTGAAGTGTTTAGAGTTTAGTTTCTTTTTTTGGAGAAATTATTTCTGGCTAGCTTTTGTTGACCTGACTAGATTTTTTTTAGTTTTATTTTTGTAAAACAAACTGACTGAAAACTTAATTTACCTCAGCTGCAGAGGTCACTTTTACACAGAACTGCTCATTGCAGAGCAGTGGAAGTTCATCTGTCATTTTTTCTCACCAATGTAATATAAGAGAAATGGTGGGCCCCACTAAGTTCGGGTCAGAAATGTCCACAGCATCTCTGTGTGACTCTGTTCAGGTGTGAGCACAGGCACTTGCAGGGTGGCTGACAGGGCTGGGCACACCCACCCGCCCACTCAGTTGCTTTTTAAGTCACAAACTACTGTACCACTTGCGCTGATCTCAGATAAAAAAAAAAAAAAATCTCTCTAATTCAGAGAGCATCTGGGACTGAAATGCAGGGGTAGGGATTTGTTTGCTTGTTTTTTAAAGGTCCTCACAACCACTCCTTTCTCAATAATATGTTTAATTAGCCACACTATCTCCTCTGAGGTTCAGTGATTTAGTAAATGTATGAGATTGTATCAACTGTTTGAGTAAAGGGAGATCTGACCCAATAGGTTTTCCCTAAGAAAACTACTGTGAGAATGTATGTACAGAAAATCCTAAATACACAATGCTTTCTTCTTCACCAGATAATACACTGTACTAGTTGGTCACTGTTGTAAACAAATATGCAAAATCAGGAGACATGCAGAAAGATGTCATTCTCCTGCAATAAAGTTGTTCACCTGCTAATGTTATTACTAAAGACAGGAATAAATTCTGATTAATAAGGAGGAGACAATTGCAGGAGACACAAGAGTAAGTTGTACTCAAAGCCCATCAAGGTGAATGACCAGCTGACCTCAGTGGTGGTTCTTTTTTGCTTTGCACTCCAAAATGACTGCACAGGTACTGATTATAATAAAACAAATATTGGTTGTGCTTGCCACACCCTGCCAGATAGCAGATGCATCTTAAAAGACAAGTAATTATAACCTTCCAAGATTATCAGATTAGCGAAAATACATCTGCAAAACAAAGTAGACATGAATTTAATTACCATGCTAATTTTCTCTTGGTGTGAGAAATACTGACTCTACTGTAATTGCTTACTTTATACATCTAATCTTGCCACTACTACTGTTTAAGTTACTAAAGCACTTAAAAAGATAGAAACTGCATTGCAGTTGTGAAGTTTTATGCTCAAACAGCCTATGAGTATTACGCAGTTATAGGATCTTAAAAATTAAAAAAACAACTTTCGTCCTTTTTAGGGGAACTAAAAGCTGGAGCTGCTAAGCACTAGGGAGAATAAAAATACGTTTGTGCAAACGGTGTCCCCTCTTCTATTAAGCACTTCTGAAATTTTTAATAATTGATGCAAAATGAAATATTTTCATGAAAATCTGGGGATTTTCTCCTTCACCAATTAGCATTTCAGCATTGATTATAAAAGAGTCTTTCTAATGAAAGGAAAGAAGGAAACAGCAGGACATTCACCAAGAAAATGCTCAGACTGGGCCCAGCCCCCTGAATTCACTGACACTTCTACTCAGGAAAAGTGGAACTTGTCACTGATACCTGTGTGATTTCAATCATTTACTCACAAACATTGAAACCCCACAGTTCCCTCTATCATCACTGTCATGAGATCAATGTTTATAAAAAAAGAAAATTCAAGAAAAGAGTGTCTATGCTGGATTTACTGCCTGATAGATGTAGACAGTCCTGCTGATGGGAGACTGGAAAATGCCATTGCTCAGGTGTCAAAGGAGACATTGGATCACCTTCCTTGGAAGACAATCCCTTTTGGGCATCAGAAATATATACCATTCTGTTGGAAGAACATAATTGGGGTTTTGCCATTTTTTTTCTTGTTCTCTTTTAATTTTAATGCCTCTTGTTCAGTTTATCTTTACTTTAGATAGCAACAACTACCATTTCTTTTTATTTGAGAATATGTCCTATAGCTGGTACTGGTATTCAGCAGCAAAGAATTGCACTGCACAGCATAAGCCTTTGCAAAACAATTTGCCTTCAGATATTTGTGGACAAGTCCCATAGAACCTGGTGCATACCTTCACCTTATAAATTGTGTTTGTCAGCGGAATAATGTTTCTCTGTAAACTGTTCTGGATTTCTAGAGCAAATGTAAAGTGCTGTTTCTAAACAGTATTGCTATTTCCCCCCCGCCAAAGTAGAATATGCTTCAATTATTGGCAGGAAACTCTTTCTCTACCCTGGGATAGCTTGAGTGAGTAAAGGGAACAAACCACTATGAACTGAATACTTTAAAAAGAAAGAAAGAAAGAAAACTCTCCTCCCGCTTGCAAACAGAAGATCGGTTCATTTGCGCATGCTGTGCAAAACTTGCCACAAAGTCCTTTGTGCCATCAGCATGAAAAGAATCCTTTGCCCAGGCGGGAGATTAGGGTGGCCAGCGGGAATCCCTGCACCCGAAATTCAGATCAGAATGGGTAAGTTCATGGGAAGTTGGGATTTTAAAGGGATTGTTCTGATGATGCCAAAAGAGCAGCAGCAACAACAGCCAACTCCACGGGTCCATCCAAATTTCAGCTTTCTCTCTCAGTAAAGGTACACTGAGGAGACAGAGTGCAAGGGGCTGGTTTCGCTCACCTTTAAGGGTGTCATGCAAGAGCGAACCACAAAGGTGCCAGCAGGTACATCAGGTGTCCCATCTGAGACCCCCAACCGCAGCCTCTCCCTCCCCTTTGCATCAGCAAACCCCGAGAGGTCGGTGCTGGCGCTGGCGGCAGCTGAACGCTGCGGTCTCACGCAGCACAATCCATGCATCAATCTTCCTTACAGCGGTGTCTTATCTTGGCTCCCAGAGTCGTAGTCAACTCCAGAAACTATGAGGGCACCGGGGAGCGGGTGCGAGACGCGGGAGCCGCAGCTGCCACTCCCCTCCTGTGCCGGCAATTGTGCTGCCACCTCGGGAGCGCTCCCGGCCGCCCGGCCTGGTCAAAGGACCTTTGAATTAACCTTTTCACTGGAAAAGAGATTGTGGCCCTATAGAAAAGTATGAATTCAGAGCAAAGCCTTTCTGCGGGATTAGTCCATTAGAAGCAAAAAGAGAAAGGTTTTTTTGTTGTTCCACGAAATATAAGTGATTACAGGATTTAAAGGGGGAAAAAAATCGTCTGCTGCAGTGGGGAATATCTGCGTTGGAACAATGCATGCTCTTATCCTCCGGCTAAGTCCCTGTACTGCCCTTATCTGCACCCCATCGGACTGCCTGCCAGGAGAGTGAGCTAAGAGATATAGTGTAACCACTGTCCTGTGTGGTCCTTCCCTCCATCCTCTCTCAAGGGAAAAAGGTGTGAGAGATGTGGATCTGCTGCACTATAGGATTTTTTTAGAGAAGGGGGAAGGCTGTGCTAAGATTTTATATCAGAGGAAGAGAAGTCACCTGATTTCCTGTCAGTGTCTTCTTGTTTTCTTTTTTACATTTTTTTTGTGGTGTTTTCTTCCCTCCTCCCCTTGCCTTTCAGTGTTTCTTGAAGTCAGTTATTTGTCCATTAATAGCCAAAGCTGGCTGGAGAACAGCACTTAGTAAATAAGAAATCTGTTCCCTATACAGTATCTGGTAGAAAGAGAAGAGTGAGCACCTCTCTTTCAATTCCTCATACAACCTTAAATAAAGGTAGGGTTTCTATAGGTCCCATAGTAACTAAAGGTAAAAGGCTTTTCAAATTTCAGACCACGCAGTCCTTACATCAAAACTATTCAGTTCAGATCTTATGATCAGACTTTCAAATAGATTCTGATCTTTGTTTAGAAACCATCTGGCCAAAGAAAAATTGCCAACTATATCTCTTTTTTTTTTCTTTTTTCACTTCATCCCAAAAATGTGTTTTGCGACCAGCGTTTCACTTTTCATCCTTATGTGTCAAAAGTGATAAAGGACATTTAAATATCCAGTGCATGTTCTTTACACATAACAAAGTTTGTGTAATCACATTCTTGCACCAGTAAAATCCCATATTCTTTCCCTTTACAGATGGCACAGTAATTATTATTTAGCTCTCAGAGTATAACTCAGGGTGTGGAAAGACACACAAAGTTTACATGCATGCTAACCCACCCTTTTGCAGAATTTCAAATGTAACCAATTTTTTGGTTGTATGGTCACATTAAAATTCCCCTTTTGCAACACTTTATGCAAAAAACAAACACCTGGATTCAGAGTTTCCTAAAGGAGTCATCTGAAAATAGGTACTTTCTGCCAAAATGTCACAAAGATTTATGTGCTTACATTCATGGATTAAATTGAGGACAGGTGGGAGAACATTCAAGTATGAGAAGGAATGATAGCAAATTTATGTGTAAAATAAGGGGGGGAAGGAGGGTAGTTATTATGATTTCTGGTGGTTTAGATAAAACACACATAGATTTTTTTTAAAAGGGAAGGTACCGTGCCTGAAAATCCATCCTTCAGCAGTGAAGTAATTATCTGTGGGATTGTATTTCCTTAAAGTGAAGAGAGAGGCATTCTGGAATTCAAAACATAGTGTCTTAACCACGTCACTGAACGGCACTTGGATGTGACACGGAGTGTGGGAGCAGATGTTTATGGCCAGGACTCACAGTGCACCAGCATGGTGCCAGCAGGGACTGAGACACTGCAGCTGCAGCTTGCTGTCCTTCCCTGGCCAGGATCACTGTGCCTCTCCCAAGGACCTCCCCTCCCACCACAAAATGGGAGGCAGCAACTGCTCCTGCAGAGGAGAACTGGATGGTCACTGATATTCCCTGGAGCCCCTCACACATGGTGGCCTTTGAGCTTCTGCAGGAAGGCCAAGAACAGGCAGGCACTGGTCATGGGAGAGAGGAGACTCAAACCAAGTAAGCTGAAGTAAAAGCAAAAAGAATACCAAGCTGTTCGTGAAAATTTGGTTTTAAACCTCATTTGTGTTTCAAACCCTTTTCTAATCTCTAGGTAGTCTTAAATAGGATCACATGGTGCCTGACCCATTGGGAAGGATGCTGGAGTCTGACAAATATCCTCTTATCTTGATTTTAGTGGGGGATGGGGATGGAGGCATCTATTAAAAGTCCTGTTGTGTCCAAACCCTATACAGGAGACTTTCAAACTAAATTTTACGCTGAAGAAAACTGTAACATAGCTCAATAGTCATCGAAGCCAGCTGCTACTTTAGCCTCTCTAAAACACCATTCCAATTATTATCAGGATTCATAGCTAAGATATGTTGTAAATCAAGCTGTTCAGTGCTCACTAAATTCCTTTTAGATTAAAATTAACTTCATTCCAATGCGTGCACCCAGAGCTGGCTGTGTATACATTATCGTTCATTTAAAGCAGCGATGCACTCAAGATCAACACATTCCCACCTTTTAAATCACAGAGGATGATTACATTGAGGCAAATGAAAACTAAAGCATATTGACAAGCTTGCTTTCCCCCCCCCCCCCTGCAGGAAATGATTGTAGAGGTAGGCAGCCTAGTGTTTCACAGAAGTACTGTGTTTTATGTAAATAAATATATAGCTAGGAACAGTCATGGAGGTTAAAGGGCATCTGTAAAGAGAAAACTATGATTCCTAGACCCTTTGTTAAGTTTATTTAGTAGAGGGACTAGAGAAAGTTTCAGACTGGGCTGTAAGGTGCTAATAGCCCAACCAGATAAATGTTAGCTTCCCGAGTCTGGATGCCAGAAGAAACTGTAAATGGCTAAGAGCTGACATAGAATTCTTCTATCCAAGAAAAACATGTTATTCTGCACCAAAAAAAAATTAGGGTATAGAGTATTACATCTCAGTATAACATTGATATATTATTCTTTTTCAACCTCTGGCCTTCAGAATGGTGCAGTGTTATCGTTCTATATTAATCCTCCCATGCATAAATTTAGCTTTAAAATTTTTAAGTAGAAAACATCAGCCTATGCTTCATAATTTAAAATTTGTTTTTATTCACTGTTGCCTCCAATTACTTCTTAGAAACTTAAAGCTGAATTAGATTTCTTCCCTATATTTATTTTTCCTGTATCACACACATAAAAATTTATCAACATGGAGCACTTGTATAAATTCTGAACCACTGGAATTGCTTTTCTCTTCAGAACCAAATTAAATTATTTATACAGGGACAGTGACTGTTGGATTAGACCTTAATTACAGCAACACTTTTACAAGAAAAACAGGTTGAATTTACCAAGTTATAATTTATAATCACTAACAACAACTTGCTCAGTGAGTATTTCACAATTAGCTTAACAATATGTTTCAGCTGATGCTCCTGAAGGCATCAGAGGCATTTTTCCATTTGCCCTGTACCTGCAGAGTTTGACACCTGATCACAATCAGGATAACTCTGGGTCTGTCTATTGCCTCTGAATTCTGAAAGAAAGGTTGTTTTAAAAATTATGTCTAGTAATTTCATCCTACTGGGTACAACTGAAGCTTCTAGAAATTAATTTTTCTTCAGATAACATAGAATTTTCTGTCTAAAGTTCACCAGTTTAATACAACCTTAGGAAATATTTAAGTTAGGCTAATATTGTATAGCTATGTTGCTTGAAAACTCTCTGAAAAGTGGCAGATTCAACCTATTCCCAGCAGGATGTTAAATTTTGGTACTTAGTTACCTGGTGGGATCAAATCATGTCCCCATTTTCACCTTTACAATCACACTGAAACCACCAGAAATATGCAACTGGAAAAGAAAGCAAATGTAACGTGAGGTCGCTGTTCCTTTTTTCTCAAAGATAAGAAGTTTTCACATAGCAGCAGCCTCTGGGAAACAATCCATTTTAGACCAAATTAGTCCCAGTGGTAATGTTGATTTTTAGCAACTGAGTTACACCAGGGATACATTTAATTCTACTGTTCTTTGTTGTCCTCATTAATAAGCCACATTATGTCACTCAGTCTGCATGCAAAAGTATGATTAGTGTTATTTAATTACTTTGTTTTTGTAAGAAAATCTACCCAGTTGGGTTGCATATAACCAGTAATGTGGCCAAATCAAATGTGTGCACTCCAACCCAAATATTTTTTTCTTTGTTTCTGCACATATAATTGCATGTAATTTTTAGTTGTGTACAGAATTTTTATGATAAAACCCCATTAATCACATATTCGTCAATGCAGCAAAAATACATCCAAGCAAACGTGGTATAATGTTACAAACATAAGACATGTTTTAGGATGGAAAGAGGCCAGGATTCCCATCTTCATCTATCCCCTAATGTTACATAAATGACTAAGTCATCATATCCATGGTTTTCACATGGAAATATAAACACCACTGAAATTCCATGCACTATAAATGTCTATGGCTCTTGAGTGCTTAAAATTACCAAGAGTACCATAAGAACAGTGTACACAACATCCACTGAAGGATGAGAACAGCCCAGGCAGTGCTGGCAGCGGGTGCAGATGACGTGGGGCATTAATTGCCTTCCAGGCTCCCACGTTATCACCTTCCCTGGTGTCCTCACACACAGGTTGCTTTAGATCTCTGGCCATTCGGTTCCCTCCAGCTCCTGGAGTGTTTTTTGTTACACTTCTGTCACTTGGATTATTTAGCTCTGAGGGCCTAGCATGCAAGTCTATGGCTCCTGAGAGAATGGGGTCTCAAAGTTTATTTAGTTCCTGAAGTCCTGTTTTGGCACTAATTAAAAATAACCTTTCATGTGGGGCACTGTGGACCCAGTGTCCCACTCTTCTGCAGAAACAAGGAGTTGAAGTCAGAGAAGTTGCTCTTCGTGTATAGCAGCATCTGGGTGAGAAAAGTTTTTCTCTGTCTGTGCTTTTGCAACTAAACCAAAGCCAGGCCATATTCTAATCTAATTATAGTCCTTAATCAGCAGTGTGTTACCAGCTCAGGGTCTTTTTAACTTTAGAGTCTCGAGAAAACAATTCATAAACAAGCAGTGGTTGTGAAATCCAGTCAGGCAAGAGACTCCTCTGATTTCGAAGCAGAGATCCGTGCTATGTTGATGACACTACTGGCTCAAATATCATATTTACATTCTAGTTTTTAATGGCTTGCAGTTAGGAATCAGACAAGCTGTTCTGTAGGTGGTCTAAATTATATCCTGTGTGCACACTGCGTGCTGAGAGGAGTTTGCTGATCTAACAAATGATAAAAGACTAAGCAATACCCACTGTACATCCAAATCTTTACCCTGGCAAACTTTATGCTGATTTTTCACAGGAGTTTTGCCTGAGTAATGGCCAGAGAATTTGGCCCATTTTGACCAAATTAGTGATTAACAGTTCAGTAACAGGAACCCTGTCCCTTTGGTCCATTGTAGGGATTTAAAGCTAATTCACAGTATTGCAATTACAAAAAAAAAAAATCTTACTATTTTCCCATCTTTTTTAACCTCAAATTTCTCTGTGGTGAAAATATTTTATCCATTTAATGTTAATATGTTTTTTTATCCATCTGGTTACCTAAATATGTAGATGTATGACTTGTGGGACTTTCAGGAATACCTGAGTGCCTGTCTTTCACTAAAATCAAGGAGAATGAACCGTTAAATGTCTTTAATGAGTCATACCAAACTGACTGATGAATAAAAATGACATTAGAAAGCTCTGACAAAGCAGGAGATTTATTCTGCCGTCCATAAGCCAAACCACTACTCAGGTCCCAGTGCTTGACTTCTGGTAAGACTGTCAGTCTCCTTCATCTTTAACTCACTTCTTTCATGTACTTTAAAAAAGGGGTCTCTAAGATACAACCTGATCTTTCAATCTGTACATAGCTCAGTGAAGATCCTAATCCTGACTGAGACTGGAAACACTCAGCTTAATTATTTTAACTCCAATAAATAGTAAAACCTAGAAATTGTGGTGACACCAGTAGAGAGCTGATACTTCCCGTTTTTTGTTTTAATGTTGTATTTGAAACAGAAATGCTTGCAGAGGGGTTTTCTTATTGGGGACGGTGGATGGGTAAACTGAAACAATAGTTCTATGACAGGCCCCTAAATTATATCAAAAACTAACACCTTTGTCTCTGAGGCTCTGCTCCCTCCCCAGCAGCCTGGGATGAGCAGCTCAGGCTCATCCCAAGTGTGTGAACATCTGAGCCCTTGTGCCTGAAGTTTCCGAGGGTCGACTCAGCAGGACTGTGGCTCCTGCCCCTTCTGCACTGGCACGTTCACTGCTCTATCCAGGGCAGCAAGTCACAGTGCAGGCACAGTGGATTCCATCATGTGGGGCTAAAATCAACTTGGCTGCTTTTCTGGGGGAAGAAAAAGCTCTGGGATAGCCCTGTGGCCTGGGCTCATAGTGATGGCAGCAGCCTGGGAGGTGTTTTGGAGCACAGCTCTCAGGAATTTGTACTCTGGAAACACACTGGCTAGTGGGAATAATTGGGAGATTTACCTCCTGATCAGAAGTAACATGAGACATCATGTAAGAATGAGATTAAAATTATTAATTTGAGGCAATTGTAAGGAGAACAGCCCTTCTTTATGTCACTTTTTCATAATCCTGAAATAACCCCTGGAAGTAGGCAAATTTCAGTTTCCTTCAACACCTGCTAATATGTTTGAGATACATGTGGTAATCCTTGTTCCTCCTTCCTGTATCTTGCTGGACTTTGGCTTTTGGGGAGAGATTTCTGTCGCTGTTCTCTAATTGAATATAGCTCTGCTTACAGCCATGAGTTATTAACACTGAAACTCCCTACAGTATCTCAGCTCTTTATCAAGTTTAGGAACAATTTAAATAAGAGTTTAGCAGATAAGGTACTTTCTTACTTCCCCTCTTTATCCCACTACCTTCCTGCAGAGCCAGTAAAGAGCAGGGAGTAGGAATATCAGGGCTACCTCTTCATTCTCAATAAAACACTGCTTGTGAATAACCATTGAAGGACAGAAGGAAATTCTCCAGCAAGTCCAAACCTGCTGCCAACCCTGATGGTCAGACAGAGGAGGGAGCTGGTGGGTCCCCAAGCATGAACCCTGTCTCAGTGGGGTGGGGGCAAGGGGAGCAGGCAACAAACCCTGTGCAGGTCTCATCTGTGGGAGCTGCTGCCACAGTTCATGGACAGGCCTTGGAAATGCAGCTCCCAGTCCTTCTTGTAGTAGTTATTAGCAGTATAAGAGCTAGTATTTTCATTTACAGGCAAAATTTATTGTTTCTTTTATTTTTTGTAGTGTATTGATCCGATCAGATTTTCAGCCTGGGTGCAACTACCTGCTATTTTCCTCTCCAAGACCTTGGAGAAGACAGGACATCAGCACCATGTCAGGTGGGTGCTGTCCTGCAGAAGGTCAGAGCCTGTGGAGTGATAGCTTTTACTCAGAGAAGAAAGAGAGTTCTTCTTCCAGGAGCAATGTCCTTCTCTTCATGCCTTGGAGACCCTCAGCAGCAAAAACTAAACTTCTCTGCTTTCCTCCCTTTCCCCTCCCTGAAGGTTGCCCAGAGCCCTGCCTGAGGGCTGCAAGATACTCCCTGCTCCCAGTGCCCTGGATTGAACCATGAGCTGCTGAACTCTCAAACGTGCTTTTTGGTGGGTGCGCACAGTGCTGTTTTGTCTGCTGCTCCTTCTAACTTGAGTTCATTTGTCTTGGTGTTTCCCACAGATGGTTACAATAAGACTGCAAATGATTTCCCAGCTTTAAAAAAAAGAAAGAAAGAAAAAAAGGCAACAAAAACCCCCTCTTCTTTCTATTCTCTTTAGAGAAACTCAGATGTCTTAGTTAGGAATTAAAGTCTGAATATTAAGTTAAACTATTCTGTGAAGTCATTTAAGTTTTGCTCACCTGGATTTTTAAACAGTCAAATCTCTTTGGGATAGAAATGTTCTCTCTGCAAACCAGGAGAGAAGAATCTTTTCTGCAGTGGCTTAGGTGATAAAGGGTATATATGATAAATAATAACACGGTCATATTTTCAACACTATCCTTGGTCATTGCATTAATCACCCCATGCACAAAAATTGGCTTTCTGATCTGCTTATATATTGTTCTGCATATTTGTTCCTCATTTGTAGCTTTTTTTTTTTAATCTAGCTTGCTAGATCATGATGGGATAATTTCAGGAAGTTTAGAGCTAGATTCCCTCCTGCTTGCACTAACTCTCTGCTCTGAACAGCAGGACATCCATTCCAAACTAATGTAAGAAAAACAAGAACAAGTTTTCACTGCGAGAGGTTCCTCTCCTAATTCATTCAGACTTTCTGGGAGAAGGGATGAAAATGGCTTTTGAAATATAAAAGACTGCTAGAGCTGGCTCATCTCTAGGGTTTGTCATATCCCATTAGCAGCGATCTAGAAATATCAGTGTCATAATGTGTTGGCAATCACTCCTCTTTACCAGTATCATATGAATGCCCATCCACATTAACGTCCAACCTGTCATTCAAACAGCTACAAAAACGTATTGTGTAACAGGAAAAATTGCTAATGCACATAGGCTTTCCTGTTACCAGTAGGAGTAAAGGAATAACATCCTTTATCCTGTAGAAGCTGGTACCTCTGTCAATGTTCACCAGACAAAAAACATAACCATCACAGGTGCTTTCAACACTTTCAAAGATTTTACGTTTTAGATATTCTTTTATCTCCATTAAAATGCCTTGCTATACATGTATTTCATGTCCATGGTGTTTGCTGAGGTTTAGATGTAAAATATAGCTTCTTTGCCTAATAAACTGTATTTTTTTTCACTTCTATTCAAGTAGGTCCACTTTATTACAGAAACCTAAATGTTCAGTCATTGTAAGGGATTACCATTACATATTCCTATAAATAATTGTTCACTTTAAGGATAAAGTGAGTAGGAATTTGCTTCCAAAGCATTCTCATCAATATACTGTCAGCTTAATGCTGATACCTTTTAATTACATGGGTTTTTTTCTGGAGATTTATCCTTAAATCTCTCAATAATCCCAGCAAAATCTTCATGTCAACTAATGGACCGCTCCCCTTACAGTGCAATTACATCAAGCAAAGAAAAGGATCTAAACGGTTCCTTCCCTTTTTCCTCAATTTAAAAATATAAAGTTGTTAAATGGGAATAGAATGTAGGAAATGTCAATCCATAAACAAGAAAACTCCAAGTAAAAGAGACTGGGTTACATGCCTTCCTCTGAATAGAAAAAATTCAGCTGCAAGTCTGTGGCATGCAATTTCATCTTTCAGGAATTTTCTTCAGGCTCACAAAGGAGTACACATTATTCAGCTTTTGTCTGCAAATGATAAAACAAAGCCAGCACGAGCTCAGAACAGGAAACAGAGAGAAGCAAAACAATAGCCTTGAATTTGGAATAAAACCTAGATGTTAGGTGGCCGAGCTATTTGAAATATAATTGCAGTTGCAAATATTCTGGGCTCGCTGGGCGAAATTTAATAAATAAATAAAAAATTGGGTGTGAACACGCCGTTGATCCGGGCGTTCGGCACAGTGCCACCTCCTGCAGACCTGCCGAGGTTCTGAGCACATTTTTCTGATTGAACGCTCTTCTCCCAGTCAGTCAGAGCGCGGCACCAGTTGCCAGAAATCATTCATCAGCCCCTTGCAGAAAGGGCTGTCAGCTCAGGCTGCAGGCCTAGCGCCAGGCTGTCAAGTGTTGGGCTTGCAGCCAGTCTGTCATGGTTTGAGGCTGGTAGCCAAGCAGTAACTTTGATGTTTAAGGGGTTAGCCAACTGGTATGTGAGGGTGGCCTATCAGCTCAGAAATAATATACCGCACTCAAAGGTCACGAGTCCTGAAACTAATCTGGCTGTTATAATATTTCTAATAAAAACTGGGGTAGACCTTTTATATTGTAAAAAGTGTTCAAATTATTTCAGTATTTGTTTTGATTAAAATTTCCATTACACGTGCTTTTCATTACGCAACTCAATTAGTATATAAAAGATTTTCTGTTTAAAATGTTCAAATGAGCATAATTGTTCAATTTGGAAAGATTACAATGCTTTTATTTAATTAACACTGCAATAAATACTTCATTTTGTAATGAACCCCATACTTTTGGGCCATTAACCATTCACTAAATTTACAGTATGGAAGGTTCTTTATGGGGAAGAAGATAAATAAAGCTATTTAAATGAATGTGCAACAGCTCTGATGCTAAGCAGCAAATTATAGCTTTTTGCTTCCCATCCACAAGAGTCATACCTCGATTACAAACATATGGGAATGTAATAAACACTATACATTTCAATTACTATTTTGAACATGAGTTACACAACACTTTCAAATCTGCTACGTAGAAATGCATGTCTGCATTTGTGGCATCTTCCCAGAAAAAGAAGATGAAGTAAATTTTCATCTGCCTTTCGCTTTCTGCTTCTTCCACCCCATCCACTGGTTCTTCGGTTCTTAAAATCTGTGTGGGAATTTCCTGATTTAGACCCAATCATTTGTTTCTTCGTGAAAGTAAAAGGAATCAAAAATCAACAAACCTCCCAGCTACTCAATAGTTTGTTATTTGCAGTAGCAATATGATGGAGGAAAATGCCCTGGTAGTAGCACGGCCTGGTGAATGAAATCACACCAATGAATGAAACCACAGAGAGCAGGGTTCTAAGAGAGTGACGGGAATACAGGGCAAACCCTGGCACTCCGGTTGGATCACATACATCCATCCCTCCATTCTAAAGCTGCAAGTGCGTCTAAATTCATAAATCAGAAAGAGACCTAAGAGGTAAAAATGGCTCTGTCAGGTAGTGGAAGTACTTCTCAGAGTTGGATGGGAAGCAAGAGCCTGGAGTCATAGAGTCATTTAGGTTGGGAAAGACCTCCAGGATCACGGAGTCCAACCGTTAACCTAATGGTCCCCACAGGCAGGGCGATCCGAGCCCACCGTGCCTGATGGGAGTGACTGCGGGGTGTTAAACACCTTCTTAAACACCTTCAAATCCCAACCAAACCCGCAGAGCTGGGAGCTGTGGGCGCGTGCAGAAGCTGTGCAGCATCCTGTTTGATCCCAGGCTGCCTGGGATCTGCCGCCAAGGCCGCCGTGCCACCCACCTGCTGGGGAGCTCTCCTGGAAAAGGGGCTCACTTCTGTCAATATTTTGTGTCATTTCATGGTTGTATGCATGGAGAGCAAAGCTATTTCAGATTTACAGGGCTGCTCAGCCAAAAAAGCTCATAAAACTCTAGTTTGCCAAAAATGGTAACATAACCAGTAACAAAATCTAATTTGTGAACTTCACTAGGAAAAAGGGTTCTTTGTAAAACTATGATTTCATCTAGGAATATGGATTCAAAAGATTTTATTGTTTCATTAACCAAACCTCGCTTTCTCTAATCCAGATTTTACAATCCAGAATCTTTAAATGAAAACCATAAAAACCCACCCAAAAAACCCCAAACCAAACCAACAAGAAAACAACCCAAGAAAACACTTGGAAATGTATTACACTTTCCTTTTTCATGCTTTTAAAATAGACTGGACAGCATTTTTCTGCAATGTCCACTGGAGTCCTTTCAGATATTGTGCTCTGTTTACAGTATCCATTGTTTACAATAATTATGAAATTAAATTAAGTCACATAACCATGTATTTAGGTATTCCTTATGAACTGTAATCATTGAACAAACTACTTGAAAAACATTACTGCATGCTCTATTTCTCAACTGTTATTTGGAATTTTTTTCCTAATCTGAAAAAAATACATAATTAGCGCAAACATAAAATAAAATAACGTGTAGATTTAGAGAACATTTAAAACTACAGGTGAAAATAAAAAGTACTACCGAAACTTGACTTAATAAAAAGTTTTTCTTAAGAGCATTTAAAACTTCTAAGTATACCTTAAGACAAGTAAACATTTAAAATAGATTGTTCTCAGGAAATTTAGCCACCTGCTTTTGTATATTTTCTGGAGAGGGAAGAAATATAGATTCCTGTTGTGCAAAAATAAATTGTGCAGTTTGTGGTAACTTTATTAAAGATGAGTAACTTTTAAAGGTAACATTGAGATGTAAATGTTTAACACAAGAGTCTCTTTCTTACAGAAGCTTTGAATAAGGACATGCCTGCTTTAAACTGTAGATTTACAGGTAGAGAATAAGCAAAATATTTTAAAATATCATCTGTATAGTCTGGTCAATGAAAGTGTTAAAATCACATTAAAAATTCAACGAGCTTCAACCTGTCCTACACTATCTTCTTAGTCCCTGGCCCTTGCAATCCTAGTGAACTAGGTAGGTTATGGGCCTCCATGTACTTCAGTGAGGTTGCTCTCACTTTAATAACAGACTTAACATTGCTAGGAAAAGAAAGGATATATCGTTTAAAGTCTATTTTGTGGGTCTATTTCAAGGGCCTGATTAATAATCAATACACTGAAGCATGTGCTACATTTCATGGTACTTAAACACGAGTTTATGAAGTAGTTTAGTTTAACTCCAAATGTTTCTCTCCGATAGTAATCTCTGTCTCATTACTAATTTTCTTTCTAATTTCAGACCATGAGAACTGCTCTTTTCTTGCCCAACTGCATGATTTGAGGTCAACCAGATTGAGAAACGATAAAAGATTCCTTCATAATTAACTGATGTTATCAAACTCCAGACATAAAAGTCAAATATTCTGAAACATCAGGTCCTCCAGTTTAGTTCTGCAGTGTTGTCTCTGAACCCTCCACCAAGGAAGGGAGACACCTCTGGTTTAGAACTCAGGTACCATGACATTCCTACCTTTCATCTGTATGGCAAATAAGAATTAAAAGAAACGGTCATAATAGTCTAAAGGATAAATTATTAATTTCCTGCTTTTGTCTGTTCTGGTAAAATGACTTCTGCTTACACAAAAAGGTTGATTTGGTTTTGAAACACTTCTTTTCCTTACCATTCTTATCCCAACCCTGCAAACGCTTCACCTTTCTCTTTTTATGGAAATATAAACATTAAAAGTAATAATGACTCTCCAATGCTTTCTTCCCTTATACCAGAACACCTTAATCTGTCTATTTACAGTATCTTAAGAAAATAATTTAAATTATCAGAATGGTGTTTTTTCTGCTTGTTCAGTACATGATTATGAACCAAATATACTCTTTCATGAAATGTGTGTTGGTAGGATCTTGGCACTGTCCTGAAGGGTAAGATGGGAATATGGTCAAGAATGTTAATGTTTTGACCAAGCTGTCTCATAATAGTAGTGCAAAGGGCTGCGGCTTTATAGGCCTTTTTTCTTTTTTAGCTTTGCAGAAGTCTGAAACTATGCCATTAAGACACTTCTGAATTACATGGCCATCAGACAATCTTGTCTGGTGCCTTAAACGAATGTCTCCTTCATTATATGGATCAGAAGTTGAAGCATCGCACGTCTCATATGCACAGCACTTGGCACTCAGTGTGAGCTCTTTTGAGATCCTTATCTCTCAACCAGTTTTTCTTCAAAGTCATAAACATCTGGAAATTGTGCACTATTCTTGCAATAGAAATCAAACACTCGAGTCCTTATTTGATCTCCCAGTGAACATTCCCATTGCTTTCTTCTGTTGTGTAGGTGTCACAGGATTTGGCTTTCTGTTTGACAGCTTCTTTTCCGAGGTGACTGGGAATCAGTCAGACAAGGACAAATTAGGTCTTCTTTTGCCATCTGCGTTATTTAACTGACTAAATGTTCAAGAGGCAGTCGGAGGTTTTATACTGAGATAAAGTTGTTACAAGAGAAAAGTTAAAGTCTCCTTTGCCCTTACTAGGAACAGAGTGTCCCGTGCCATCCAGGCTTTACCTAGAAAGCTGTGGTCAATTATGAAATCCAAACTCTTAAACATGCTTCTGCTTGTGAGTGAGACACACACCTAACATAATGTTTTGCCTGGCTAAGGAAAGGAAATAAACAAACAGGGGAGGTATACAGTGATTTCTTCCTCCACAAGCCCTTGCAGCTTCTGACAGTATCTGACTTTGGGACTTCTTAAGTTGTTTTCTAAGAGATAACACTTAATACTGCCACATAATTTAGACATTAATACTTTTTCCAAAAGAGACAGATCTTGCTTCATCTGAATCCGGCAAGAATTAAGCTTGGCCTGATGTTTCAGAATGGAAATTTCCATAGAGGCTTAAAAGCAGTTTTGAATAGAAGGCTCTCGTGTGGCCACGGCTCAGCTTTAGAAGGAAGAGCTTTAAAGGATTATTGGAAAGTTTTTACTAGCTCATCCTGATTTTCCCATTTTCTCTGTTACTACCATCAGGTGATATCAGTAGCTTCATAAGGAATTGAATTGAGGATATTTTTTTAATTTGTGGGAAAAAAACCCAATCAGTGGTATATGTTACATTCCTGATTCATCTTTAGAATGAGGGAATACAGTGCCCCATGTCATAGTGTTCCTATGGGCCTCACAGTTAAAATCCTTCTCCCGTCAAAGCAGACCAGCCAATATAACATTTTATTTGAAGTACTACATTTAGAGAGACTCAGAATGTCTCACATATCTCAGGAAGCAACAAGTATATGCTAAGTTTTACGTGGAAAATACAGTCTGAATAAAACAACATGAAAACACAAGTATGAATTGCCCAATGGATAAACAAATCTTCCATTTTTCATCAAATTCCCGTTTTTAAAAGTTTTCTACCTGTGTTTTCTTTTCCTCCAAAGAGTATATAAATTCCCTCCCCTTCCTGTTTTTATTTTTATTTTCCTTTAATGTTTCCTTCAGGAAAAAAGCAATTCTGACCAGGTCTACTTTTCTGAATGCTTAAATATAAAATGTCCTTGGCAGCTTTGTGCCTGCAGGATGTGGTTCCTTGCATTGAGTGGGAGTTGCTGGAGGAGCTGGGGAATGAGAGCACCTCATACATAGGAGAGAATGGGAGCAGGTGAGCAAACGTGCCACTTTTCAGATCTCAGTTTATCTTTGTGCTCTAAAAGCCTGAAGCTGTTTCATATAAATGCTTAATTGTACGGCTGTAAATAAGGTGCATTAAAAATACATTTTTTTCTTTACAAGTTACTCCACATCATTAAACTTTCTGAAGGACTGTCTGTATTTCTTAAAATCTTTCTTTTTTCACAACCCCTTACAAAACATTTAAGTATTAAAATCCATTCAGAGGATATTTATAGTTATGACGAAGAATAACAAGTTTCATGTGGGCATCTGAATATTTGGCAAAAAAAGCAGCAATGTGACTGCCTATACACTGGTGAAGCATCAAATATGTATTTATTTCATGAGTTCAGGATGCCAGGCTAATTTATGAGCAGCTGAATGAAACAGAGCCATAAGTGAGTTCAAGTTAGTGGTCATCCCAGATAAGTAAAAAAAATTCAACCCTACTACCCTTGGATTTAACCACTGGAGATGTTCCCTGTCATGTTGGACCATGTATATTATCTGTGCAATAGACTCTTCAAGGGGTCTAAAATGTACATTTAGTGGTATTAGTAAGCAATTGTGCTGCAGGAATCTTTGTGGCTGCCTGTCTTGTTCTGGTCTGGGAATTGTCAATCTCTCTACAGCACGTGAGAATAACATGTTGGGATGCCACAAGAATGTGGGTAACATTTATGTAACCTTCAGCCTTTGTGGGAAAATAAAATCCTTTGTTACTTGGAGTTGACTCTGTACCAGATGGTATGAATAAATGTTTGCAATGCCAGTGCTGTTCAGCTTGGCTGATCGATTCTGTCATACTCCCAAGGAGGTAGAGAGGCCTTAAATAACTGATTCAGGATGTAGAAAATATTTTCCTTTTCCTGTTGCAGTAGTATTATGCAGAAGTGATGCTATTCTGACTGCCAGCTTCTCACTCAGCAGGATGCATGAATTATGTAAATATTGATCAGGCTTTTAGCAAAGTTGACACAGCTCATTGCTAACACTTTTATGTATTTTAATTAATTCCAAAGATGCCTAAAGCACAAGAGTCACTATCTTTCTTTTTCATTTTTTATGTCCTGTTTTGGTATTATTGTTGCCTGAACTAACTGGAGCTGATGCAAAACCTGTGTTTGGTTCTTTATGAAATTCCAGTCTGGCCAACAAGAGCATTCCTATGGCAGAACAATTTGGCAAACCTTTCTCAGCCAGTATGAGCCTGACGACAGCAATCACCTTATTTCTTATGTGTGGAATATAGTGCCTAGTACTGGCCTGAAGCTGGCTCAGAGCTTCTAGGTGCACGCTATGAATAAAAACAACCAAGTGATTCATTTATAGAGTTTGCATAACATCTTTCTCCTTCTTTAAATTTTCCCCTTTCTTTTCGGTATCCAAGGCGGTGGGTCTCACAAACACAGGCACCAGTGGTTTTTTTTGAAGGGCTCAATCCCCTATACCCCACATCCCCGAAGACTTCAGCCCCTAAAGTTTGATTATGTGCCAAGCTTTATGTGGACCCTGCTAAAGCTGGGCCACAGAGACCAAACTAGGTGTTTTTTCTGCAAAACTGCAACCGAAAAACTCACTGATTTTTAAAAATTACCAAAAGCATGCGCTACTTTCAACTTCTGTGCTACACACAAAAATTTGCTGAAACACCTACTGTGGTATCAGGTGGGAAAAAATTAGTTTCTGCAAGTTTCTGATGCAAACCCATTTTTATTTTAGCAATGTCACATAAATGTCTTTATGTTGCTTTTGTTCTTCAAACTCCTGATATATTTTGACTCATGTCTTCTATTTATGCTGCATTGTATCAATTAGGAAGCTGTGAAACCTCCAAGGGGTTTTTGGCCCTTTTATATCCTTAGCACAGCACAGATCAGACCTGCTCCTGCAGAGAATTCCCTCTGCTCTTATCAGACCACAGCAAAGCCTCAAGATAATCCTTCTCTATGTCTTAAAGTGGGACAGATACATCAGTATTTACATATTGGTGCCTACAAAACTATTATTACAAGGAAAACAAGGACAAATTCACATATGAATAGTTTCTTTGATACCAATAGAGCAAACCTGTATTTACAATATTGTTACTTAGAGAGAAATTCCCCTTTATCTGTCCTACCTGAATTTATAACAGATACACAAGTACACTTTGGGATATATACATTATGAACACAGAACTGTCATCACAGCACTTGGGACTAGATTTTAACCTGTACATGTGGTGTACACCTGTGCTTTGTCTGACAATGCACTTGATTTGCAGTGTGGGAAACTCCCTGGTTCAAAGTTAATCTAGTGTCTTTTTTTTTTCCTCTTATGAGATCGTTTCAATCTTTCCTCTGTAATTCTCACACAGCTTCTGGGGTAGCTGCAGCATTAGTTCCACCTCCTTTAAGAATATGAAACTTATTTCACTAATAGAGAATTAACCACTAAGAAGAGCACCAAGGATTATAATCTGTCCCATCAATGTTGTTGTTCAAATGCCCTACTCTATATTTTTTCTCTTAAAGCCAATAATGTTCAAGAAGAAATCAATTTCATCAAAATTTAAAAAATGACAGAAAGCCAAACCCCACATGTAAATGTAGTTTCTTTACTGTTTCAATTCAAAAACCATAATCACTGTCTCTGCTACATTCACCCTGCAAACAACCTGTCATCACACTTTCCCGTGATGAGCACCGTGGAGATATTATGCAACTACTTTCCTTTCCATTTTACTCATTCAAAGAAAAGTCATCAACTACTTCTCTCTTTTTTTCTCCAAGACCAGACTGCTCATGGACCCAACTGGGACCATCCACCTCCCTTTCCTTTCCTTTCCTCCCCCTCCCTTACTGTACTCAAGGCAGCTGCTGCACCCCAAACTGAACAATAACAGAGGTTGGCTATCTGCACTTTTCCAGGCAAAATGGCTATATCCTATGTATGGAGTATACTAGACTCTTTGTAATTTAACGCTGGTATCTTTGACAAGGTAGCTGCATTCTGTCTCACAGCATGTTGTATATTTTAAATGCTGTTGTACAACTGCAAGCCAGACCGCACAGTATAAAGTAACGGCTGAACAAAAAAGAGATTCAGTACTAACAGGGAAACCGCAAAAGTTTTGGCTGAGCATCCAAAACTGCTAATGCTTATCGGGACCTCCTGAGAGCCCCCCTCCCTTCTGCAGCCCAGAAACCTCCACCGCCAAGTGTCCTGATCCTCATTAACTTCACATCGCTATCATTTGCTAGTTTTTTGCAGCAGCCTCCACAAGCTGCTTGGCACTTCCCAAACACAGTACGAGACATGATTTGCTATTGTTTTCTCCTCTTTTTTTTTTTTTTTTAATTTTATTTTTGGGGACAGCAGGAGACATGAGCTGTGCTGGAGAAATTACAAAATTAGTGCAAACCCTGCTCTGTGTCTGTGCATCAATGAAGTGCCATCTGATGAGAGCTGGAATCTGGCCTCCCCAGCCCTTCAGGGGTCCTTTGCTATTTGTCACACCATCAGGCCTCCAATCCTGCCAGCTTAGTCTGAAGCATGGAAGCAGCTCCATTAAGTTCAAAAAGTGACCCATTTTAAAAGTTATGCCCAAGAGTTTACATCTTAGCAGAGACAAGGGCTCTTACCCCTGAAACGAGAGCACACCAAAGTATAGTGAAGGAAAGCTAGAATATAGCTTTTTACCTAAATGCCTACAAGCAGCATTTACCTGCGAGACAGCAACTTTCCAGGCTTCCCTTCTCCTCTCCATGCTCAGTCTGTGTCTGCAGCAGGATGACAGTTGCCATCCTCAGCACAGCTGTCAAATGCATTGCTAAGGCTCCGTACCTTTCTCTTAACAGAAATACCATCACTGATCCTCTTCTCTCCCAATAAGCACTACTGCAAGATTGTTTGGGGGTTTATGCAGCTTTTTTAGAAATGTCCTGGGACCACAGTTAAGTGTCAGGATGCACCATGTAGTCACAACTTCATCTCAAAACTGCAATTACCCTTCCAAAGGACAGAAAGTAGAGAACAACAGCGCAGATTCTATCACAGGATCAGTATTTTCTTCACTGATTCTTTTTTTAATTTCCTTTCTCTTCCCTTTTATTTGGAAGCTCTTCTCCTCCTAGTGTTATTTTTACCCATTTGGCTTCTCATGACAGAATGCCCTGCTTCCAGCCCCTTGGTGCCCTCCCTGTGCATCTCCTGTGGTTTGCAATGCTTTACTCCTACACCACAATTAATGAGTTACATCTGCCGGCACAGGACCCAGTTTCTGAAGGGCCGATCAGGTACAATGACACGTGTGACCCAACACCAGCAGAGGGATTAGCAAAACTAATTTCTCTACAGATGGTTAAGAATTACAGTTTTACAGGAAAGCAGCTACTCTAATGAGACTGTGACCTGTCAGTGCCCTGGGAAATATCTGTTAGGTGTCACCAACACTCAGATAAAAGCGCTTGCTAACATGATTTCACTCACTCAGAGTGTGACAATATGATGTTATCCCTTGGATCTGATCCACAGCACCAAAAAGGCTGGGGAGTGTTGTTTGGGTTTTTTTTAACAATAGCAAACATGGCTTCTGGCTTCCTTGTGGGTGGTATATTAAATTTGAATTTATTTCCCCTAATGTAGTTCAGCTATGAATTTATTTTTTCCCCGCCTTGCTTGAACCATAATATTATGCTAATATTAGTTACACCGTCAGGTGGCTACAAATCAGATATGCTGATTTTAAGATTTTCTTGTTGTTTTGTGTCAAGTGTTAGAAATAATTAATTAGCATATAATGTAGCACCAGAAAAATCCTGATTCCCAGGATTATCATAACATGCAATATCTTCTTACAGACATAGTCTTGCTGTAGATAACAAAATGGTACATGTTCAGTACTTATGGTGGTATTCCTTAGCAAAGGGCAGCAGTATAGGCTCTGAACAGAACAGCAAATTCTCACTTATCATTAGAAAATTTTCATGATCCCACAGACATGTGTCCTTGGGAGATGAAGTGGTACAAGTAACCGTGAAATGGCTGTAATTAACAAAGTAGTGCTTGCTGGTAGTTGAAAAAATAAATAAGCCTTTAACTCAGGAAAGAAGTTGAATCCAAATAATTGTCTAAAGGAAAAAAAAGCCCACTATGCAGTATATCCTTCATTGCTGTTTCATTTCTCACTTTGATAAGGGGATGGGCTTTTCTTTCCCCATCTGAGGAAGAAGAAAATAATCCATATCTCATGAAGGAGATCTGTGGGAGGTTTTTTTAAACTGTTTATTAGAGTTATCCAAATCATCTAACATGCTGCATTATTGACAAGAAATTGAAATCATGGGAAATTGAACTCATGGGTATATCTGAGTAGCTGTGTTACAAACGAAGAAGAAAAAAGTTCTACCTGAAAACATGCTACTAAATGCAGGATAGTGCCTGTGTGAAGTTATGGTCTTGCACTAACTGCTATCAGTGGACACCATCGTTAGGCCTGTGATTGCACACTGACTGCATGTGTATTTTATAATTACACATGATTGCATAGATACTTCACATCAGCTCCACTGCCTCCCTCACCTGTGCCATAACTGTACAGTGGAAGGAAACAAGGCTTTTACTCCACGTTTCACTGAAATTTGGTTTTACTTGAGGTAAAAACACGTGTTCAAAATGGCTAGTGAAGTTTCACAAGCAAGAAACTAGACACCACGCCTTCTAACTCATCTCTCAGAACCACCAGAAATAGTGGCTTCCCACTAAGAAGCCCCTTCCAAGCACTTTGGCTCACTGGCTGGGCAGTGTAAGAGGCATTTATGTATACATTGGATTATATACAAGCTTTGTCTGGCTAAGTCTTTTGCTTTCAAGTTTGCTAATCCTGGTATCTTTGGGTTCTGACTCGTAAGTCAGATACTTAGGATGTCTGCAGGGATTCCTGCTCTGTGGTGCCTGGACCACCCATCTCTTGGAGATCTCCCCCAGCCTGGTTCCTCCCATTGCAGCCGGACTTGCCGGCTGTGACTGACGGACCATCACCATGGACCAGCTGTCACTGCCTCACATCTTAAGCAAGGAGGGAATGTCAAAAACCTACACCACCTCCAGCATAGTGCTCATCTGCAACATGGGTAATGCAGACTGTATCCTCTACACTTTATAGGAACCTAAACTCTGTTTAGCTGAATTAATCTTCAATTCTTGGCAAATGGTAAAGGACTTCTCCTTACCTCCTTTCCCAGAAGTTTCCTCAGCGCTGCTTTGCTCCATTGTGTGTAATTCCCTTTTCTATTAGGTCAAGTCTTGCCACGTTCAAAAGCAGATATTTAGAGGTTTAGGGCTATTTAGGTGTTTAGAGATATTTACAGTCAGAAAAATATGCAGGAACCCAATCAAACTCATGTACTAACTGCAGGGGAATTTTTCAGGACAATTTAAAGTGCCCAAGTCCCTAAAGAGAGCCTGGTATGCTAGTTAGTAACTGTTCCAGCCCTAATGAGGAAGGGAGCAACAAGTATGGGAAAACAAAGGTTGCTGAAATATGGATGTCTGGCCCAGTTTGAATGACTGTGATAAACAACGTAAGGAGGGACAGGAGCAGAACTTCCTTTTTCACACATGCTACTTTGGGTTGCATAGGATGGGTAATTCCTTTTTTATGATGATGGAAGTTAGTAAATATAGCTTGTCATGTTATAGTCCTCTTTTTTGAAAGTGGAAAACCCACTGGTTGTGAAGAGATTGGCAAATATCATAAATTTGTGTAAAATGTTAGAAAGTGTCTCTGAGACCAGTTCACACAGACTGTATAAAGCTACTCATTATTCTGAGGGGGGTAAAACCCCACATTTTGGGGAGCACTGACCTCTCTGAAAACCTTCTCTAAAAGCTGCCAAAGTTGATTTTGATTCCAGAGAATAAAAGAAAGTTGTGTGTTGTTATACAAGTCTTCCCATTATTTTCATTTGGTAATGGAAAGAGTATTAATACAAAGATTTCCATGTTTCCACTTGGAATAAGGCACCCCAGGTACTGACACTCAACATGGGAAAAATGCATTAGCACCTTGACTAGCACCTAGAGGTTTTCTATTCTTGACTTTTTGACTGCAAACTTTATCTCAGCTCTTCATGTCATGGTTCCCTGTCACCTGTTGAAAAAATATTATTTAACAGGATTTTTTTATCCTCAGACAGTTCTTAACAGAATTTCACCATCTGGCTATCATGGTCTGGTTTTTTTGCATGTCATCTGTTTTTGATTTAACAATTCTGGTTTGTGGTTTAGAAACTCTTGTCTGTGACCTCTGTATCTTGAATATTCTCTGTGAGTCACCTTCATCATTACTGTCTTCTAATTCCTCTCATTTCTTCTGATCTCCTCTTATTATACCTGACTAAATAGATTTGTTTATTTTGGCCCTAGTCTAGCCTCTGATCTTGTGCTTATTTAATCCTTAATCCTCTTAACACCTCCATTGAGAGAGATACATTTTTCTTTTCAGGGCATCTGTTCTTTCTAAATTAATTCTTAACTACAGTAGTGTCTCAAGCAGCCACTTAATATTTAGATCTTCCTCCCTCTTCAACACTAATAGCATTCAAAATTTGTTATTGCTGTCAGTAATGCAGTGTTCGAGCGGTAGGTGGAAGACAGAGCTCAATTAAACCAGGGCTCCTGTAACATTTTCATTGCTCACAAAAAAGCAGCTGCACACATGAGCTTGGGCTCTGAGACAGAATTTTCACTAACATGCATTTTGCAGCTGGCACAAGGATGTACAAGGCTATCTTTGGTTTGACCTTTTGTCCATCAGCAAACTGATGTCCAGGTTTCCCTCTATTGCTTGTAAAGAGGCAACAGTGAAGTGGACACCACTTAATCTTTTCAGTACGGAACTCTGCAGACCACTGGCCACTTTTGATAGACTTTCCTGTTAAAAAAGGGATGAGTCATCCCTAATATCTCTTCATTGCCCCTCTATGCAGGATTAAATTCATAAGAATTTTATGTACACCTACTGAAGCGCAACAAAGACTGAAGTAACTTATGCATTGATTCACTGATTTATTTCTCTACTCTACAAGAGTAGAGATCAGGACAAAACTTGGATCACCAGTATAGTGCCTGGAGCTTCAGAAAACATCCTGCAGTGGAATGCAGCTAATAATTTAACATATCTTTTTTCTTCTTTTTTACTAAATATAGTTTCTCTGGAAAGACGACCTTCCCTCTTTGCCTAATTGTCTTACTTTAAGACTGTCTGAGGTAGCTGTCAGCCTCTGTGGTGGAAGCATCACCCAGCACATCAGACATCTGTGTCATCTTTTTGGTTTTCATTTCTGCAGTACTTTGGTTTGTCATGAATTCACAGAAACACAGCAGATGTTGGGCATATTGGTTGCTGCTGTGCTATGCTGTTGCCTGGAGATCTCCCCACACTGCTGACCTGGCTGGGTAAGCAAGTCCTCAGCCAGACTTTGGCACTTTGGTTTCTCTCCTACAGAGAGTTGCTCTTAGCACCTTCTGCATTAGCCAGTGCAACTCTCCCAAAGTGGCACTGAGAGCTCCCACACCATCTGCTCCTGCCACTGGAAAACATTTCCCCTTAAAGACTGAGTTGCGGTGGCTGAAACATGGCTGTGCCGTGGGCACAGGGAAGAACTGGATTTCTGTTTCAGCTACACATCTTCCTTAGTCTATGATGAACCCATTTCTACAACAAGAACATGTCTTGAATAAGAGACAGGAGTAAGATCAGAGTCTTCCAAATGTACTGGTGTGAATGTTCTTCATTGCCACACAACTCTTGTAGCAATACTAGAGAAAATACCAATCAGAATATTTCTTGTTCAATGTTACATACAATATATAAAACCCTCACTGAAACTACTAAGTGAATACAAGACTATCCAATTTACCTGTACTTGTCTTAGAAGTGCTTTTCAGGGAAAGATGCTTAAGGGAAAACTAAAACAATCCAGCCTTGAACAGATAGCAGATAAAAAGTTATCAAAACTTCAGTCTGACCACACTGACATTAGTGACTTTTCTCAGCTTTGGAACATTTCACAGTTTTCCTACCAAAACCCCCTGTTTGGTGACCCTTTGGTGACAACAGTGTCTCATGTAGGAGAGATTTTGGTTAAGGAGAAAAGGTATACTTTAAAAATTTGCTTTGCTTTATATATATGCTGGAAAAATTATTCAAAATAAGGGAGGAAAATACACCCAAAATGGTATTTAACGCAGATAGTTCCTGAATATTCAAGAACATAAGTTAACAGTAAATTTCTCTGGTAGTTAAATAGATTTTTTTAGCATTCCTTTTTTGGGCTTTTTTTGTTCTTTTTCTGGTTTTCCAAGGGCTTCATACAAGCATTTTGTACATGATAGAACACATAAAATACAATGACTGAGCTCACAAAAGGCACATATGAAATAACAACAGTGTCACTTAGTATTTTCTGTCTTCATGATGGACATTAAAGAATTTTACTCAGTTTACAAACACTTTCCATGCTTAGATGCATGATATTAGTGATTAATAAGAGTGTGTTCCAAGCAGACAGAGCTCTCCTTTTTTGCCTTGAGTTAAAGCTGACTTCTGGAAAGTGACTAATTTACATTTGCTAATGTGGTGGTAAAAAAACATGCTCATCCACAGATCAGTGAATGTAAGCAAACATGCCTTGCCATGCCTGGCCACCACGAGGACTGTACGTGCAGTCAAGTTGAACTACACAGAGCCAGACCTTGCCTACAACTTGGCAGAGGGACAATATACAGAAATGTGTGGATGATTTTATTATTCCATCATCTGTGGCCTTGGAAATGGTGATGTAAAATCAATGACAAATCACATGTCTGTGTGAGATTGTCACTGTGGTGTCTCTTGTTTGTTGCAGTTTCGGAGTCAGGCAACGCAAATCCATTGCTCCTGCGCAGACCTAACATCTTCAGAAAGAAAAGGACAAAATTTGTCCTGAGGAGTTCCTGGTTCACACTCAGCTGGCACTTGAGTTCTTTGAAAGAACACATTACTCAGATGGGTGTGTATAGTTTGATACTGTTTGGCTCTGTCATAGAATATGAAATATATACATGAGGAATATAAACCTTGCTGGTCACTTCAAGCTCTGCTAGATTCACAGAGAGCTGTTGGCAAATTTCAAGTCTTCTGCTTTGACTTAGGCTTTCCCCTTCCCCAAGTAACAATAATGATGCAGATATACTTGTCTCTGGACATTTGGAAATTGGGTGGAAATAAATACAGAAATGCAGAAATATGTAACTACTCTGCCTTTAAGAGAGCAGAACCTCATCTTTTATGTAGCTTTTCTCAAAGAGCTGCTGAAAAACTTGGGATGGCTTCTCTGTTCAGACAACTGCTTCATAACTTCAGAAATATTATCTTTGTTCTCATCTCCTTATTAGGTAATTTTAATCACTTTGAAGGCATGGCAAATTCACCTCATTATTGAGAAAAAAACCCCATGCATAGTTTTCACAGTTCAAATGAGCCATGTTTCAGAACATAAAAGCAAATATTTCTGCAGAATGATAATTTGCTATCCAAACAAACATAATTAGAAGCAATCTGGTGAAATAACACTCACAGTCCAATTAGTGTATAAGAAACTAAGAGAAAATACAAAACTAAACAGTACCTAAAACCTTTTTTGAGTGTTCTTGTCTGATTTATTCTAATTCATCCATTATCCAAATTTTAGAAGTGAACAAAGCAATCTTGAAGCAATCTTACCATCCAGTCCAAGTCTGGACTGTAATTACTTCTCTTCCTTAAAAAATATAGTAAACAATTTTGCAGTGCATATGACTAAGTTTATCATTGGCCATGCTAATTGGTATATACTTTACCCTCGCCAGCTCAAAGGAAAAGCATTACTAAAGTGAAAGATGCAGAAATAGCCCTCATTTGTATATGTTATATACAGGAATAAATGTACCAGTTTGCAGCAATAACAGATCCAACCCTCCAGAGAGCACTGAGCATTTGTGAACTGTTCAACACTCATTAACTGTTGACATTCTTTAGAAATGAATAATTTATTTGAGTTTGGAAGAGTAGCACATGATCTAATAAAATAAACAAGTCATTGTCATCTGCAGGTAGTGTGCCAGATACATGACTTAAGCTTTGGTGGAAGCAACAGTACTATTTGCATAGAATACTCGTTTAGGGCTAATGTTGGGAAAGCTCTGCTGACAGCTTTTGGCCTCTGCAGGGAGATATGAATCTTCACCTGCTGTCTGCTCCCACCTGCCGTTGAGGGCTCTCATAAAGTTAAGGACAACCTTTGGCTACTCCAGAAAAAAAAGAAAAGAATCATTCTATGTATAAGTACTCTGTACTAGTGACTTAAAGCATAACTTGCTAGCCTCAACCTTTTTATCAGTACTTATATGAGTGAGCTAGACTGTGTCTTTTGTGAAAATAAATACACGGAGAGTGATTGGTGATTGGTGCCTTCTGCTCTGCTCGAGCTGAAGACAAGGGTTGCACACAACATCCTATTCCCAGGCAGCCCTCCTGGCTGAGCAGACATATTGAGGGACTCCAACTGGCACGGTCTGTGCTTCGTGGTGAAAGGGCGTCCCACCCGAGAGGCAGCCACTCCTGTGCTTCAATCCTTACCTCCAGAGACAGCTGACTAGTCCTGTGGAACTGAATGTGACTTGGCAGAGGTATCTTTAATACCATCATAGAAAACTGCATCAGCTCCCTCAAGCACATTACGTTTACTCAAACGCCTATTATTTACCACACGTTATTTTGCCCAAAGGAAATGAACAGAGAACCAATTAGAAGGAACATTTTAAAAGCTCATGGATTTGTAATAAAATTTCAGGTTACACCATTTGTTACACCATGGGAACTGATAAAAAGCATAATATCAAATTAAACTGACTTGCTAGTTGTCGTACAAAAAAAAAGCATGAATTTTTAAATGTTTAAAGCATCAGCTTACAGAGCAGGAACTAATTAGGCATGCACTAATGAGGTATGATCTTATGAAATGAGAATTAATGAAACTTCAAAGTGCTACCTTTTGAAGTACAAAGCTGGCAAAACATCCCCAGATAATTGCCTCGGAGACAGGACCCAGTCCAGGCTCTAAGACTGGCCTAAAAATCAGTCACCACCCACTCCTGTAGCCACAAGGAAGTGGACAATCAATCTGGACTAACTTCTGCTAGTGGCATTTAAGGACTTGCTTCCCAAGATATATATTTATATAATATGGACAACCTCCAGCAGGAAGCAAGCAATACCATCACCTCGCCAAGAGGAAACAGCTGGGGGCTAAACTACACAAAGCTGTTCAGTCCTGTGTCTGCAACAGGGTGTTTTGAAGTTAACAGGGAGAAGACAAATTCCTGATCTTGGCAGCTGGAGCTTTACAGCTTTGCTATCTGGAACTTCGTAAACCAGTGTTTAGGAGTTTCTCTAACTGATGTACCAAGGGAGTGACAAAACCAAGGGTTGGAGTGTCCAACTCTTCTTGCTTCCCTCCCTGCCTAGCAAAGAGTTAGTTAATAGAAAGCAGGACAGCTACAAAATGAAAATCAGGGACACATCCAGAAATAACAAATAGTCTGGTAGCTAAGGATGTGTGCCAGACATGCAGAAGACTGCCTTGTAGGTCCTGGCTCTGAACCAAGGCCAAGCAAGGACTCGGTTTTGGTATCCAGCACCCATACCAGCAGGTCACAGGGGTCATACAAGGAGCACTTGTATCTTCCATCAGCAAGAACATACTACTAGGCTAGAGAAACACTGTTTCCAAACCAAATTACTTGGTTTGGAAATTTTCACAGATTATATGATGCAGCACTTTAAAAACTCCAGGCTACCTGGGACAGAGAATGACTTTTGAGATACGTTTTCAGTTCAGCCTTATCATCTCATCTGAAATTCCAAGGCTTCAGCCACAAATGAGAAACTGTTTGATATTGTTTAAACTCTTTCAAAATGTGCTTAATCCAAAAGATGCTCTTGCTGATTCTTTGCTTTGACCACAAATCATGCTTCACAAGAATCAATCCCTATCTGGTCTGCAGGACCACAGGCAGAGTGCATGTAATAAAACAAAACAAAAAAAAATGGCTTATGCACTAGTAAGAAAAATACAGACAGGAAAAGATGCATTCTAACCTTCTCACTTCAAATACTTCAGAGTCACTTACATGAAATATAACCTTCAATATGTTCCCTTCACCCAGAGTTCAGATCATTATTGGCTCTCATCGAAAAGACTCTAAGCCCTTTTATCAGGCAAAGCCTTTATAGGAACCGTGTCAGGCAAAGATTTTGTAGGAACTATGGATTCTAGCCATTCTCACAAATACCTCTATAAATATGAATACAGTTTGCATTCTACCAGTACTTAATATGTGCCTTGAGGAAGAACCTGTAAGTCTAAAATATTAAATGCACTTTCTTCCTCCAGGTACTGTAGGAGAGCAATAAATGACATTCGTAGCCTCTGATCTGAAGCTTATTATTTTAATAGAACTCAGGTGACTGTGCGTGAAGCATAAATGACTTTGGGACTTCAGCCTGAGTTCATTTCACACAACACCAGAATACGGTACTGTGCAACAATACAGTTCAAATCTCCCAAAGAGAGTCTGCATACTGGATTTTGGATGTAAAGAGATTGTTTTCACTATTTTATAACTTGTTCATGCACCTCAAGTTTGGATTTAGGATATTTCACTGTTGACCTACTCTACTGTGTCTTGTCATCCACTTTACCTTTTGCTGTGTGAACTGCTGCCTCCCCACATTTTGCACTGTGTATCATAAAGATTTTGAACCACATCTAAAATGTCTGGAGTTTTAATCTCTCCCAAATCACTGTGACTTTAGCTTCTTCAACAGCTCTGGTTTTGATCTGATTTATTAGTACTTGTCCTTCTTATTTTTACTACTCTTTCAAGGAAGAAAATGAAAACTGTCATAAAAATTATTGTTCTCATACATATACTGGAAATCCAGATAAGGACACTGGATATAGATTTAAAGTTTCTTCCTTTTATTTAAAAATAATATTATTTGCATTAGAACATCTATTAAACTTTGCTTGACTTTTTCACAGATATGTTTTTGCCCCTTTTTTTCTTTCCAGTGGAAAAATATTCTCCAAGGGCATTTGGATATGTTTTAAACAGACAGTCACAAAATATGTGGGATCATACCCTCAGCTGGTGTAAACTGATGACAACCCATTTCTTTCAAAGCTAGCTTTGTGCAACCACCCGTTTTTTTGCCAGTTGTGGCTCAAAAACTATCTGGAAAACAACCACTTTGGAAATGTTTACACTCCTGGCTGGTCTTATTCTATCCTGTTTTGTTTATATCTTAAATATTTTGGACCAGATATATGATTAATTCAGTGGAAATTTTACCCTGGTTACTCACGAGTTGTTTTGCAGTGGTTTGATTTCACTTCAGGGAGTGGAGAGATTGTGTTTACTGATGGAGGAGAACGAAACAGCAGCGATAAACCCCACTCTTTGACACTGCCGATGCACAGGAATGCTGCATACCGCCCTGTCAGCGTTGCACCACGCTTTCATACTTCTCCTCTCACAGTTCACCAGTGAGACTCAAGATTCCTACAATTCCCAAAGTACCCAAATCATCTAGACTTAGGCCAAAATCAAGTTATCACAGTAAACTTCAATGAATTTTTGTAGCTTTTCAAACTGTATTTATAGGTCAAGAGGAGGATTTGCTTTGGTTTTTTCCTCTTTGAAGCCTCAGAACATATACTTTTTAACAAGATATTGTCCTCCAATTAGAAAAAGAGAAAAGGCTTTCTGGCCCTAAAATCTATGGCGTGCAAAATAAACATACAGAGTTTCTTCTTTCATGTTTTCCAGACCAGACATTTTTACACTCCTGGGAAGCTCCTACCTCCTGTTCCTATCAAAGGAAGACAGGTAGGAGGGGCATAGGGGAAGCCGGGACTTTCAAAATTGGTTTATTGGGGGTTCAATTGTAGACTCTGTAACGCTGCTTTTGTTTTACACAGATATCAGGATTCCAAACCTCCCTTGTCCTCCCCAACACTTCTGTGGCTATCAGAGCTTTCAGCTACACAGAAGCTGTAACGTGCAGACCCAATCTCCAACAGAGCCCAGCTAGGTAGGGAAGTAACTTTCATAAAAAGCTAATTTGAACACAAGCTATTCTCCCAGCTCTCCCAGCAGCTCTCCCTGCCACCGCCTATATCTGAAAGACTGGGCAAAAGTCACTTCTTTTTGCATTTTAAAGAAAAGTTTTAATGTCATGATGCTGATGCTGGAAATTATCTTTACACGAATACCTTAAAAATACTTAATTGAACTTGTAACACAAGTTCAGAGAATATTCCATAGTCAACGGAATGGTTAGGGAGAAGATGAGCATGTGAATTCAATTCCCACAATGCTGTTCAATGATTCTTAAGGCACTGGAGTTGCTTATAAGCAACAGGAATACAGCAAAAGCACTTCAAGTGTTTTTATCTGTCTTTTAATGAAATATAGCATGTGGAAATATGGAGAGGAGAGAAGTAGCAGCTCACCACAGACCACCAGAACACCACAGAGACCTTCTATCAGGAGGGTTTTACTCTGTAAAGCTGAATTAGATTCATGGTATTCAGTATAACCAGATCTACACAGTCAGAGTTATGAATGAGACCTCCAAAATCAGGAGAATGGTTTTAAAGTGAGATTAAAGCAAAATATGTTTTACTCACTTTCTGGGTGTTCAGTCCCTAGGGTTAACATTTCCAAAATTCTGTTTGTAATCACAAGGTCTAGAAACCCACTATTTAACTGAGATTTGTGCACGCTTCAAGGGCTGAGGTGTGAAGAAAAACCCCAAGCCTTGCACGAGATGTGATGAAGTCGTCATAGTTGGCAGTGCTGTGGATATTATATAGTTTGGCCCTGTCCAGGGGAAAAATACTCTCTACAGCTGCTGATCTTACAAATTCTCCTGGTCTCTACTGGTGATATCGCTCAGTCTCAGGCAGTTCCTGCACCTCTGCAAAACTCTTCTGAACTCTGAAATGTTTAGAGTTTATTCCACAGTAAACTGAGCTCAACCCTGAACAGGCTGACCAGCCAAGAAGCCAACATCAATAGCTTTTCACAGTTTGCTTGGCCCCAGGAGTGCCAAATATACCATAGCAGATATAAATCTGAGACATATAATATTATTCTAAAAAGAGAGCTAATTTTCTCAGCATCTAATTGAATTCTCTAGTAGTTTCACTGAGAAGTGTTGTGCTGGTTTCATCTTAACATTTAATGAATACTGATTTTTTAAAGAAACTGTTTATTTGCATTAAAATTTACTTCCCCACACTCCCCAAAGTATCAAAAGAAATTGAATCTTAGATTTATAATTAGCGTGGTTTGGATTTTATAAGAAATTTTTTACAGCAAAGAACATTTCCATAAATCATGTCCATGATTGAAAAAACATGGTCATAACTGAAGACAAAACTGCTTCATTTTGCATCTGTTTCACATATATAAATGTGTCAGGTTTACTTAAAACACACTGATAAAGATTAGGAAGAAGGGAAGAAAATTATAAGAATAGCCTAGGTTGTATTGGTAACACTTCTTTTGCTATAATTCTCTCTGATACTATTGTGACCAGACTCTTTACTTTTCTTGCGTGGTTTAGTCATTTAATCTATTAAAAAGTTAAAAGAAAAAATAACTTTTATGGAATTAAGCTCTTAGTTCAACACTACAAAAAACCTGGCACATGCAATGCATCATTACCTTATTTTCTTCTACCCACAGATAGCAGCCCCAAATTAGTTCATCACAGAAGTGATTCCTTTCTGCTCAAATGTGGTCCTATTGATAGCTGTGATTTCAGGATCTGTGTTGATAGGGCAGTGCCAGTTTAGACTAGGAGAGAATCTGCCCAGTGCTCCTGTAACACGTCAGAAGTGAAGTGAAGCAGTTTGCCAACAGAACTACTTATCATATGCAATGTCCCACTTGTATATTATTACTTCACAGCATAACATATCTTCCAAATAAATAACTTTGCTGCCTAGTTGGCCAACAATCTGTTATTAATAAAAAAGGAACACTAATATGTTTCTTCTAATATTTTTAATTAAAATATACGTCTTTAATATATTTGACTTCTTTTTACCACAGCAGTTTGGCATGAAACATCAGAGAGAACAAGAGTATACAGCAAAAATAAATTAAGTGTTTAACCCACCACCATCTTGATGGGAAAACATATGAAACATATTATTCAAACACAGGTAAGCAATGTGCTACATAACTTTTTTTCCCCCTAACAAGTGTGTAGGTGGTGTGGCTAATGCGAAGTCTACCTCTTTCTTCACACATTAAGTCCCTTTAAAATTGTTTTTAGACTCTTTCCATTCATAGTGAAATCTCCTTCAGTTTACTTAGGACTTAAGTATTTAACTATGTACTTAAAAAAATAAACAATTCTTATTTTCTGTAGCTTATTTTAGCAGCAATACATTATTTAGGAAAAAACCCCAACCGTTTGTGAGAAATTTCTGCCAATAAATGTCCTGTCCTTCAGTGGTAAGGTATATTTCTTTTTATGATATATCCATTTACAGATTAACAGAGAGGGGGAAAAATGGTAGGTAAGGTAGGTAAGAAGAAAAACTATCACTAAGTTTTCAGGTGTTTGGGTAAATTTGCAAGCAATTTGAAAACTCAAAGAGATCTAAATGAGACTTCAGCCCTTACACTCCACTCCCCCATCCAGCCTCCCGAGGCTCCAACAGCCAGCGCGTGGCAGCCTCATTATTGTTTTGTGCTTCCTTTTTATTTTAGTTGGCGTTTATTTACTTGCTGAGGGCAAGGTATCCTCCAAACTAAGGCAAACCGCATTTTTGGAGGCACAGGAAGAAAGAAGCGATAGGATTTGTGCTGACGAAATGGAAACTGGGTTTTGTTTGCCCGTGGCCCCGGCAGCCGCAGGGCCCTGACATGGCCGCCCACACTCTGGGCTGCCTGGCCACGCGGTATCACCGTGGCCACCAAGCACAAACGTTTGGGAATATCGTGTCCATTTGGGAACAACCGCCCCCCTACCCCAATAGGCTGACTGACATTGGAAAGGGCTTTAAAGGTCCTGCCCTTTCCCCACAGGTCGAGGGTGGGCCATGAGCAGCACGCACCCAAGGCTGTGCTCCGAGGGGCAGGGGAGGCTCTGGCCCCATTCCCTTCCCTGGGGCAGGGAAGCATCAAGCCAAGAGCCAAAATGCAGCTGCCCTCGCTGGTGTGGGACACGGGTCCCCAGGATTCTGCCACCTCCTGCCCATCACCACCCCGGGCACTGCGCAGCCTCATCAGCACAGCCCGGTCCCGATCTGAGACTGAGGAGAACACAAAACCAGACAAAATAAGAAGTGGAGGGGAGAGGGAGAAGGCAGGACAAAGAAATGAGGCAGAGTTATAAATAAATATAAATAAAACAATGAAGCAACAGAAACTGGAGGGTGAATTTGACAAATGACTGGCCTGCTGACAGCCAGCCTGGCACAGGGACACAGACTGGAGCAGAGGGTTGTATGCGCACAAAGGCTGGGAGGATTTTGGGAGAGGATTTTGCTTCCCCCGTGGTTTCCCAAGTAGCCCTGAGCCCTCTGTGCCTCCATGTTGACCAATTTGTTGTGACTTCAACCCAGGGAGAGGAGGCCAGCAGGGAAGGACACTCCAGGGCCTCGTACAGCCAGAGAAATGCTCATAATCCTCACAAGCAAATGGCCCAATCATGAGATTTTCCCCCTAACGTGAATAAGCTGTATGAGAAGTTGGTTTTGCATGAGCAAAGACTGCAGGACTGAGCCTAGGGACCACCTTATGAAGATGAAATGCTTCTGATTTGGTTTTTATATTTGAAATCCTTGCATTAGCCAATCTCCCAAACAGCAGCAATGCCAAACTTCCTTTTACTGAGCCTCAGTCAGCTGGCTTTGGGTGCCCAGCCAAAACCAAAAAAAGAATTTATTGTGTGCTGCTATCTCCAGTTCCTAACAATATATTACTCAAAACCTGAAAATTTTAACTGTGCCAAACATTCTTTATCAAGGAGGTACCTGGATAGAAACCTTAATTTCTGAGTGTTTCTGCAAAGAATAAACTACTGCTTAATGGTAGGAACATTACAAGATGGATATATTCTGGCTCTATACATTTGAATTCTGTGCTGATTTAACCCCATCTACACAGGAACATAAGAACAGCTGTACTGGGGTGCATCTGACAGTCTCCAGGCTGCAGCAGTCTCTCAGCTGGCACTCAGGGAAAGAAAAAATATTAATTAAAAAAAAAAAAAAAAGGAAAAGTGTTGAATACTCCCAGTCCTGGGAGCATTCTCCCGGTCTCCAACTATTTTCAATTCTGCTGATTCTCAACCCCAGTCTAGTTTGTTCCCTAACCCTCAGAGGGTCTCTCTCATGAGTCTTTCTCCAGTCCTAGCTGGAGCCCATGTGAAAGTCTGACACCTAAAATGTCCAAAGGTTCTTCTGCTCATCCCATGGAAAACTTGGGATTTTGGGCCTGGTCCCCACTGCCCTCACCTGTGAACCCTTGTTCTCCTGTTAGAGACAGACAAGAATCAATTCCACTCCACCTACTTACAGTTTTCTAAACTTTAAGTAGTAAGACACTTCTTTTAAGAGGCTGGGGGCAAATGAAGAAAGAAGCAATTAGGAGGTAATAGCTGTACTGGGTGAGCTATTGAAACACTTTGATTTCCACATTAAACCAGCAAGACTCTGATGTTTCCAAGTTCACTGGGATGTGTGTCCAAATTGACCTTTTATTGCATATGGTCAAGTGCTGTGAAAAAT
The DNA here is from genome assembly GCF_003984885.1 of Neopelma chrysocephalum. Lineage (NCBI taxonomy): Eukaryota > Metazoa > Chordata > Aves > Passeriformes > Pipridae > Neopelma > Neopelma chrysocephalum. Next base: position 4,450,578 of record NW_020897809.1, read on the forward strand.
CCCACCACTTAGCATCTCCCTGTTATCTCAGCCACAGGCAGGGAAATTCTCCCCTTCAAAGAGAACCATAAAAAGAGATAACAGAGACAAGGGCTTCTGTCCCATCAGCATTTCAAACTCCACATCCCCTCAGGAAAAGAGGGGGTTTTTTTGTAAGGGAAAATAGGGTTATTTGTAAGAGTAAACTGATCAATGGCTGCAGTTTCTCACCCACCAATCTTGTGCAACACAGAGAAGAAATGCCTCCGGGCTCTCCACCTGGAATGTGTAGTGGCAAACCACTGCAGGTACAATTCTCGTACCAGCCTTGCACCAGCGGCATTGGTAAATCATCTTACCAAACACACACAGGTCCATATATCTGCAGTGCAAAGACAAATTTCTACCCAACTCTTCCACACTTTCAGTCCCCTTTTTAACAAGGAGTACAATCCATTTCACTTTTGTACACTAATAGATCTAGAGTCAAAACTGCTGCTATGTACTGAATGCCAAAGTAGATGCTGCTGTACGTGGGTGGGAGGGGGAAGGAGTTTGTCAGTATAGCACATTTCATTCAGGGAACTGGTATAAACTACATACAGACAAAACACTAGCTTGCCAGTATAAGCTGTGGCTACACTAGGAAAGTTTGCCAGAATAGCAAACTGCCAAATCTTTTCTAGCATAGACAATCCATGCTATCCCACAGATAAATGTTGCTTCAGACATTAACTCTCACTGATCTCACCACACTGCACGTACGAGCTGACTTCATGTACCACCTATGGCCATCTTTCCTGTAGTTTTACCTGGAGTCAAAGCAGTGATGATTACCATCCTCCAAAGACTTAGACACTTCACAAATTAAGAGTAGACACAGAAAGTCCAGAACATCTGGGACAGTAAATACCATAAATACAGAGGAGCATAGGGTATTTCTTTTTTTTTTTTTTTAGATGGCTCTTTAATTTAAAGTCAAGAGCTTTACTGGGAGAACATATAAAATATAATATAATGTCATATAATATCATATAATGACATCTGAAAACACAACAGAAATTATTAAAAAGATCATGCTGTAGTCAAAGCATTTATCATAGCCAGAAAAACTATTGTTCAAAGTAGTGGTTGACTTCAGCATCTGAAAGCAGATAGATGGAGGTAAAGAAGTCAATCAATCATTTAGCAAAGTAGAGTGTTGCATGTATGGCTTTTTCTATGCAGATTGCTTTTTTCCTCACATTCACAAAATCTTGATAATTAACCTGCTAAGAACATTTAAAAACTACTGATCTAGAGTAAAAGAAATTATCCCATTGAAACCACCAGGAATAAGAACACTTTACAGAACTTTGAAGGTTATGCCCCAAGACCAATCAGCAGTGGCTAATGCTTTTTGCCACGGCAAAATAATGAATTTCTATTATAGGTTTAAATTCCAGTCTTGCTCTCTATTTTTCTCTTTTTTGAGAACTTTTCTTTCCATTTTGCAGGTAGGTGATCTGCTTTCTTATTTCATGTAAGCATTTCCATTCATTTGCTCCCGTATCATCTGGTCTTTTATTAATCTAATTTCTGAGAAAAATAAGTCTTTGGATTTTTCTTGCATCCCCAGGCTGTCTGGCAATTGGTCCTACACTGTTAAAGGAGAGATGACAGTTTATTAAGCATTAAGCTACAGACTAATGAGTTCTTGCCAAAGCCTGTCAGAATTAATTCTTTTTCCAATGAAGTGAAATGAGTGGCTGAATGGATCAATACAATTGTCTGCAATCAGTGCTTCTCCACAATAAGTGCAGGAAAGCATTGCTACTACTATTCTGCTGTATTTGCCATTAGCTACTGAAGTCTCAAATTGCCCAGCTTCTTTTCTGATGCAAAAGAGGTTTGCCAGGGAGGGTGAGGAAATTCAGGCAAAGTAAATAACAGTGTTATTAACTAATTTCTTATTCTCGTTCAACATTTTTCCCAATATTGCCCACATTTGTCAGCACTCAGATTTCATGTCTCCTTTGACTTTCAGGAAGAAATATTTCAGTTTCTCGTAAGGACCAGATCTTGGCTATCTTACCACTGCATGGGTTCTGGCTTCAGAGATAGTCCCACAGATTTTTGGGAGGGGACCAAAAAAGAAGAAAAAAAAAGCAGAGAGAAGGGCTTCATATCGGTGGAAATACACATTCCCAGGCTAGGCACTCCTTAGTGTGAGCCAAGGTGTTAGTGTGTTGCCACCAGGTTGTCTAAACTAATTAACTTTAAACACTACTCTTCACTATTAAAATTTATTTCACAGTTTTTGTCTGTTATTCCTGAGTTCCTGAGTTGGTCCTTGCGACTCTGAATGCTGCTGTCCTATCTCCTCACAATTTAAAAAAAAAATAAATTAAGAAATCCCCCTTCCCCTCTGCCCTGGCCATCTTTCCTGAGAACAGTGTGACCTAACACACAGCAGCTCTGGAAATGCAAAAGGCTCTGGGACTCCTTTAACATAGCCACTGACTGATTTAAGAGGCGATTCTTATTTATTATACATTATGGTAATTCATTTTTCATTGTTTGGGAGATTCAGGGGGCTTTGTGTTACCTTTAAAGAAAGTGCTGACAAGCTACTACAAGTGTAAGGAGAGAGGCCACACAAGAGGAGGAAAAGAAAACCAGTGCTAATGGCTGTTTGCTCGGATATGGCTGGTATTCTTCTTTCAGTCCATATTTATTTAGGAATTCAAGGAATATTACAATTGTGGCAACTAGTCAGGGGCTACACCATTGTATAAACTGGTTCACTTATTCATATCAAGTGCTCAAAGCCAATAAATGTCCTGGTTTGGGATGTGTGACACCGACGTGCAGAGTCACCGAGGAGGGCAATGAGTGCTCCCCCTCAGCCCAGCACTCAGCACTTAGCAGTGCTGGCTGCTCCACAAACACTGCCCTGGATCATGATCTGTGCTCGGCACAACCTCGCTCTCCAGCCGAGCCCCAGCGCTGCGGCTTTCGCTCTGCACAGAGACAAGTGAGCTCCTCTCGTTGGACTTGGACAGAGGAACCAGAGCCCAGTTTTCCTTTCCTGTGTTTACTTATTTCTTGTGTCTTCTGCTTTTAGGCAGATGAAATTTATTGGTTTTCTAGGACCAAGAATTTAAAATATTGATAATGATCCCACCTCGAGATATCTTCATAGGCAAACTCCCTGAGAGATAGCAGTTGGTGTGTTAACAGCAGAGCCAGTAAAGCTGCTTTCCCAAGAGTTTGTGCCTGACACTGAATTGCTGCATGGATGCACCGTTATCTGTAATAAGAGATTAACATTCACTACAACCTGTTCTTTGGTAGTGACCCAAGCTAGGTCCCTTTGCTGGGTTATTTTTACAAAACAAAAATGGAAGTTATTTTAGAATTCTCCCCTTCTGCAAAGTTTGGTTTAAGCATCATTAAACGAAAAAGGAGGAAAAGTGACAGCCAAAACCTAAAATCTCCTTCAAGAAAAAGCAGTAAGTACTGTATAGAGCAAAGGTGGGGAATTCTAGTCAAATCCACTGCAGGTAAGAAACTACTGGAATAATTATTCAAGGACCACATGACTAGTATTTAACCAATTAATAAACTATTTGAAGTATTTAGAGGAGTCAGACAAGAAAGAAAAAATAAGCAATTTAAAAAATACCACATTAATTGCAGAATAACACCTCATACACTCTAAACTGGATATAAATGTATTAAGAGAATAGTAATATTTTCTCATTTCGTTTATACTATTTCTACATATCATCAGTATTTGTTAATACTAGCTAATTGGAAGACACATCTTTATTTCCTTTCAGCTCTGCTGTCTATAGAGATAACATTATGAAATACATTTTCCAATCCCAGGCCCCACACTTTCCTGTGCTCAAAATTACTATACACATATGTCTAGATTATGCACAAAAAATAAAAGGGGACAAGCAGCACATGTTCAAAAGACTAAAGAAATAATTACTTTAAAGTCAATATCTCAGTATTTTGAGGAAGATGGAGGGAGGGGAGAATAGGGAAAATCAGGACTCAGTCAATTTTAGAGCTTTTACAGCTACTATTATATGGAGCAGCCTAAATAAATAGGCCGAAATCAACGTGCTCTTTCAGCAAGAAAGATACTCATATTCAGAGTGCTCTCTTGATGGCTGTGCTTAGATCCAAAGCTATTTTATTTTTTAATCAAATCTGCAACTTGGTTACCAGTCCCTCAGATATAAACCATTGGCCTAAGTAACAGAGCTCCCTCTAATGGTGTTTCTATAGTTGTACTGATTTCTAGTACATTGTGTGTTCCTCCTACTTGTTGCTAGTAAAGTTTACATCAAGCTCAGGGCTGTCTTTGTTGTATATATTTGTGTTTATTCACTCCCATCTGGTGCTACAGCTTTTCTTTCTGAGAAAGGAGCAGTTCATTGCAATGGAGTCTGAATATCAAAGGAAGCCTGTGCAGAAGAGGATCGTTATTATGTATTAAGCAACCCAAAAAGGAAGCAAAAGCATTAGCATCTGGACAGTATTTTATAAGGCTTTTTCCTCTGTTTGTAAATACTGGTTACTTGCTTGCAAAAAACAGTAATACTTTCTTTGCATGTTTGGATTTTTTTTTTAATTTTCTCATCCTGGAATCCCACCACAGGAGAGGTTGCTGCTGTCTTTGGGATACTGCCAGGCATATAACTGTTGAGGTGGGTTTAAGGCAAGACAGGATTCAAAGAGTAAATTTAAGGGAAAAAAGTGTAAGTACTTGACAAACCTAAAAGAAAATGATACAAGAACTTGCTGATGCAGAACATCATTCATTTGCTTTTCATCTAGAAATTGGCCAAAGCCAGGTTTATTTCAGATAATTCCCCCTACTCCACCCCACTTCTTGCAAGTTCAAATGAAACAAGACCCAAAAGCAAAACATGCCAAATTTTGATCCAAATAAACAAAACTACAACAAAAAAATCTGCTTGTTTGTTTTACCCCCAAAGCACTCCAGTTTTGCCCAGAAGAGCTCTGAATATTCCAGTTTGACCACAAGTAGAAATGCTCTGCAGTACCTCATCTTTGCCATCATTTGTGCACATCACCAAGCTTAGTAAATCAGCAAAATTACTGCTCCTCAGTGAAGGAGTAAGCATAACATGGAAGGGATAACTGCCAACAAGAAATAAGAGGTATTGACATGGTTCTGTAGAGAAGTCAGCACCATTAATTCACTCCTTAGTATCAGCATGAAACTCATTCACACACCTTAAACAAAAGCTGGACAGAACCGGACAGAAGCTTTACTGTGCAGTGTTGAAAGAAGAATAAAAGCCAGGACCATCTGTCCAACAAAAATTAAAAAATAAAAAGTAAGAGCAGGAGGGAAGGGAACAGAAGCTACTGGAAAGAAATCTGGCTTTGCAGAACTGCAACTACGCGCGGCTGTGTTTATACGTACTTCGTGCTTTATAAAAAATTATGAGTATACACCACATTGGTTTAAGAAAAAAGAGCAGCAGAAGTACTGCGAGAAATAAAACACACCCTTGGCTAAGTATCTTGGTCTGTGTCCCCAGGGAGAAAAGGCATTTTTGGTGGTCAGGCAAAAAGGAAAGCAGGGATTCATTATTATTACTTTTGTAGAATTACATTGTGCATGCAAAAGGCAGGAATATGCAGAGGGCATTTATTTTTACTTTCCCATGTATTTCATTGGCAGCACATAGTTTAAAAAACTCATTCTCTTTCTGCATGGTACCTGCCTATACAAGGGTTGGCAAACAATCAGCTCCTTTTATAAGTTTTGGGATTTTTTTTTTTTTTTAGCTGGTATTGTTGAAAATCTGCCTCTTCAGAAAATCATTTAACAAGTTCAAAAATCTGGAAATAAAGACCTAACAGAGGCATCGTTCAGCAGCTGGGGCACCGCAGGTGTACAGGTTGCAAGCCCCGTTTAGGTCACAGCAGTGGGTGGCAGTGGGTGGCACTAGTGGTGGCTTATTTGATCCTAAACTACCATCTTATTTGAATTTGAAAAAACTCCTATTTGTGGTTTTCAAATTATGGAATGAACTTAATTAAACTGTAAAACATTAAACAACAGCAGGAAAGATGATATCCTTGCGGGGAAAAAAAAAAAGAATAAATCAGGTTCCTTAGTGACTTGGAGAAAATAAACACAAACTGGCTGTAAAAATAAATCCAAAATTTCTACTTCTATCCACCACCTGTTTAGTGGAGACAGCAAGGTGATTTTATCTTTTTAGAGAAAAGTTACTTCAAGGAAAAAAAATAAAGCTGATGTATAGATGCATGTCCTTGAGAAAGAATATTGGTTCTTTTCTTTGTTTTTTCTCCTTCCCCTCTCCTCTGATGTCACTCTGTCAGGCTAAGAACTGCACACTCCAAAGAGTTCAAATGCTTTTCTAAAGCTAAAGAAGCATGGTAAAATGTGGAGCATTACAACACAACCACTCTAATTTATCAAAAGTTTGGAATGTTCCTCAATATGTGTGAGTGGGAAGGCAGAAAAAGGCATTTTTGACATGTAAAATCATGATTGGAGGACTTTATAGGAAAGTGCAGGCAAAAAAGGAGAGCAATGGAAAAAAGCAGAAAACAACAAAAGGAGAAAAAAAATTGGTGGGGAAACAAATTCACAAGCGTATCTGACATTAATTTTTTAAAAAATAAAAACCTGTCATAAATTGTAAAGATTTCCTGCATAGTAATTGAAAGAAAAAAAAAATCAGTTGAAGCCTTTTACATGAGACAAAAAAATGTGTTTCTACCAGCTGTCATGAAAATATTGCACAATGACTGGCACAGAAAACTAACCCTCAGCGGTTTTGGGTCTTTTTCTGGTGGTTTTGGGGTGGGTTTTTTTTAAAGTATACTCAATGCATCAGAAAAACTAAACTGGAAAAATAAGTTACCACTTTGGATTTAACTTTTAAACAAGGAAAAGCCTGACTCTTCTCTTACTTCGAGAATTGCAAAACTACTGAAGACAATGTCATATTGAGAGGTTAATTCAGCAAGGTACTTAGCAGTGTGCCCAGCTTCAAATCACAGTGACTGCTCCATTGGGTCGGTGACATTCTCCGAGTCAGGGCCCCAGAACAAATCAGGGACAATCTTAATAACTTCTGTATAAGAAACTGTCAGTGAGAAATTAAAGTCCTTGGTCTTCAGAGGACTCTTGGAACTGAGTAAATCACAGAGATTGACCAGGAACGTGAGGACAAAGACTGTCAAAGAGATAGGCTGGGACTGTGTAACACCTTACAAACAAGGAGAGCAATTTCAAAACCAGTATGGTATTTGACTGGCAGCCAATACATTTTCAAAATAAATCGAATGTGCTCCTGTCATCTCCTTTTCATAAGAAACCTGGCAGCCACATTCTGGGCTAGTTGGAGTTTATGTAAAGTCCCCGGTTCCCTTAACATAGTGAAAACCCAGCCTGCGCTACAAGTGTTTTCACTGTTCATCTAAACCGTACTTGCATCCTCAAACACCACTCTGTTTTCCCATGATTTTTCATCATATTGCATTCATGAAGAGCCTTTAAAAAGTGAGATTGTACTGATAAAAAAAAATCTTTAAAATAATTTACTTGCAGTGAGTGTTCTCAGGAAAATCATAAATGAAAAGACTGATTCCATATCTATCATTGAATGCTAAACCAAATCGGATCAATTTCAGAAACAAAATCAACTGATCTCATTAAAATTTGGAATTAATTATTCCTTTCTGAGATTCATTTCACATTAATACATTAATAGTTTTCAATATGATATTATTCTTTTTCCAAGCATGGTGTATTAATATTGAGAACTAATATTTACTAAACAGAAAAAATATTTCAGTATCCATTGAATTCTGAGTAACAACTGAGCATTTTTCAAAGATTAAGCAAAGCAGGAATTGGCAAGAAATTGTGGAAGGAGCAGGAAAGCAAAGCTATGGCTAATCACTGAAAGGGAGGGAAAAATGCAAGTATGGTGCAATAAATCTACATTTAGAAAGCAGTGAAACAATCAGCTGAAAAACATAATGAAGAGCCTTGCCACAATGATGCATAATAATCAGCAGCCACCAAATCTGTAAGTGGGGCAATTCATTATACTTTATACAAGCTGACAACAGCAAATTATATAAATTCAGTTAGATTTTAAAGAATTCAATTATATACAAAAGTCCAGATTCTTGATATCAAGCTCTTGATTGTAATTTGGAGAAGATTCCATTAGAAACCTCCAAAACCGATATAGCAGCAGAGAGAAAAGTGAGAGAAAAAAATGCAATGGATTGTGTTGTCATAAATGTCTTTATAAAGGCAAAGAGAGAGTGATGGCTGGATAAATGCTAGAACCAATTTTATTTAACATCTTTATGAATATCTTTAAAAGATTACACAGCACACTGACTAAATATGCATGACACATTAATTAGGAAGTGCTACAAATATCAGGAAGGACCCAGAAATCTTTAAAACCCCAGAAAGAAAAAAACAAATTAAATATCACCCAAGTAAATATATGCTAATATCCTGGGAAAAGAGATGGTTAAATTCTGCACTAAACTTGGAGTTCTAGTGGCTTTTACAATATATGCTGAAAGCAAATTAACTGTGCAACACTTGCTTCACATAATGCAACACAGGGTGAAACCATCTCAAATATTTTGCATGTCTCCTTTGAGACAGGGAAAGATATTCAAGCTTCAGTGTGGCAAGGCTAGTTCTTCCCAATGATGTAGCAAGGGAAGAATGCCATGTTTGGCTAGGATTTGTCTAGATAACCAGGTGAATTATTATGTTTTTTACTCTCTAATTCCTATACATTACATCTTCCCCCTTTTTTAAATGAGAAGAATCCTGCCCCCCCAATCCCAAATATGAATTCTAATTAAAAAAGAGATTGCAATGCAGCTTGATCATTGTGTTCTACAAGTTATTTGTCTAAATTATGTGGCCTTTGTACGAATAATTACTCCTTATCATTCAGTTTGCTCTCTATAAAGATAGCTGAAAGCTAATTAGAAATTGTTCAGTGATTAGCCAGTGCTGTCTTTGATCACTCCTTGCTTTTAAAGTTTGTGCCTGTGCCCATATTGCATTCCCAAGATGTTTTCATTTACCATCAGGAAAACGGATAGAATTAGATCATGTCACAGGAAAAGAGTGCTGAGAGGATGAGTAAAATCAATGCAAAAGAAAAAAAAAAAGGTAGTTGTAGTTTATCTAACAAGTTGAAAAAAAACCCAAATCAAAACACAAATTGGGTATTTTAGGATTTTTAGTACAGAAAAGAAATTCGTACAGTCCTTCCAACATGCTTATATCAAAACCACATCGTGGCAGCCAAATATCCAGTGCTCATTGCTCATTGCTTCAATAGCTCCTTGTTAATTCACTTAACTCAAATATTGGAAGTTATGTTTGGGAAGCCCCACTCAAACTTTACATGGCCAACTGACTCAGAAACATCCCCCTGCTTCCATTAACTCTTTTTATATCTTCCTTTCAAAGCCTCATCGCTCATGGAAAATGAGCCACTTGTGGCAGTTTCTGATTTTGACAAGAATGCCACAGGAAAGGCGATGCCCACATAGGCAGAGTGGGCAGAGGACTGTTCCTGTAGCACTCTCCAAAGCTCTTGTGGATACTCCTGTATTCAGTATCACAGTAAACAGGGAAGTTATCAGGGACTCCACACCACTGGCCATTTGATAGCTGATTATGCAGCAGGCTTGCCAGCAAGTTTGCTGAATAGGCTTTAAAATATCTTATATGGCTCAGTGGTCTCATAATCCCCATTATACGAGACCTGGAACATCTCTTTTGGAATTCACCTCTGCTTTACTCAGTGTAAGCCTAACTGTCTTCTGTCTGAGCAGAACATATTGATCCCATTTGATTCCACAATACATCTGCTGCCATTACAGCTTTTATTGGGAGGAAGCGTCACCATAAAGGGCAGCCTGCTGCCTGCCCAGCATTTATCAATACCTAGCTGCAGGAAAAACGAGCTCATTAGCAATGTGCTGTGTGGAAGGCCTGGGAACAGGGAAACTGCATACCAAATGACAACCCACAAACTAGAAAGTAAAACATGCTATAGCAGCACTGGACAAATTTGACATCACAGCAATGTCCCTGCCTACGCCCAGGGAGTAAAGGAGGTCTGCCCTGCGTTTGAAGTTTATTTGAGAGAGTAAACAGTAAGTGCTTCTCTTGCATTTGTCTTGCAGAATTAGCAGTGTGGTTAGAAATTTCTCTTCTGGGAAAAGCTTTACATTTTATGTTCCACATCTTCTTGGGAATTGTTGACACCTCTGTCTAAATCTTATCAGTAGGTTTTACCAGCTATCTCCTTCCTCATTCCAATTAGCATAGAGAGAAAAGAGGATTTGTCTTTTTCTTCAGGGGCTGAACAAGATGAGAGGAGCAGCAGATAATAATGGATGCATTACAGGAATTTTTAGACCTATAGGTGCATGCACTATGGCCTGTGGCACAGACTTTGAGTTCCTGGTGCTCTCCAATCTCTGAGGTGTTCTACAACACATAGCCAGGAGGATAGTAAACTATTTCAGATAGTGTGAGTGGCCTCTTTAAGTTTTCAACAGACTTGCTTACCTCCTTAAAACAAGACTCAAACTCTTCACATAAGGGTGTCAGTACTGGATCAGATCAAAGATTCACCCAGCTCTGTTCTGCCTCTGACACCAATCTCTAAAAGACAAGGACAGGGCTTACCTGAAGATATAATTGTAGAAAAGTGGGCAGTGGCACTCCCTCCAACACTCATCCTCCTAACTTCCAGTCATAAGGTGGCATAAGGACATCCAGAGATGGAGGCTGAACCAGACCTGAAGGGCTAGGCCTCCATTAATGTATCTAGATACTTTTTTAAACTATTATACTTTTAAAAGCACAAGCCCAAGAGACACTTCTTCCTCCCCTTTAGCTCATAGGGAAGGGAGAGACAGTCAGACCATGCAGTCACTTCTCTCTGGTTGCTTGGCTGCACCTCTTGGAAGTTTCTTACAATTCCTGACGTGACACTCGAGGAAGGGGTAAGCAGGACTTCTGTTTTCATCAAACTTCCAACACCACCCAAGCAGTCCAGCAGCCTACAGTAAAGGGAATTGTATCCATTCTTACAAGTCCTGTGTGGCAGATGGGTATATTAGATGTGAGACCAGTAGTTCTTCAGAACAGGGTTTGATCCATGAAAGACATGACTCCTCCCAGACTGGCTCCGCTATGGAAAATAAAACGGAGTCTTTTTCTAAGAGATTAGAAGGTGCTGAAAACAAGTTTGCTGGTCTGCAAATTAGCTGTGCTGGATATGTTGGCATGTTTAATATGTTGCTCAAGGAAAATAAAGTGCTACAATACAAGATAGACAAAGTAGATAATGAGGCCAGAAAGAGGATTTCTAAGAATAGTTCCGTGTCTCTGAGAAAATTGAAACAGGGAAAGGGGATGTTTGCTCTGCACAGTGGCCTGAGGATCTGTAGTACTGGGGGAGGACTGGGCACTGATTTCTTTGATCTCTGCCAGAAGAGCACCATGGAAAAAGCAATATATTCTGCAGCAGTTGGTTGCCTGGCACAGAGGGCCCTTCCACACCAATGGGAAGCTCCCAGAGATTGGACTATCTCAAAGGTGGCTCAAGGTTGGGGAATTCCCTCCCCCATCTGCTCACCACTTCTGCTCCCATGGTAAAATACAGCTTTTTGACCTATCTTCTCTAACAATTGCTCATAAATTGCCACAAAGCTGCCATGGTGCAGCCTCTTACCTTTGGGATGAGGTGAGAATCTCCAGGGGCTGCTGTGATTCATGCACGGGTGGAAAGCTCCCACCAAGTGAAAAGTGATCCCCATAGCCTCATTTATGTGCTCTGATGTTTTATTAAACTGACTCTCCTTCTTGCTGAACACAGCACCTAGTTGTTCATTTCACATAATTATTTCTCATTCCAGTCAAGTCAAATATTCACCTTAAACTAGCTCTGAGGTCCTTTTCTGAAAAATTTTCTCTCAGAAAAATATTATATCAACCAGATGATAACAACCAAAGCAAGAAGAAATTCTCAAAATGTGTTTTCTTTTACACTCAACTCAATAGCATGTTCCTCCGACATCAGCCTCCTCATTTTTCCTAAGTGCACTATCTATTGAGTATTCTCAAATTTGAGGTTATTATTGTGACATGAGTGGCACACTCTTCATATGCACATAACAGCAAATATGCACAAAGTTCTATTCTGAAATCCCTCTTTTTTCCTTCCAGTTTGCTTTTTCTTCTCCTCTCTTCACTGTGACAGTATGATGGGAAGCTGGTTCAGACAGCACGTCCGGCTCACAAACCCCAGTAAAGCAGCTGCTTAAATTGCCCATGTTTCCTAATAGAGGCCAGATAAAATGCATGTTTAAGTCTTTCTAAATCGGGGTGTTACAGTTAACACAGGCCACTGTGTAAAGCCTTAGCCAGGCAGCGTGTTGGAATAGGCACCACTCACCTTTTTTACAGTGCTGAAAGCACTGGGTTTCTAATCCTGATTTCCTTTAATGTTGCATAAACAGAGACCTGTCAGTGCCTGGTGAATAAGAGCAGTTTGGATGCATACAGCAACTGCTCTACATTTACAGCCCCAATTCAGCTTGTTTAGATACCCACAAGTTGCATGCAAATAGGTTTGTTCCCATTACCCCGCCGCATTCTTGTCCCTTCCGTCACCGAATGCTGCTGCAGTGGATGACAAACAACTCCCCACATAAAAGGTAAGCTAAAGGTCATACTGCTGCTTCATTCTGAAAGCACAGCTACTCCATTTCATCTCCTACAAGAGAAAACACAGTCCTCTTCACAAGGACTCTGAGCTGAATCTGTTTTATTTAGATAAAGACAGTAAGGAGTGGGGGCAACACCTTGCAAACACCCAGGGTACCAGATCCATCCCCTGACCCTGCAGGTGGCCTGGTGCCCATCTAGTGCCAGTGCAGTGGCTCACAGGCACCAGTGTCATGCCTGGGGATCTCAGAGAAGTTTTGTAAATTTTAGGAATTCAGGAGAAGGGCATGGACGGAGGATTCAAAATTCAGAAACATCTACTTTGATGTTGCATGCTTTTCCCCTGTCATTCAAACACATGGCTTTTTGTTTAAGGATGATTAATATATTTTTAATGTTTTTCCTAACTGAAGGAAAGCCTGTGCTATATATTAAAAGAGTCTAGAAAAACACCCCGAAAGCTGAGCTGGCATAAGTGGGTAGCCTGTATGTGATGTTTATTATGATTTTTCCTTAAGATCCTTGTCTCCTCATTTTTCACTGCTTTTTTTTGCATTTGTCACTGCCCTGTTTGAGGCATCTTGTCTTCACTCCCATATTACTCCAAGTCCCAAGAAAAATTCAACCCAAAACACCCTTTGAGAAAGCTTTAACGAGTACAAAACTGAGCCAAGCTCCAGGCAGAGCTTTGCAGTACATGCAGAGCACTGACTTGCTGCCACTGCAGTTCAACTGGCCAAAAAACCTGGGTGTGATAGCGTGGGTTGCAGGGTGTTTGTCAGGTGCCTGGATTAGGATACAAGCTGGGCTGTTCACACCTGGCCATGGCAGACTCAGAGCTACTGCTCTGGCAGGACAAGAGGAGGTTTCCCAGGCAGTCTCAGGCCAGGGCTCCGTTCCCACTGCCCTGCAGTGCCCCTGCCCCAGCCCCGGGTGAGCACTTGCCTCCCCCCACCTCCTGTGCACCAAAATGCCATGTCAGGGTCTAATCCTGAGTACAGGAAGATACAACAAGTCCCACTGAAGGCAGGGGGATTATTCTGTCTCTCATGATGATATTTTGGAGTGTTAGCATGGGTAGCTGCAGATGATGGTTGTGCCTGACACAAGGGGAAAAAAACAGCAGAAGTTTGACAGCAAACACGCAAAGTAAACAGTTCTGGAACTGGATTCACAACACTTGTTAAACACTGGAACTGGCAGAGGTAGCAGGTTTGGCTAAATCCAAGCTCAGGTTTACGGGTCAGATGAAACAGCTGCTTAAATATCCAGGAAAAATGACTGCTCCACTGGCATGTGGCACATTTATCAAAGAAATAAACAGTAGTCCCTGAGGTCCTCAAATCCATTCATTTCTATTCCTATCCTTTTCACCTTGCAGATAAGACAAAAAACCTCATTATATTTTACTTTCCTAAGTTTTATGGCTCTGACATATACTCAGAATGACTGCCTTTGCTGCTGTTAACTACCTGCCAGCACTCTCATTAAGGTTCATTTAGGAATAATCTATTACCAAAAAGGAAAGGTCCCAGTTTCAAGGATCGATTATTTAAATCACAGCATGCCATCCTGCAGCAACAGGAAGACAGCCAGTCCCCCCACCAGTACCTTTCAGAGCTGCTCAGTGGGGAAAGAGGCAGCCCATGGGAAGGTGTATTGAATTTCCAGATGGGAAAGTAATGGCAGAAAACTCAGGTCACCACGAACCTGGACAAGTGCAAAAGAGCAATATTTCACTCCAGTATGAAGAAATGCATATAAAGAATATACAATCTGCACTCTCCCTTAAAAACTATCCAGATGGATGGATGATAAGAATATTTAGTGAAACATACGCCATGCAATATTATTTGCATATATTCTTCCTTGCATTTATAAAATAAAGATACAAAAAATATAGTCTTGGAAAAGATACAAACATAGGCAGAATACAAAGTACAAGGCTACTCTAAACTACAGACAATAATGCACATACCCATTTTTCTTTTCTTTGATTTTAAAAACTTCTCTAGAAACTTAAATGTATGCTTCAATGAAAATTTCACAAGTACTATAATTTATATTACTATCCAAGTACCTTTGATGGTTCACTTAAAATATTTCTTGTCTAGTTTACTTTTTAAAATACATTGAAGTGTAAACATTTTTAGGAAAAAAACTAAAAAACCACCCAAAACACGGAAAAAGAGGGGAAAAAAATCAAGTCACGGTGACTGACGCACAAAAAGTAGACTTTGTTAATGTTATATTCATTACCTTAGAAAACATTTTACAGGAAGTGTAGTAAATCCACCACAGATGTGATAAAGATTAAAACCTCTTTTAAAGCAAATCTGTCCATTTAAAATAACCCAAAAGGCATGTGCAACATTTCTCAGCAATTCTCCAAATAAATAGCTGACAAAACAAACTCACTATTAAACTGAAGTATTTAATAAATTCTACACAAATACAGTCTGTAAATCAGGATGAAAATCACAAAATCCTCATTTTTCCCTTCATCTCCCACAGATATTAAAAAGCACTTAGAAGCTGATTTGAAATGGCAGCCCATTTGCTCTAGCACTGTGCTACCTACCACAATGACACACAAAATAACTTGCAGTGCAACATGCTGCAAGAAGAATATAAGCACTTAATTTAACTTAGAGCACTAGTTAAAATAAAAAAAATAAAAATTTGAAATACAAGTATCTAAATTGAGAGTACATTATTTGACATATTTAACAGAGCAAATGTTACTATTTTATCCATATTTCATTTTTGTTTCTTTAATAGACCATCTTTAGATGAGCCTGGATTTAATATTTGCATTAAGCATACCTGTAAATGCTCCACCCAAACATCAAAAATGGCTTGCAAGATTCTGAGTCCTACATGCATATTAAATCAGCATTAACATTTTTTCCTAAGGAATATCTGACAGTGCAGAAGAGTTAAATGAGAGTTTACAAACAAAGAATTAAACCATCCACTTCATCATGGTAACATGTTGCATTTCATTCTCCCCTGATGAATGTCCCCATCCTGCAGTTTACAAACAGGATTTCTACCATTCTCCTGTACTTTTAACCAATGTTTTAAAGCAGTTGAATTAAAAGAAATATTTAGATTGACAATAGAGAGTCAGAAGAAAACATACAGATTTATTTTGCTATTGCTTTGTAAGCTATGGTTTAACCTGATCATTGCATACTACTCCCACACATAACAGCTATAAGAGAATACAAAAAGAGTTGAAATGGTGCAGATGAAGAGGAAAAACAGCCTTGGGACCCAAACCTGCAAACATTTTTTCCCATGATTAACTACTCTGCCACGAGGAATTTCATTTGAATAATTAAGAGTACTCAAAGTATCAAAGTTAAATACATACATAAGTATTTACAGGCTTGGACTTTGATATGACCCAAGGAAGCAGCAGAGAAACTCTGTCCCTATTTTTCCTTGTCCTCAGCTGAGCTAATTCCCACCATTAACAGGAAGGATTTTCTCAGGAAAAAGGCCAGTCATCAGGTGACAGCTTCCTCTGGGTACACAGAATTTTAATTCAGATTTTTAATTTGAAGAAAAAGTTATCTCTCTCCCAACAAAAGCAAAATAAAGAGAACATGTATGCAGACTGCAACCCATAAAACAACTATATACAATGTTAAATATTTGCTTATCTTCTTATGTTAGCTTGGCAAGAATTAAATTTGCTACTCATGACTACTGCTGACGTTCCAAGTTCATGCCAAGAAATGTATTTACTACCACACACTGCCATCTTTTACATAACATAACGTGTGTGTGTTTATATGCATATACATATATGCATACACAGTAAAAAAGAGCTGTGCCATAAATAATAAATCAAGTTAAAGTAATATTTAACCCCCACACACCAAACATGCTAATAAACATATGCTGTGTATAGACAAAACCTATGCTTGACTTTCATCATGATGTAATTGCTATTTCAGATCAAACTGAGAAAATTAACATGCCAGCCAAATTACCATGAAGTAGGCTAATTTGGCCAAAACTTTCAATTTCTCACTTTCTTTCTGCAATAAAAATATTATTGAAAAATTCAAATTATGTAAATAAGGTAGGAATAAATACAGTGTTAAAAATATAACTCAGTTCCAGTAGAACAGGAATGCACAAAGTATGAACCCTGCTTCTTAATCAGGCTAATTCTCTGCTGAAATAAGGAGTGCACACATCAGGAGATGCCAAAAAGAGACAAGTGCTCCAAATACAGCATAGTGTGTTACAAGGGAAAAGTAATTTTTTTTCTTTTTTTTAAATAAAGCAATGCAGTAAGTATAGACTTAAATGCTTAAGAAATTTTCCCCATGGATGACATACATAATTTGATATATTATATGTATTTCCTTGTACATTTCCTCCGAATTCCTATATTTGAATTGTCAGTTGTAATAAGCTGTTTCTCAACAGGAGCTTGAACAGACATCAGATCTTTCACTCGTCTGTGACTGTGCTATTTTCTTACAGAAATAACCAAGAACCAAACATGCTTCCAATAAATTCCCTGATGTCCCATGGCTCCAGAAGAACAAGGCACCAGCCTAAGCAGAGCCCACAGTGAGACAGCCACGGTACAGACTCAGGCAGAGCCCAGCCCCTGGGCCTGGGGTTCATTGTGATACATTTGCATTCTCTGTTGCTCAGGAAGTGGGATCGATCAGCACTGAGCTCAAGATCCATGATTTACCTCTCACTTCTACATCAGGGCTTGAGGAGACTGTGTATCCAGATGCTTGTCAGTGTGCTGTGTGGGTACCAGATGTCCTGATACAACACTGTTGGGCCCCTGTATTTGCTCTGTTCCAAGAAAAAGGGCATCTCCTTCTGTAAAGGGGTTCTCACCTGCTGAAACACACCCTGGAGTTTCTGAGAACTCTTTATATAGTTTAGAGAAGCTAAAACAAGATCCAAAGCAGCTACGAGCAGAGACTCTCAAGTCTACACCATTTGTGCACACAAGTGTTGACTTGATTCTACCAAGCCAAGTGCAGCTCACCTGTAACTGAGCCAGGAGCCCTGCAAGGGCTGCAGGGACTCTTTAGGGTTCACGTCATGGCAACTGGCAGGAAGAGTAGTGTGCTCCTCATGTCATAAATGTCTCTGGCCAATATCAAATGTTTATGTAGTCCAAACCCACATCAATTATACAAATTAAGATAAAGTTCACCATGAAAAACAAAATCAAGACCTTCGGGTCAATACACAAAATTCAGCAGAGTGCACCCTCAGGATTTCCTCTACTGAGATAGAGCAAAATGCCCATAAAATGTAGACAGCTGGTAATAACATCAGGGCAAGGAAGCCTCTACGGATTGCTTAGAAGCTCAAGTACATTTCAATTTAAAAATGATTAAGCAAACTGCATAAACTGAGTGCAAATCATGTTTCAGTAATTTACCTTCTAAATAAGAAGAGCTACTTCCTGGGAGACAAACACACAGTTTTAGAATTTGTTTGCATAAGAAAGGTACATCCTAAATTTTGCAATATACAGTGTTGATAGTATATATTTAAATGAGCCTCTATAATCTCACATCCTGCTACTATAAGTGTTTGTTTAATCAGCAGAAACAGAGGCCTTGATGTAGGCAATTCTGAGGAAACACAGCTCCCTTTTCCTTCTGTGGGAGCTATGCAAAGCTCAGTGTTCCCCAGGAGGTATCCAAGGATGCTCCTCAGCCTGCTGGGAGCTGGTGGCTCTTGTTCTGGCGCAGTTGTCCTTGCTGCACACCATGTTTTCTTCTTCATGTGAAGGTCTCAGGATTTGACCTAAGTTTAATTTAAGTCGGAAAATCATAACTGCTATTTTAATAATACACTAAAGTTAGAAATAGAGGAGCAAACTATTGGTTCTTGTGTGCCTTTCCAGATACAAACCAGTAACAATTCCGGAAACAAAAGGGATGCTACCCACAAAACTCTCGTGCTGTCACAAAACATAAGAGCAGTAAGTGAAGCAACCAGTAACTTCTGTAGTAGGAATTCCAAAAATCAATATTTCAACATAGAGCTTATAAAAAGTATCCATCTGTCTAATAAGAAAAATCCACTGTGGGTTTTTTTTAAATTCAAAGTTATCTATCAGCTTCTGAGAGGTATTAGGATTGCATTTTGTAATTTTCCTCTGGCATAAAGTCTCCCAGGAGGTAGCAGGGTGGCAGAGGGGCTGAAGAGCAGTGACCCTGCCAAGGGCCACAGTGGAGGCAGCAGGAGCAGCTGACCCAGTCACCTCCCTCTAGACTCAGCTACGTGAAAGGAGGTTGTAGTAAAGTGGTGGTCAGTCTCTTCTCCCAAGTAATAAGCAATAGGACAAGAGGAAAAACAATAGGACAAGAGGAAAAGGCCTCAAGTTGCCCCAGGGGATGTTTTATCCCCTCATTGGATCTAGTGAAAATTTCCTCACCCAAAGATTTGTCAAGCACTGGAAAAGGCTGCCCAGGGCAGTGGTGGAGTCACCATCCCTGGAGGGATTTAAAAGACATGTAGGTGTGGCACTGAGGGACATGGTCTAGTGGTGGACTGGGCAGTACTGGGTTAATAGTTGGACTTAAAGGTTTATTCCCACCTAAATGATTCTATGGTACACAGAGCATGATGCCATATGGCCTGGAATATCCCTTTGGCCAGTTGGGGCCAGCTATCCCTGCTATGTCTCCTCCCAACTTCTTGTGCCCCCGCAGTCCACTCACTGTCACAGCAGGAGAAACTGAGAAGTCCTTGATTGGTATAAACACTGCTCAGAAACTAAAACCATCAGCATGTTATCAACATTACTCTTATCCTAAATCCAAATCACAGCACTGTAGCAGTACTACTAGAAAGAAGATTGACTCTATCCCAGCTGAAACCTGGACAACAGGAAACCCTACCCATCCAGAGATGATTTCTTCCCCACACTGTATCTGCCAGTAATGGGTACCAGAGCGGCAGGAGGAGACGTGTGAGAGCTATAGAAGCAGCTATGGAGCAATCTTCTTGTCAGAACAAATCCTTCTGAACCCTTAGCCTGGGATCTGAACATCTGCATTTACATGTGTTCTGAGTTTTTAAGAGCATTTGGCTATATTTTAATATACGTAATAATTGAATTGTAATAGCTGTCTATGAGATGAGCGTCTTGTATAAATAAATTTCAGACAAGATCTGGTCATTTGGGAGATTTAATTAACAACTACCTGGAAATTCTTACTTGAAAACTGATCAAATTACTGAGTGTGCAGGTGACTGTCACCAGTGAGGTTGCTAAAGAGTCACCAAAATCATTTATGAAACTTTAAAAAAGGAGAAGAAACTGCCCTTCCTCAGTTTCAAGCTGATGAAGGACACATGTGAGTGTGCCCTTAAAACAAATAAACAAAACAAAAACAAAATGAAGAAAAGGTTTCCTGATTAAATAATGAGCTATTGCCTGGAACAGCAAAAACACATAAACAAATACAGTGAGCTAAAATGAGGAGAGAAAACTGTCTCAGTAAAGACTAGGATCCTCTCCAGAGCACGAGCTGTGAGCAGTAAGCTGAGCCCACGTCATCAGTAGGGTTGGCACCAGTTACTTCTGAGGCCATGAGTTACCAAAATGTGCTGACTTTTTTTTAGCACTGACCCAAGTTTCTGCCATCTCCTGGAGTGCATTCCTCTTTTCTCTTTTTTTTCTTCTTTTTTCTTTTTTCTTTTTTTTTGGTGGGTTTGTTTTGGGATTTTTTTAAGTAGCAGCACAAAGAGTTGAACAGGTTGATATGGTGATGGCATTACATTTTGATCTTTTGCTTCAAACAAAAGACGCACACCCAACTATCAAAATAAAGTGAACTTTGTTTAACATTACTTTCCCTTGCCTTTCACCCTGTGTAGTCACACAGAACAGAGCCAACAGGATATAAAATGTTACCCAACCAGAACTATCCACAATGCAGACATTTGAGACTCATGTTGCCTCTTCTTGTTTCTGAAGTCCTTTTATAAATGTCCTTTTTACCTTGGCCTGCTTTGTAATATTTAAGTAATTTTCAAAAGAATAACAAACTCCCATTTAACTCAAACTGTCAGAATAGGAAAGTCATTTTTCCAGGACACCTTCCCTTCCTCTCTGTCAAAGGAAAACAGGCTATGGCAGGTCCCAAAGCAGGTGACTGATTTACAGAAATGTTATGTGCAACTAGTAAACCCTTTTCTGTTAAGCAAGAATAGCTGCAGTTGCAGCAAAGGTAGAAGCATTATATGCAGTATTTCTTTAAAAGGCATAGTTACAATATCAATGTGCAACTAGGAGCTTCCACACCACCTGTATTTTAACATTGTCCAACCAGAAGTATGTCAATGTATATATTATTCATAAGGATTCCAAACTTTAAGATCTCTCTAGCTGGGAAAACAAACAACATTCCCCCTGTTTCCCACAAAGCTTCCCATTTCCTATTCCTGCCATGCAATAAAAATCCTTGCAAAAGTTTTTGGACAGTCTCCTATCTTTTCTCCTGTTTGAGGAGAAAAATAAAGGTTCCTCAGATTCCTTATAACAGAGAGAGGTTTAAAATAGTTTCTAAAAGATTTTATAGCATCTTAAAATATTTTCTTTTATCTTTTATATTTTTCTTACAGTGTCTGAAGATTATGGGCTGAGTTTAAAAAACCCTTGGGTGCTACTTTTGGAGTTGAGAGTATGCATATGGTGCACACATTTCCAACTAAGTGATGACTTCCATGAGACATAGTACTACATGTGGGTGGGATGCTGGCAAGTAACAGATTTTAATGTACAATTCAAATAAGGGCATGAAAATCCAAGTTCTGCAATAAAAGAAACATGTCGAAATTCAATGGGAGAAATTTAAAGTTATTTATTCTCTGCCTTCAAAAGAGCTGGGAATTTCGGTTCTGTCCTGAGGCTGCACAGAATGGCTACATGGAAAATCTGTCTTCAACCAAATCTGCCCAGGACTGCAGGCATTAGGCTGATTTTGTGATGTCATCTAGTGTATTGTTTCACAGAAAATATGGAATTGATTGCATTTTGCTAAGTGAAGTGGAAACAAAAAGATTTCTCATGCTCAGATGTAATCACTTCAAAATTAGGGCTAATACATCTTTCTGCCCTCAACAGAAACCTCTACACCTATAAGTGACTTCAGCAGCCTCGAACGAGGTGTGCTGTTATCATGATGTTGGGCAGTAGCCTGGCCACAGTACGATGAGCATAGTGTGGGCTTTCAAGCTGGAGACTCAACACTACAAAAATTCTTTGCCCAAGGCAGTAGCATAATTAGGGATGGCTCTGATCATTAGTGCTGGAGAGGCAGTTATATTGTTTAGTAATTTATCCAGTACAAGCAACATGCTCAGCTTGGTACAGTACATAGTTCACATTTATTTCCCTCCCCAAGGAAAGTATAGATTGACCACACCACAAAATGTACTGTGACTGGGACATTGTGTCCCAAATAAGTTATAATATGCTCTGCTCTTTGTTGTGTAGACACTAGTACTGAATTGTGTTATAGTTCTACATTAATATAATATTTTTAGGTCTTTAAGAGTGCTAACAGCATAGTACATAACAGATAACCCCCAGATTCTTAAAAGCCTAGCATCAAGTTTGTACAGATCTGATTGATTTACCAACAAAAGTCTTAAAGGAAGTATTTATTATAAAGACAGTTCCTGAAGAAAGAAAAAGTAGGTGTTTGTTTACCGCAAAAATGGGAAGATGATCTCGCAAATGGAGGGGTGGGTGTTGATAGCACAAGGCATATGAACATAAGTGGGAGAAGGATGAAAAATCTGGGGGATGTGGTATCATGAAAGAGCAAGAGGTTATGTAAAACTAATGAGACATGCAGAGCCCTAAAACCTCATGCTATTACCTAGGGATCAGATCCCACAAACATCCCATGCAATTTAAGAAAATCATTTTTTCTCATCAGATCTAAGACATACAGTATAGTAGGAAAATTTTTTTCAAGCTTGGCACATCATCAAAGTCACCCATGAAGTCAAAGAAAAGCACCTCCACCCTAAACTGAGGCTTCTACATGGGGAAAGAAAACATGTTCCCTTCACTGGTTATTTCTACCAAAGAAAGCAGAAGGTAGGTGGGAGACACACAGAGCCATCAGCTCTTCCCATCCTGCCTTAATTAAGCTGGAATTCAGCCAGGACAGTACTTTTGCAACAGTGCCGTCGAAACCTGAGGTGGTCCAGTCCAACCCCTTCCCAAAGATGGCACCTTTGGAAGTCCACCACTTCCTCCAGCTCTCCTTTCCCCCTGACTCAGATGGGCTGTGCCTCCCAGTAGCCCAGCGGGCCGGGGTTTTGGTGGCTTTCCAGCCAACGGTGGAGGCCTGGCCCTGGCCCTCGCCTGCGAGCCGGCAGCTCCCAGGCCAACGGGGAATGGCTGCAGACTTGAAAGACACGCTGCTTAAAAGGCTCTCTCATGTTTCAGCTGACCATGTGTTTTCTCTTAGTACCCTGTGAGTTCAAATACCTCTGTATAACAGAAGTCAGACTGAAAAGGCATTGTGCATAAAATAATTCTTATCCACGTTGCTACGAGCCTTTGTGCTTCTCAAAAGCATACACAAGTAGGCAGGGTCCTATTCACACTACTTGGTCCATAGATTGCATCTTGTTCAAATTCAGTGATGAAAAAAAAGGGTTGTAAAGGTTTTCTTTTAAACCTGATCTGCAGCAGCACAGAAATATTTAACAACATCTACATCATTCATAGGTAACTATCTTTTGAGAAAGACCAGATTTCTCTTTCTTCCCATGTAACATTGCTAACTTGAGTGTGTGTCAACAGCAGGATCAGGCTCAAGGGAATGACAGAGTTTGCAACAACATCCTACCAGGTCCTAAAGCCAATCCCAAACCACAGCTGGTTTGGTTTAAAAAAAAAAAAAAAAAGTGTAGTAGTAGTTCTGAAGTATTTAAGTAATATTGAAGGATGCAACTCTACCAGTGGTTCTGATTACCAAGAATCAGAAATATGCCAACAAGGTGTTTTGCGAACACACCCCAGTTCAGAAAGAATATTTGTTATCTCTGATTTTTATTACTTATTTAATTGTACTGGTTTTACAGTTTTTTCAATGCATTCAGAATGCCAGTAAATGAATAATCACTTAAGTAAAATTTCCACACAGAGTGAGTAGTCACTGTAGCAAAATAAGGCGGTATTGATTCAACTCAGAAACTGGGACTTCTTGAGGACAACAGCTTAAGAAAGAATTTTGATTAAATTGAGAGGCTCATATGCTACTATGTTTTCTATCAAGTTAGCCATTGTCCACAAGCAAACATTTCTGCAGCACTCCTCAAAGACTTTGCTTCTATACTGCAAACTCCGGCACTTTCTCATAGACATCATTTAGGACAATGTGATGGACTCTGCATATTTGATCTCATCATCTACTTACTAAGCTGAGCCAGTTGTTCTCTCGTTGGCACAGGACTTAGGGAGCAGCTGAGAGGTGTCTTCATTGATGATTTTAGGTACTAACACATAGAAAATGGTAATCTTTTGGTGGTGACCTCCCAGCCTTGCAGATAGTCTAAAATGAACCACAGGCATACAGACAGACACACACTTTCCCCCAGGCACCCTCAGACGGAGGTGGTGTTGCAGGTTTGCTTTCAAGACTCAGGAGAGCCTTTCGGTGCAGAGCCCCGCTGTACAGCACTGTCCCTGATCCACAGCAGTCACATCCTCCCCCTTGCAGCCTCAGCATGCCTTTAACACTCCCATGTACTCCCTTTTTTTCTATTAAGACCATAACATAATATGAACAGGATTGCTGACAGTGCCCACAGACTTCAAACTCCTGTAGACCCATGCTTAGATTAATGTCAGGCATTAGGGATTTAGCCAGTCATCCACACAGGTCTGAAATAACTTCTCTCCTGCCTCCCTTCTGCTTAATAACCAATGTCCAAAAGCCAAAGAGCTTTTTGTGAGGTAGCACAAATAATCTTCTCTCAGATTACCAGGAATCCTTTCCCCAGACTGGGTCAGTAGAGCTGGGGAAGCTTCATCTTCTGCACGACAGGGCACTCAGCTGCTGCACCCACCTGAGCAAAGCACGATGTAGCAGCTCCCAGCCACCAAAGCCTTGCAGGGCAGCACTGGGGGCTTCCTACTCTCTACCTGAAGTTTAATTCCCCACTTTCTCCTAATCAGCCTTAGTGAAGCACCTCACTGCTACAATCATATTATTCTGAGTACTGACCCCATTCCCCGGGTTGTGCTGTGGACTTCTCTTAACAGTCTGAGAAATGCCATCTGCATGACCTGATGCTCTCCTAGGGGTTTTTGGAAACTCTGAATGCTTGTAAAACCCACATTAACATACTGCATCCCATTGTGCTGAAAATTGTTATCATTAAAGAAAATTCCAGTGTCATGAGAGCATTTACAATGATCGTTTCTATGTCAGAACAGTGTTTTACAAAAGCGTTTTTCATTTGATAAAAATCAACCTCCCTACTTTGTTAAGTAAGATGTTCCCAAGCAAAGGCAAATCTAATTCAAGAACAGCAAATACGACTAGAGCTTGTATTGCTTGTGTGTGAGCCAGAAATAACTAGTTTTAAGTTGGTTATTAATGTATACCTTTACTACTCTGACTCAGCCTTCTACACATTTCTTGTCCTCCACTTTATACCATCCATCCTCTCTGTTCACACGGAAACCTGAGACCAGCAGCCTTTAAGAAGCACGTTAGCTGGAAGAGTTAGAGGTATATTCCAGATCTCATGTATTAAATTCCTTCAGCCTGCTGACCTCTTCTATTCCCAGGGAAAACGCAGGCTGCATCACTGGGCAGAACTTCAAAACGATTAGGGACAGGGATCAGACACCACTGGACTAAGTGTCTCATTTCTTTCCTTTCTTAAGGAAAGAAAATCTACAAGACACCCTTCAGTTCTCATTCACAGTTTTTCTGGAGCACATGTTCTGTGTTGCTATGGGTTATGAACACGTGTTAGGGAAATTATATAAGCACCTAATCCAAGCACCACTCAGTTAATTAATACTGTGCTGTTAACAGGGCTATAACTGTATGTGTTTCATGAGAATTAACAAGATTTGTTTGCATTAACATGGTCTTACATCTCCCAGGTGACAGCAGGGTCCCTGCAACAGAGATTTACACTCTGCTCTGGCCACTGTCACCAGAGGGGCTGGTCAAGGATTCTGGCACTGGTGCACAGGGGCCCATCACCTCCAGCACCCGCTGAGGAAGGGCACAGCTTGTGCCCTGCTGCTGAAGCCGACTGCGCTTCGCATTGGGAATTACTGATGGCCTGGTGCAGGGAGAGGGGAGATGACCCTCTGGCCTCCTAATTAAATGGACTAGAACTGAACTTGCAACAAAAATAAACACAGCAAGTACACAAATCAGCAACACTTGCGTGACTTTATGAAGACAAAAATCAAATTACTTCAAGATGATCTTTACAATTATGTTAGCAAGTTCAACAGAGCATCGAAGTTGACAGCTGTAGCTCTCTGCGGTGAGGAGCCACAGAAGGCGGTGACAGAGCTTCTCTGGGCTTCAGCAGTGGCAGGGCTGAGCCCCTCTTCCCTCCCATTCCTCAGCCATTACTCACACCAGTGCCACGAAGATTTTCATTACACAGTATTGGGAAGAAAGTTAGGATAGAAGTGGCAGATCTGCTCTTTGTCTGGCACTGGTTAGGCGAGACTTCTGCTACTTTCAGTTCACAATTTTCTCCATTTGGTCCTCTTCAGTTGTTTCTCTCACCAGCTTTGCAAACTCCTACTACACCTAGAGAGGAGATGCCCTGCAGAGCTGTCTGCTCACTGCTGACAGCGTCACCCAGAGCCTTAGTGAGGGCCCGAGGTGCTGACAGTAAAACTGTGGGCATAACTCTGCAGTAATGGATGAGGTTTGCTCTCTGTCTGCCTACAGGGCTATTCATTATTAAAAATAAAGGATCTTTTATAAATTTCAACTGCAACAATATTTTGCATCGAATCATTTGCCTCCAAACACTGTATTCGTCTCCATTATTAAGAGTTAAATTTATCAATTTTCAGGAACAAGTAGGACCCACAGCAATTCACAGATGAACACCACACCAAACACAAGGTTTATGGCCTTGAAAGGTCAGGACTATGCATTTGATGTGGACTACACAAGGTTTAGCCAAATGATACAGGCCAAGTTATGGGGAAAATTTCTGTAGATCTAAGATGAGGTCCACATATTCCACTCGTTTGCTCATTTGCAAACATCTGTAGCAGAACACAGTGATCTTCCACTAAAAAAAACAACAACACACAAATGGAGTCAGTTCCATTTGTTTTCCATATATGGGAAGAACTGTCTCTAAACAAATTTAATTCTTGACTCCAAATGGAATTGAAGATGCTTTTCAGATAAGAAGTGGTAAAATAAAATTGCAAGAGATCACAGAAAATGATGTTGTTATTCCCTTCCTGCAGCATTCATCTAATTTTATGTTTCACATTGGGGCAGTTTGGCCTTCTCTAAGACCAGAAAGACAGCAGACAAACAGCAGTTGAGCAGTGGTTAGACTGCACTCATGTAACCCAGCAATCATAATTCAAGGGAGAAAATGATTTCCTGTCAGAAATATAGACTGAAACTGCCAAGAAAATCTCTCCAAAGCTACAAACTTATCACCATTCACCCATTAGACTTGTGATGAAGAGAAAAATCAAAATTGCACCACTTAGTAAACCATGCATGGAATACCACGCAGAGAGGAAGAAAAGAAGACATAGCCATGAAGTCAGCTTGAGTTCTACTAAATATTTAGTTTTGAAATCACATTTCTAAAAAAATAAGAGTAGGTAAAAATACAGTTGCATTTACAGCCTACCCACTGTAACATTTTTTCCAGACAACTGGCAAGATTTTACATGAGCTGCAAAGCCATGTCTTAACAATCTTGTGGATTCACTCGTCTCTCCATCCTTGGTGCCTGAACATTCATGTGTGATGAGGGGCTGGGTTGCTTTTAGGACACTGTGCATGAGATGTGCAGCCGAGGGGAACACCAACCTGGGGGCGAGTGCCTGGGTGACAATTCAAACCTCCCCAGCTGCAGCCCAGCTTTCATCAGGTTTATACCAGAATTACAGTCTTTTCAAAGTGAAATAACCAAGCATGGAAAGATTGAGTGGTGACATCCCCTGAGCTTTTTCAGAAGTATTTGCCCAATGACAGCAAATTTCTCTCCCCAGTATGGGGTATTCTGTTCCTTTGGTATCAACAGTAGAAAAAAGGAGAAAAGCCTTCACAGTGTGATTTCCTGATTAAACTACTCATAACCTGTAAACTTGTCTATTTTAATCTATTTTGTTCTATTGTGTTTTTCTTTTTACAGTTTCATCTGCTGAGCCCAAAGGAGATCCAAGTTATAACTGGATGGCTGGTCCATAGCCACATTATCTCATGCAGCATCAAAGATTTTCAGATGTGAAGCCTTTGTCCATTTTTTTCACATTGGTGTCTATAGCAGATAAAGCATCATCACTAATGCATTATCCAATGTAGTATTTCAACCTCCAGTGGAAAACAGACTGGAAATTCAATTATCTACTGCCACAAGTCACTTTGTTACACCATGAAAACAAAACACAAAGAGGATTGATTTTTTTCGTAGAGCTCCAGAGCACAAAACTTATCAAGAAATGAGAAACACAGTAAGAGCTGAATCTAACTATAAATTCTGACATATATCCACTAATAATGATTAATGACCAAGAAAAAGAAAAGGGAGGCTGCATGCACAAGTGCCAACCTGAACTGATATTAAGACATATAGCTATTTTAAATATTTTCCCTTCTAATTACCTGTTTCTTACTACTGTAAAATATTCACCACACAAAACCCGATTGGCTCTATTGCCCGTCTCAAAAGCAGCAGGCAGTCAAATAAGCTCTGAAAAGCTAATTCAAATGCCACAAGTGAAACAGCACTGCTGTTTCTTCCATAGAAAATCCAAATAAAGCTCATTTACTTCTCTTGTGAGTACAAGACAAAGGTATTAATACCACAGTAGAGTTTTTCTACAGCAATATATGAACAAGGAGACTGAATGCTCAAACCTGCAGTCACTACTACAGCCTCCATTATATTTACATATATTTCAGTGGGAGCACAACTTGTTTGACTCAAGGAGAGGCTGTGGCCACACTAACTCAGCTTGTTGACCATTTCAAGAGTGATCTCCAAAAGAGACAAAATAAGAGAGAGCTCAAGAGTGCATTAATAAGTAGCATTCAGGATATGCCACTTTGCTCACTACTTTCCAAGGACCAAAATTACTTTTCCTGAGCAGAATTGGCTCACTTCAAGACAGCTTTAACAGCTAAGGCATGGCCCTTCACACCCTACATGACCCAAGTTTCACCATCCAAGTGCAAAAATTGTGAGTTTAAGCATTTCCCTGTTTCATTGACAGGTGTAGATGAGAGCGAGTGGATGCCAGAGAGCACCTTTGGGCAGAGCTATGCCTGCAGCAGTACCTGCTGTTTGCTGGAGCTCTGTGGCTCCACATAATAGTGGGTGTTATATCAGCAGGTGGCTAAAAGCTTGTGGTACAAAACATACCAGTGTTATTACATGACACCAGCATGATACCCCCCTCTGCACCTCACTGCTCAACTCATCCTGAGTGTGTGTTGCTGGACCTTTGCCCTCCCAGCCCGGCTCCCAGGGAAGGACAATGGCTCTGGGGCAGAGCAGGAGGACAGTGTGGATGGAGGGGCTGTGGGTCTCCTACTGCTCACCAGGACAACTGCTTACACAAACCAAAGACATGAGCACACAATTTCAGGGGCTGCTTAGGGCTTTTTAGAGGTGGGTGAGGCAGAATTTGGGTCCTACCGGGGTCCTAGAAAGGCCACATCTGGCATAAAGCAGATGCCTAGTGACAGAAAGCAACCCCGTTCCTTAATGACATCGATACAAAAAGTTTAATAGTATGTTGATATTTGGGGATATCAAGGTGCCCTCTTTGCTGTCCATTATCATGCAAGATGGAAATAGCATCATTTGTCACTGGTTCTGTGCCACGAAGCACATCTGGAACCAGGGTGTTGGCGGTGTTTGTGTTATGCTCTCAGCGGGAGACGATCTGCTGGTAGAGATCATGTCAGCACTGCTGGAGATGAAAACATCCAAAATAGTGTCCATGACTGGCAACTTTTATTTTGCAACATATGTCAAACTCCTCTCTGTGACGTGGCACGACTAGCTATCGTATGATGTAAGGGCAACAGCACGTATTTTAACATACAGTGCAATTGTCTGGGAGAAGTTAATTTGACTCCCCACTGCGAGGTGCATTTCATGACAACCAAGCCCTGAAAAGTGCTCTAGTTCTTGAATCTGAGCTGAAAGGGCTTCTCACAGGGCAGGATGCACTGGGCAGAAATCTCCAGAAGCAAACTGTAAATGGAAAGCCTTTAAGCAAACACAAATATTAACTGAACTGAATGCAGAATTACTAGCTTGGATTGGGTCTCCTCAGAATAATGAAGCAATTCCCTTAGAAATGCCTCTATATGTTCAGAGCCTGCACTTAAAATGGATTAGCCACGTTGTCATCTTATGTGAATACCAGTCTTTGCTTGGGAAAATGAATTAAGACCACACCAAAATTACTCCAGTGAAGAGTTCTCAACGGCACTCATAACCTCAGGGATGCTGTTATAACAGCAAAAGGAACCAGCAAAATACAGACTGGTTTACCAACACTGTTTTACTGCAAAAACACAGTTTATGAAAGGGAAACACACCAAGGAAATACTTCAATCAGACTCCAGTGTGGTGATGCACAAGGAAAGAAAGTCCTTCTTTATCCCTTCCAACATGGAGCTTAGGAAAAAATCACATGTGATGTGAGTCACCTCATTCAGACATGAATTCAGTTTATCCTTGCTGGAAGGATGATCTAACCTTTACCTTCTCCAGACTTTCTCAATGGGGAATCCAGGCACAGGGGTAGAGAGGAGCTCAGTGACAGAGGTGAAAAGAGGAAGGAAAAACATACACAAACACACAGAAAAGCGATAATTCTGGAGCTTTCCGCCAGGAAGCCATGTGCCACTGCACAGCAACAAAAATAACCCAGGGGTTCCCTCTCTGCTCCGGCTCCCTGTGAGGAGCCACTTTAAAGCTTTTAGAACATTTGCAGAGTTTGAGAGAAATGGTTTTTGTTTAACTTCAGCTACTTCAGAAATGCCTGGGGCCTGAAGAAACATATTTTTGGATTGCTCTTAAAGAACAAGCTGAACTTTGAAGTTTGGGGAATTTTTTTCAGATCAAATGTTAAATTAATAAACACCAACATGACAAATCGGTCTGAGTACTGGGGGAAAAAATTTAACAATCACTAAAAAATCTTCTTGGATTAATTAATTGTTACTTACTCTAATATGTTGATGGGTCTGGTACTTCAAGTCCTATAAGCCACACTGTGTAATGTGTTTTTGTGTCCTAACTAAGCACTTTTGATATTATTGCATTTTTGTCCTTACAATAGAAAAGGTATATCATCACCAATATCAGTTTGAGTAATAATGAGATCATAACTGGTTTACTTATGGATGGTTTAAGAAATGTATACAGAAATTCAAAGCAGCTGGAACCTAAATTACTTCTTTGTACACAGCTTATTTATAACAGAAGTTTCATCAATGCCACTGAATTTGCTCTGCACTTTCTTGTTAATTGAGGTGCTTGACTAAAATGTCCCACAAGACTTATTTACTCTTCACTGTATTGCAAGAAATGGCTGGAAAAGGAAACCTTGAGTCCACGGGAAGTCATGGGTCAGTCGGCTGCAAGCCACACACATACTATTAATTACAGCTACGTGGTTGCAGACTCCTCTGCTAACACTGTGCAAACAGGAACAGTATCATGCCACTATTGCCACATCCACATTTTTGTATTCTCGCCTCAATTTTCCTCACCCTATTTTCGGAAGAAAACCCATGATTCATTCTTAATAGGTGCCCTATTAAGTAATTAAAAAGCAATAATGTAAAACAACCTCCCTCAATAAATACTGGTAAACAACAGTTTGCTCACCCCCTGCAGTTCCTTACCACTCCAGGGAACTATGGAGAGGTATATTCAATATACTTTTCTATCGATTTCAGGGACATTTTTCAGGAATCTGAGAACTGTAATGCTTCAGCAGTCCAGAGTGTACCTATGAAGGACCACTGGAAAAAGTTTGCTTCTCCCAAGATATCCAATTTATTAAAAAAACAAACAAAACCC
Source organism: Neopelma chrysocephalum (assembly GCF_003984885.1). Classification (NCBI taxonomy): domain Eukaryota; kingdom Metazoa; phylum Chordata; class Aves; order Passeriformes; family Pipridae; genus Neopelma; species Neopelma chrysocephalum. The sequence goes on from NW_020897809.1 coordinate 4,482,688, forward strand.
AAAAACCTCTCCTCCTACAGATTCTAGTCTATTCTCATTAACACAAGCCAGGTTAATTGTACCAGGACATTCCTACCACGGAATAGAGCTGAAAGAGGAGAGTCCCTACCAGTTTTATCCCCGGGGACTGCTACACCAGAATTACCTCCCTGGAAAACGTGGTCCCTGTGGAGGGCCAGGTCCTCAGCTTGCACTGACGGACAGGGTGCTTTGATTAACACCACAAGCTCCTGACCCAGAACATCAGCGCCCTGAGGAGGATTCCAGCAAACATCTGTTACCATTAAAGATCGCTGGTTGAGATCTACACCCAGAGAGGGCCAGGGCTGAGGGATTGCATAGTTCCTCTCTGAGGCTTAGACAGCACACAGATTTGAACGTTAGCGGAGAAACATTTAAGGAAATCGGCATCAGAATAAGCCATGAGGAATGTGAAGCTATTCATTTAGTGGTTTCTCTAATGCTTCTCCATTTAATATTTGCAAATTTAATATTTACACATGCAAGCCTTAAAAAAATTATGTTACAAGGAACAGCTTCTGTACTTCTTATAATAAACAACCAAAAATACATGGTATGTATAGCAGGAGGTTACAGCTGGGATCCTATATTACTTCTTAGAGTCACTTATCTAAGATCTAGTATCTATAAAAAGCCTCTCTGTTTGCTATTTACACAGGTGTCCTGGAGCATTATATAATCATGTAGCAGATCAACATAGCCTTAGGATCTCAAAGTATAACAAAAGTACATTAGGATCATGACGTAGAGGGAAAAAGTTGGCTACCATTTGACACTGGTCTTTTATTCCTTCCAGAAGTTCACCTAAGCATGGAGGATAGATGTCTTTAGTTTTCCATGAGAATAAGATGAAGAAAGCACATCATTTCCTAATCTTGCTTGCCTAGATTTTTTAAATGTACAGTCAAGCTGGCTCCTCACATAGATGTTTAAATTTTGCCACTCTTACTTATGCTAAGTGGTTCCACTAAACTTGGCAATAGATCTCCTACAGTAAGGTCCACAAGCCAAGGGTCTGACAAGATCTCTACTTTCAAGAGTCAGACTTTAAAATAGCAAAGCCATAGTAACTTAAAATATTCAAAATATACACCACCAAGGAGGACAACAAGACATGAGAGATGACAGTCTACACAAGGCATAGATGTTTCCACATATTCTCTAACCACAGAGAGGATCAGAAACTATATTACAAATTAAAGCAGATTCTATGATTAAAATGCCCTCCAGAAAAGGCATCTATCATCCCTTAACAAAAAAAAAAAAAGTGATGTATTATCCATAAAATCCTCTACAATGACTAATCTATCATTTCAGTCAGCCAAATCCTGAAGACACGGTTTGAATCTTAACAAGGTAACAGCAAAATCCACTCACATGTAAGAACAAGGGACATATTCAATATTCCTATTACATCTGGCTTCATTATTCTGCTTTTAATCTGCTCTAATAAAGTCCTTACGTTTAAGTAAAGATCTTAGACTTTAACATACTCACACAGAAATGTATATTGCATGCAAATAACATGGCAAGGGCAACACCACTACATCAGACCTTGTACTTGCTATGAATTACTTATGTCCTCCATTCATGAAGTCCTCCTATCATTCTTTTCCAAAGCATCTGTTATGCAGGATCTGTACATACTGGTTCTTTACAAGAGACAACATCAAGATGAATAAACTTCCACCTCACCTTCCCTAGGCTGTGTACAGCTGTTCCTTTTGCCAAGACATTGCACCCTCTCCCATAATTTTGATCAGCTATTTGGATTCCCATATATATCAAAAAACTGTAGCAAAAAAATAAATAAATAAATAAAAATCCATATATAAAAAAATGCAATGTAAATCATAATACTTTGTTACAAACTTTTTAAAAAGTCTTATCACCCATTTGCAGGTACAAACATGTAATTATGCTTACTGAGGATTGCCAGAGGTCATAAGTAACAAGCATTCCATATAATTCACATAACTACCAAGGAATTGCTCCCAGTCTACTATCATTGAATTTTGCCAACTTGTACATAAATAAATCAACGGGCACTGTGGCTTAAAGTGGACACACTTTATCTTTGACACAAGCAACCATTTGAGAGCTATAGCAACACTAACTATTAAAAAAAAGTACTTGTTTGACACATCTTGCACTGTTCATTTTCCTCAGTGTTTTTTTGGAGCTGTTTCTTCGGTTACGGTTTCACTTCTAGTTCATTAAGTCCTCAAACTTGATTTACTTACAGGCCCTTTATCCAAAAATGTACTATGTAAGATGAAAGTATCATCAAGGGAAAACTTTCATCCAGAAAGCATAAATGCAGAAATACACATATGCTCAATTTTTTATGAATGGCAATCAACGCCAGTGAAGACTTGCTAACAAAGTTAATGAATTTGCACACCATAACTTGATCTTTTCCCCATTTTCTTCAAGTATTTACTACTTCATGTCTCACTGAATAACAACTTTCTTTCTCATGTTGTGAATCCTTTTGTTCAAAGAAAAGCACAAAAATACAGCTGAACAGTATTTTATAACATTAATGACGTCAACCTCCCTGCCCCAGGTAATGTCCAGTTCAAGTTTGCTCAGGGATTACCCTTTACTCCGCCAAGGTTGCAGATTTACAAAGCAAAGAGATACTTGAGAAGCCCCAGCACTATTTGCCTACCAAGCATTAGCTCTTCTGAAATCAACAGTCATGGAAAATAAATCCCAGCCCATACTTAAGAAAAGCTGTGCAAAGTTGCAATTTTCTGTATGAAAAATAACAGGAAAAACCTACCAGGAGATGGGCTTGCTCCCCTGGTCGAAAGAAGAGGCAAAAAGCAGCAGCCAGTGCTGCTGAGACTGACAAGCTACAACTGCTGCACTCTGCTAACAAGTCCCAGGTGAGAAGCAGGAGGATAACCTGAGTGATGGGTGGTTCCTGGAAGTGGTCCTTGTCAAGGAACCTGTCACTGAGGTCCTGCCAGTCACCAGAGGAACTGCACAGAAATTATCACCTTGTATTGTGTGGACTGTTTCCTTTGCTCAGGGTGTCCTAGAGATGGACTTAACAAAAAAAAAAATCTTCAAAAAATATGTATCTTTGGTATGGACTGCTTTATGAAAACAGAACAAAACCAAAAAGAACTGTGAGCCATGCCATGAACTCTACTCTACAGTTTGCATTTTTTAAATTCCTCACAATGGATCTGGAATAAATCAGCAATGGGTCAAACCAGTTCAGAAAGTGTTTGAATAACTGCCCATGGAGTGCCCAGAGGTTCCCCGTCAGCTGAGTATTTTGACTGCTGCTGTTCAATTGCCATTTGAGAAAGCAGGACTGCTGGGAAAGACAGCACAACGTAAGACAACACAGGGTAAACCAACACTGGCTACAAAAGCACACAGTGTACCATATTCACACTGCACAGCCCAGGTCTCCGAGACGTTCCCAAAAGCAGCTTCACATCAATGCCCCTCTGAGCCAGCAGTGCTCAACGCAGCCAAAGGTAAGAGCCTTTCAACAAATCAGGAGAGCCCGAAATATCTCATTTTATCTCTATAATAGAAACAGTAATTGACAAATCATTATTTTACATTTATAAAATACATGATGAGGAACATACCACATGCATTCTAGACTTTCTGTCTGCACTGGAAATCAACTGGGAAATTAGGAGGTATGGCGTAGAAACATCACTACGAATATACTGTATTACTGCTTTTGCAGCTGCAGTCCCAGAATTTGTTTCACAATAATTCAGTTACCCATGTTTAAATAACCAGCCAGCAGAAGAAAGGCTGATATATTTCATATGCATTCTCTTTGAGCACGGGGGCCTTCACGTCTGGGCGAAAAATGTCAGGCTCATATGACACCACCAGAGTCAGGAGAGATGCCTAACCATAACTAAAAGCAGAATTTGGCCAACACAATTGGAAAATACCAGCAGAGTATATACAAATGCACACATGCAATCTCATAGAAGAGCAGAGTATGAGACAGATTGGATTTTTTAATCACACCTTTAAAAAAAACAAAATTTAACGTACAAACCCCTCACTGCACTCCTATGTAGATCCTTTATCCCGCTGCAACATAAACAGACATATCAGAGGTTGGAGCAGGGAATAAAGTTCTTTTTTCTCTTTTTTTTTTTTCCCCATTGAGGATTTTAAACAGTTTGAAAAGGAAAAGAACAGATCTGGCCTGCCTCCCAAACTGACTTCAATAATAGATAAACAATTTTAAGACTACCACAGTCAGCAAGTACATACATAAGCTATACATGAATATACTTATTTTTAAAAGAGCTGCATTTTTTCCCTTTTGTTTTCAGTTTCCTCTGCCATATAGTCCAGAAGCAAAAACTAGAAGTCTTTCCTGATTCACCAAAACCACACTTTGACAATGAATATCCTAATGGTTTAGATAATATTTCTCACAACTTCTTACCCAAAGGAAAGTAGTCTCTCAGCTTCAGTAACCAATTCCTACAAGTTTTGTGCCATCTTTGTAAGACCGTTCTATCAAACACATCCTTCAGAAAGGAAATATTTTAACTTGCATCCTGAATGCAGTGCCTGACTCGAAGATGCCATTCACTTCCTTCAGTCTCTCGCCTATTCCTGGTGCACTTGCCAGTAACACCCAGGGGCTTCAATATTTTGCAAAAACAGAGTGAATCTCAGTATTGGCAAAGCCATAACCAAACACAGATTCCAAGATATTACTAAAAAACCAAGATTCTGAAACAGCATTTTTCACAAAATTAAACAGATAAACTTTGGTGCAAATTAAAAACAACCCTCTTGTATCTGAGCCCATAATGACTATTTTGAATACAGATTATTTACTGCTGCCAATAAAGAAGTTTTTTGGTAACTTTTCTGTTATTGGGAAGAGTTTGAATACAATCCAGTCAAAAAAAAATGCTGACTTTCCTAAATAGGGGCTGTGTTTTTGCAATAAAGAATACTGGTCAATATACAAGTGAAGGAAAACTGAACCAGATGTCAGTAATAGGACCACAGAACGTTGCATTTGCCCAGAATCGCTATTTTAAACACACGATGTTGGTCTACTGGTTTGTGGGATAATACATTCTTGGCAGCCAGAAGGAGTTTTGATATGTTAGAAGGTTATCCTTGAGCAAAAAAAAAAAAGAAAAGCAGGAGAGAGGTAAAGAAAGGCCACTAATTCATCAAGTTACCTATAGCAGAAAAAAAATCATGACTAAAGAAATCAGTTCAAAGACAAGCCATTCTCAAAACAGAAAGCTTTGTTTTCACATTCATTTTTGTTTTCTGCTTTACCTCCTTCATATGAATACTTCATTGACACTTCATTGTACTTTGCCTTGGCATTTTTTAAGGATTCTTCCATCCATACACGTTCCATTTCACCTTGCAGCTCAGTTCAGTCAGACTGATGCAGGGGAAACCACCCCACATACAAACCAGACCGCACGAAACCCAGTCCCGGAAACTTTTCCTGTTGGAAACCTTTGCTCACATGAGGATCTTGCTGCCATCACTCAGACTGCTGGAGGAAGCTGTTCATGGGAGCAGGTCCCACTGTCCCAGAATCACTGTAGGCAGTCCTGGAACCATGCACACAAGGACCATTAACCCAGGTCTCTATCCACAGCTAATTTAGTACTTACCCATCTCTAAAATGCTTTCTAGTTCAGAGTCACAGGCATTTGTGATTCGGTTTTTGGTGTGTTGGGTTTTTTTCCTCTTAAATAGTAGTTAGATCTGTAAGCCTTCTTAATATAGAAATAAAACTTCAAGATGTACTTTGTACGTTTGGCGAACAAACACTTTGCTGTTTTACCATGTAGTAAATTTAAAAATCAACTCTCTTCATTGTTTTAACAAACCCTCCTCTGAAAGATAATTAAAACCACTTCCCAATATACAACCAAAGTTTTATTTTTATAGTCTATCTTCAATTATGGCATAATCCTTTTTTTTGTTTTAAACCAGTGAAATATACAAATCACACAAGACAGAAATATGTACATTAAATGTACAGAACAGAGGAAAGGACATAGAAGATTTACATATCTGAATGACAAGTAAAATATTTTACATTAAATAGTGTTTTAATAGCTAGGATCATGAGATTCAGTTCTGCTCAGACAAATGTCACTAAAAAGGAACATGAGGTGATTCAGCAAATGAAAAACAAGATCATGATTTTTGTACAATAAAAACCAAAGTGACATATTCAATGAATTAGTGCTTTATTTATTTCTCTTACTTTAAAGATACTCTTTGCAAACATCTGAAGATGAGGGGTAAATATGTCCTTGTACAATAAATTAAGAGCAATAAAGCGCCATTAAGAAGCTGATAAATGATCAAGATGAATTTAATGATACAGCTTAAAGGCTTGTGAAAAGGCAAGGTTTTAGTACAACTAGGCTAAAGTGAAAGATTTTCCTCACTTGGTATCTGCAAAACTATTTTCCTTAACTTGTTGAATGGGACTGAGTTGAAAAGAGGCATCTGTACCAAAGATGAAACCCTGTGTAACTACACAGAATAGGGGGGAACGCATATTGTTTGACAAATAACAATTTTCAGTTCAAAAACTGAAAAGCAAGGGCTAAATGCAGCACATTTTGGAGTTGGAAGGTGTCTCCTTTCACCAATAATCAATAATGCCCTTAACACGAGAGTGGAATAGAAGTGATCTCCAGACCAGTAATGACTCAAGTGCAGGGTGCTGCCTCTACCAACCACCCAGGAAAGTCCTAAAGTTGGGAAGAGGCTTACTTCTTTGTGATTCTCCTTAGAACTTTTGAATGATAAAAGCTTAAAAAAAACCCCAAAACAAAACCAAACACAAAACAACAACAAAAACCAAAAACAAACAACCCCCCCCCCAAAACAAAACAAAAACAAACAAACAAAAAACCATCCCAAAATAACAAAAACAAAACCACCAAAAGCTTGGAATCAATCTAAAAACCTGAAGAGATCTGAAAATGAGGGATGAACTGCCCCTGTAATTTTAGATGTTTTATTATTTTCTAAATCATTAAAATATATATGTACAAAAAGCTTTGAAGTATCAGACACCAGCAGACCACAGTTCTCCCATATATATGTAACTGCTCAAGTATAGTCTGAACAGTTGTAGTGTATATCTGCAATATATTATCTAAAGCATGTGTATTAAAGACATAGGATGATAAATTTGGTATTGCTGCAATGTTTCATTGAACTATAATAGTCAGTTAATGTTATTAAAATATGAAACTATTGTATCCTTGAGTGAAAGCGTTCCCAAAATCTGCGAAAAAAATAAAAATCAATCATTCCAAGAGCGGATATCTAACGATTTATTTTCTCACATAAAATTAGAGGAGTTATTTGTCAAGCTGTGTTTTGAAAGACAGCCAGCTATTACACCATTTTAAGGCATTTTCAAATTTGGGGAACTCTACTTTCCATGGGCTTTCCAGGCTGGGAAACCAAAGCTGTTTGTAAGCAGTGCAGCTCCCCTTGCCCAGCTACAGTGCTCCACACAGCCTGCCCTGGGCTGCTCCACACTCAGCAGTAGGGAAGTGCTGCTCTGTCAGACGAGACACTCCAACGTCACAATCACCTAACGAGGCCAAACTCTGCCTTGAAGCATATCTTCGTTATTCACCAAGGCAGATTTTTTCTTTTTTTTTTTTTTCCTCAGTCTTGGTAGGTTTTGGAACCAGCCCCTGTGACTCAGGGATAGCGCAGCTAAAGCCCTTCTGATTCTTTGCTCTTTGCCCTCCGGTGACACTGTGGGAACAGTCAGATATGCAACCAACACAGCACTTCAGGCTGAATATACCCCTTATTTACAGAGCCCTACACGCACTGAACAGCTTTATATACCCTATTCTAGCAACTTCTAGTGTCTGAAACTAAAAGTCATGGACAGGTCTGTGTGTTCCTCACATCCATAAGGATTGTTCTAGCATCCCAAGCACATTACATGGTTGCTCTGCCTACTGCACAAGTATTACGTTCCATGGGACTAAATTAGGATATGTCGGATTTTCCCCTCAAACTACTCTATTGTTTGTAAGAAAAGTCAATTTTTTTTTTAACTTTGTAAAATAAATATTCTCAGATTCTCGCCCGTTATTGCCAAAAATATAAGCCTAACACAGTTCTGGGATGGACACAGAGAGGGTTTCCAGGCACTTCTCTTTGCAACCTTTATATTTTTCTTTTTTCTTTTTTTTTTCCTTCCCCCGCCCTTTTTTTTTTTCCTTTTTTTTTATTTTCTTAAAAGAAGACAACAACTCATTGGACTCTATAAATAAAAAGTGGAGATAGTCCTGTGGAAAGGGAGAGGGGCCTGCACCCCTCGCTGGCAGGCGGCTGCAGTTCCTCCCACCTCGTCCTGTCCCCCTATTTGCACACAAACTGGTCCACGATCTCTGTGCACAACTTGCATTTCACGTAGCAGCACCAGTGGAACTTGCAGTGGCAGCGCTCCCTCTGCACCGTCTTGAACTGGTCGTACCCCCGGCCGCAGCACATGAGTTCACAGCCGTCCATGCCCTCCGAGGTCTTATTGCACAGGCGGCCCTGGGTGCCCAGGGAGCCGGTGCTCTCGTTGCGCACGCAGTAGTCGGGGCTGGGGTCGATGTACACCAGGTCGTGGATGGTGGGGGCGTTGAAGCGGCTGTTCACCTGCACCAGCTTGCCCCGGCTGTTGAGTTTCATGGCGGCGGCGCTGTCGTATTTCTCCTTCAGGGCATCGCCTACCTTGCGGAAATCGGCCAGCTGCAGCCAACAGGTCTTCAGGCTACAGGAACCGGAGACGCCGTGGCACTTGCAGGCCACGTCAGCCAGGTTGTACACCGTCTGGAGGAGTCAGGGAGAGAAGCAAAAATGATGATGAAAGACTAGCGTGGCTGTGAAAGCATTTATTCCCCTCATTTCCTGCCCTCTGTCGTATTCCCACTGGCCCTTCCATTGTATTCACCTCAACATTCTCTCCCCCTCCTCCAGTACACTGGGAAGGAAGAGCAAGTGAGCTGATACACATGCACCTCCATCACCCCAAACAGCCAGGAGGAGGAGGGGAGCCCTCTCACCAGCCTCTCCCCACCACCGAGACAGCCACAACAGCACACACACAGCCCAGACAGCAGCATCAGTCAGGCTGCGCTCAAATTTTAGGAATTTGCTCTCACGCCAGCAAAGGATTTTGCTGTTTCATTGAGAAATGTAAAACATCCCTTTATTTTCTATCTGAGTTACTCTCCCTATTGATCTCTGCTTGAGGCTGCAATTAGGGAAAGAGTTAAGATTCCTCTTGCTCCTGGCTCAGCTGCAGCTGATTGTCTACTCTTGGCTCGGCATCCTCCTCCTATCCCAAATACTGCTCTGGAAGAGAGACTTCATCCAAGAAGAAACCCCCAAACACCTATGGGTGGAAGACAGAGCTACATAGCAATATCCTCTTTACAAAGCTTTGGCAGCAAAACCTTAGTCATTTGCCCTGTACAAATAGAAATAAGAGTCAGTGTTGACACTGCCCCAAAAATCCTGGGGTCTGACACATTAGATGATACTGTAGACAACTTCCACCCAGCAGTTACAGAGAGTTTTAGCGCTGCCAAATGGCACTGCAAAGATGAGGTTGAGGAAGGAAAAACTGCTCGAGTCTCCGTAAGCAACTGTGAAAGTGTAATTTTTCTTCTTGGTAATAGTAATTGGCCTGTCCATTGCTTCCAGACACCTTCCTCTTACATTTAAATACTATTAATTTTCAATTATCTTTCATCCTTCTTCACCTTAGAACACAAGTGTAAAGTCTCCAGCCGACTATTGCTGGCACTTCAAGCTCTAGGAAAATAATGATTTTGGCTCTTCACATTGAGAGTATTAAAAAAAAAGAAAAGTTTACACCCATTCATTTAAGGCATTTTTGAGATTAAAGAAACCATAAAGACATGTTCAACCACAGAAGACCATGTTTCCTAATAGCATGGAGAAGCTCTTTTACATCCTCTTAAAGCAGGGAAAGAAAAAAAGTCAGAACAATCCTGCAGCACGATTCCAGCCTGGGAAGCCCAGCACATCCCTCCTCCTTCCAACACACACTGTCCTGGTTGGAAATACCAACTAATAAAATTCTGTTCTACAGAGAATCCACAGCAAGCAGGGCACTATTCATGAAACAATACAGAGGGAAACACAACAAGCTTTGGTTCCGGCCTCCCCCATGAGGAAGGCAATAGGACTGTCAGACAACCAGAAGCAACACAAATTCCTGTATTCCCCACCCACCCACACCCTGTATTTGCTGTCTTCTTGTTCTGTGCATCAAAACAAAGACAAGCCATGGTGGTTGGTCCATGCCTCACCGAGGCACATCTTTCCTGAAAAGGAGGGACGCGGAGGAGAGCGGAGTGAGATGCTGTTCTGCAGTCACTTACCCTTCTCCCAGCCTCGTTGTTGTGCAGGTTCATCATGATCCGGGCGCTCTCGTAGGAGCCTCGCTGGTAAACTCTCTCACGCTCCCGGGCGTCCACGAATTCCTTGGCAAAGCGGTATCCGTACTCGATGTTATCCCCGCAGCCACCCCAAAGCCAGTCCCGGGGCAAGTCCTTGGGCCGTGCAGCTCGGCTGCAGCCACAGGAGGAGAGCTCTCCCTCCCGGCAGGCGCGGCTCATGGCATTGACCACGCCGGCCGCGCTCACCGCGTAGGTGAACGCCGTCTCGCGGCTGCCTGCGCAGAAAGACAAGTGGTGTTAGGGGAGAGCCCACGCACACCGCTCCCTGCCCACTGAGGAGCTGGGAGGACAAAGGCTCTCCAGGAGCCACCAAAAACTGATATGCCTTCTAAAAGTTGGAGTAACCCTGAACCAAGCCCCCCAGAATGTCTCCACTCTGAAAGAACCAAGCAAAACCAACCCATTAGAGCACACACAGTGTTTGCGAAGAGCAGAATTCGCTCGTTATTCATGTTGGTGAAAGCCTGGATGAGAGGGCAGAAAGGAGGTGGGTCAGGGCTGGAGCACAATGCCAGCGGGGCCAAAGCGGCCATGCCTGCATGTGAGGGGCGGGAAGGGAAACAGGCTTCCTGTCTTTCAGAAGAAAGAGATGTTAAATACAACTTTTAAACGTCTGGTTCTTAAATTACTACTTCTCAAACATGATTGATGCACTTCACCCACTTGTTCCAATTTATTTAAAGTTCAAGCATTTTACAAAGCCTCCTGGTATCAAAAGAAACGTGCAGCAGAGCAACACACAACTTTCCACCCTACACATTAGCCAGACACTTCTGTAGGAGACTATTTAAAACTAACGACAACCTGTGCTGTTTAGTATCCACCACTTGAGCTCATGCGAATATGGCAAGTGAGTCCACGGACAATCATCTTTACAAATTACAGGGAAGCAAAAGCCTTTGGCACAAGGCAGCCTTGAAGGTTTTCTCCTGCATCTGGTGCCCTTAAATGGAAATGGAAAACCTCAAGTTTCAAACTTTCGGAAGAAAAAGCTACAATACCCACAACGTAAGACATGGCCACGTACCATCCTACTGACAGTATCTAGTCCCACCTTATTTAAAGTCTGACTTTCCCAAACACTTTTCCAAGGCTGCCACAAGTTACTACAACTAGCAAAGCTTTCAGACAAACAAACACAGAACTTGCACCAAAGAGCACACTTGAGGTTTGCTTTTCTTCTTAAGAGAAAGCATCCCAATGGGTCTTTTCAAGAAAGATTCCCAGAATGACTGAGAATAGACTAAATATTTTTTTTTCTGTTTATAAGTTAAGTTTTATTCCTAATGTTTAGTCCAATGAATAAATCAAGCTAGCTTTATTTTGATTTTACATGATTTTTCTCAAGGAACAGCATTGGCCTTCATAAAATTAGGGCAAGTTTTGGGCAAGTCATGTATATTCAGCCAGCAACATTTTGAGGCAAAAACTCTTTGTACAAGATGCACCATGACAGGTCAAATCTAGTAGGAGCTTTCAAGCACTTATGAAACATAAATAATTTGCAGTTTGGTCCGTATTTATTATCAAGATGACACCATGTTCAGAGCAGCTTTGTTAATATAACAGCTGTCCACTGGATTATTTTAGTAATAGATGCTGGTTTTAAATGGGAAAAATCAGAAATCTTATGTTGGGAAAGATGAGATTTAAGGAAGATGAGAAGCACTTTTCTACTTTAGTTACAATGATCTATTCTCACAGCCACCTGTTCATGGAGGTATTTACATGAATTATGGGTATAAAGGGTTACAGGAGTAGCCTTTTCAGTTAAAAATAATTGGCTTTATGCAGTGACTTAGGCCTTGCATTTACTGCAAACTATAGCAGGGGGAACCTCATACAGATTTTAACGTTCCCCTTTGCTCTGTAACACATATTTTTGGATTAATTTCTTAAGCAAAATTTCCACTAGATTGAGAGGAAAGAAACGTGGTCTGCTTTGGACCACAGGACTCACCTCTTCCGTTCCATTTTTGTTCTTTTTCATGTTTCGTCAGCTCACGCTTTCACATGGTTAACTATGTCTCCTATTGCAGGATTTAAACTCATAAAGCTGACTGGTTTTGACTAATTTTCATTATTAATTTGGAACAAATCTTGAAGAACTTACTCTTAGTGGGAAGGAGAAAGAAAGGCTGGGGTACAGAAAGGAGAGTTGCCCACAGTTTCCCTCCTTGAACATTAAGGCAAGTTATAAAATAGCATCAGCTGCTGAAGTAGATTTCAAGCCAACACTGCCTCAAGTCATCGACCTAGGAACACACTAAGAGTGATGGTTTCACATGGATGAGTTACTCTGACTTTTTTTTTTTTTTCAGTCTTCAGGCACAACTGTGCTTTCCTTCACTGTCAAACATATCTGTCTTTTCCCACAGTCCAGGATTTCTCTCTATTGTAGCCATGGCAAGGAAACACACATTCCAAACACGTTCAAGTCCCCTCTCTCCCATATATATAAAACATAGAAATGGAACTGTTCAATATACACACACTGTAGGAAGCCACCCACAGAGCAAGGAGCTGAGCTTTACACTTGATCTGAATAAGTCTGCAAGAACAGAACAACTTTTTTTTTATATACCTGAACAGAAGATACAAAACATTCTTTGTCTTGTACTTTAAAAGTATTCAACATCAGGCTAAAGGCAGAATAAACTGGACCCCAAGTACACGGAACTGTTGGGGGAGGACCCAGTTATTTTATTTTCTGTGTGCAAAGCCCAAGCACAGCCTGCCCAGAGCTGATGGGCACGAGATGGGGCAAGGTGGGGAAGGCAGGGAGGACCACGGCCTGACCTGGAAACCAGCAGCCAAGGAGAGCAGTGCAGAACACAAGTCCTAAAATTTTACAGTTCAATAAGCCACAGAGCAAGTTTCCAAATCCAATGCTAGGTTTATTTGTACAGCTTTAGCTAACTGTGCAGGGTAAATCCTGGAAGAAAGACTGTCCATTGACACATGGGGCCATGGCTGTGCTCTGGGGCAGTGCTGTGCCCGGGCGCTCTCTGGGGCACAGCCAACAGCAGATGGCAAAGCCCTCCCAAACAATGTGCATTCAGACCCTGGCTGTCACCTTGCACACTGGTGAGAGTAAGGAGTGTCTGACAGTGCCTGACACGCCAGGGTATGGCAGGCTGAAATAAATTGAATCAGGCTCTGAAAGTGCCCACTCTTCCTTCCCCTCAGAGGAATACCAACTGGTCATTACTGGGGGTCAGCGTGAAATAATACAACTGTCACCCACACCACTTTCCTTGCTCTCAGTGAACACACTCTTTACACTCTAATTCTTGAATATGGCTATTAACCTTGCTTCCATCTGCAATTAGAATAAGTGGCTTAATTACATGATGAATTGCTGTGTAGACATCAGCTAATACAGTCATATTCATCAGAAGGGTGCGGCAAAGTTATTAAACTTGAAAGAAACTACCTTTAAATAGACCTGTCATACTTGGGGAAGGCAGAAACAACTATTCCAGAGACAGACACCACAAATCATGAGCCCAATCATGAGCCCAATCCTGTATACTTCTTCACTCCAACAGTCCCCCTGAGCTAATTTTCACTTGCTTGGATAATAAATAAGGGCTGAAGGATGAAGGCCTAAATTTTAAATGGATTATTTTTCTGACATTTGTTAGATTACTAGAACAGAGAGGTGTACTGAAAAAGCTTTCTTTCATGTTACATGTGTTTTTAGACTTCTGCTCGGGTAAGGTAAAAAAACAAACTCTATGGGGGGTTAATACTGTGCTTGCAAAAAGCCTAGGGAAGGTTGTTTATCTAAAATCAGCTGTTCCAATTCGGTACTTCCACGCAATAGATTTTTTTCTATTTGTCTGACAATCTCCAAATAAAAACTTCTTTTAATAAAAATTGAGACCAAACGTGAATTGATATATTCCTTCAACTTTAACTGGAGTCAGCCCATTTACAGATAAAACCTAGACTGAGACCCATTTTAAAACTTTTTTGTTTAAAGCAGCACAGAAAAACACTGACATAAAAGCTTCACTTCACAGCTTCAACTAAAAAGCACTGCTGAGTTTGTCAGTGTATTGATCACTACTTAAAAAGATCACAGGTATCACCCAGAAAACAGGCGTTTTTCAGTTGATTGCAGTCTGACTTGGGAAAGTCAGAGGGAAGTTTCACCATGGATCCAACTCAACAGCACTGGTTAAAATTTTGCCAAGGCCTTTAAAATACGATGAGGTCCTTAAATGCCAGGAAAGGCAGGCAGCACATGAGCACTGGAGAAGCCCATTTCAAAGAGGAGCTGATAGGGAAAGAGTTGGGTGTCCACCTAATTGTGATAAGATGTTAAACAGGAATCTGTCTCTCTTTCCAGCAGTGTGATTACGTTAAAGGTGATTTATAAAGACAATCACATATTTTGCCCTGACAGAATTGCTTTCATAAAAATTGCCCTGCTACAGTACCTTAAAAATAAATCTGTTTTCTTTAAAAAGAGGAAAAAAACCCCTATATCTGGAAATAAGCAAGGAGGAATTGCCTATAAACACTAATCGACAGAGCAGCAATTTTCAGTTAACCTCTGGACCAAGAGCGATTTATTATGCAGCCGCTAACTTTGGAACTAGACATGGACATCTTTAATTTTACAAGACGCTGCTGGTTTTAATTCTCTTAGGTTGCCTTCGTTTTGTCTCAGGTTCAGTTAAAAAGAGATTTCAGGGCCTCATTTTCCTTTCTCCTCTATTCCCATATGCAAATACATATTCCTACTTTGTTTTCCAAGACACATGGCTGGACAGTGGTGGGAAATCACCTCCAGCTAAAAATAATCCAATTCCTTTGCCAACTTTTAAAAACACTTGATTGTATACAGTACTCAGTAAGAACCTGGCAAGAGCTTCAAGTGCAGAACAGTGTGTGCCATACATATCCTTAGACAAGAGTTTAATCATAAAGATGTTGCTTCCTACCTATCTGCATGACTCTGCCAAAAACAGAGTTGTTGTCCACAGTGCTGCAATTCCATCTTCTATGTCTGAACTGATACTGGCACTCCTTAATGCCCGTCTTTGCACCCTCTCCAATGAACTGCATATGGTCCTGATACAATTGGCAGAGTTTCTTCTGTCCTTGGGAAAGCCCTGCTAGCTGGCTACATAGTGGCTGGGCTCCTATTATATACACCTCTGACATCTGAACAGGGTTCATGGGGTTCATGGGATTCATCCCTAAAGACCTGCATAAAGAAAGATTTGGATTAATAAACAGAAGACTCTAAAATAAAATAAATTTTTTTTTTTAAATCTTTAAATCCCAAACAGAACTGTATCTTATACATAAGTATACAACTCCTGGTTTTGCTAATAGGTGAGAAAAAAAACCTAAACAAACTTAAATATGAAACTTCTGTTTTAAGGACAGGACAGAAATTATTAGTTCCCATCCATGTGGTTATCACCATATATTAGAGACTGAAGCAAGACCCAGACTTGGAAGACTTGCATCTAGGCAGCCCTTTACCAGCTTAAATTGGCATAGTAAAAATAACAGAAGCTCCAAACAATTGCAGGAAAATAAATAAAGCAAAAATGAAAAAAGTCCCCCAAACCCCAATTTGTTTTAACACATATTTTACATTTAAATCTGGACTTTTAAATCTCTTCTACTAGAAAAAAACAGGGAAACTTTTAGCAAGCCAGGAGTTAGAAACTTGCTACAGACCACTTCTAGCTTCTTCCGAATGACAACACAACAATACAGGCAAGTACATTCACTGTAAACAAAATCAACTTTGTTTTCTTAATTCTGAAAGTGCTCTTCACATGATATATTTCAATTAAAAAGTGGCCATTAATCCACAAAGGATCACTTGAAAACAGCAGAGAAACACCTATTTCAAGAACTCCCAACATTAAACTCTATACAATTTGCCAAAGCAGAAATTTAAATGTACTTCTTTGTAACTAAATATATTTGTAAACATTTGAGTTACAGAAAACTTCAAGCCAAAACTTTAATAAAAGTTTTTACTTGTAAATCAGCATTCTCTCTCATACATGCAAAATTTCTAAGTGACTTAAAATGGCTCTTTTAAAAGAGAGGCAATTCTAGTAATAAAAGATGATAAAATCCACAGAGAATCTACCGTTCAGCATTCTCAAAACTGTATTGTACAAGACGAGATGTTGCACATTTACCCTTATTCGACAGACCCGTTCATTTTACTACACAACGTACTACACCGAGCACACCACTCCCCAGCTGCCTCGCTCCAGCGGTACTCCCTCAGAAACAAAGTACATAAGAAGCACACAGACATTTAAGCAAGCAAATCTTGACACCCCCTTTTAAAATCAAGTCGATACGAGATGCTTACCACCAAGAGCTGGCTTCTATTACAACCTGGGTAAAAGAGGAGAAAACGGCCAGAGCCACTACGAGGTACTGAGAAGCCATTGTACTGCCAACTGTCCCCACTGCACCTCCGTGGATTAATACTGCACTGGATTTCTAGAGGGGGGAGAAAAAGGATCAGATTGTTTATTGCTCCTCAGACCATTTTCGAGCATTCAAGTTTAAACAACGGAAGTCTCCGGGCCCCTTTTAACTTGACTCTGCCTCGCCGGCCCTTCTCCCCGCCGAGGCTCTGGTGCCAGACTCAGGCACGTCGCGGCTCCCGCTCCACCGGGCAAAACCCACCCCCGCACCCCCACCCCGCCCGCGGACACCGCCTTCCCGGGGCGGCCGCCCGTCCCTCTGCCCCGGCCCCGCCGCTCCCGCACCCCGCCCGCGGCGGGACGGCACCGGACGGGACGGAACAGCGGCCCCGGACACGGGGGACCCCATCCCCGCTGCCCCGGGGCGACAGGCGACGCGCGGGCCCCGGGCCGGGCATTACCCCATCGCTCCCCGCGCCGAGGCCAGCTCACGGCTGGCTAAAGGCGGCTTCAGGTTTGCAAAGCGAGCGCAAGAGGGAGGGAAGAGGCCAGTGCCTCGAGGGGTCGGTTCCGCGGGGGTCCCGACGGCTCCCACCCGGGGACGATGCGGCCGGTCCTCGCCCTTCCCCGCCGGCCGTGCAGGGAGCTCCCCGCCGTCCCCTAAACCATCTCGCCGCAGCCTCCGGGCTCCCGCTGTCCGCGATCGCCGAGGCAGCGCCGAGCTCCGCGCTGGCGCCGCGGTGACTGCCCCGACGGCAGCCCCGGGGCCCCGCCGGGGCAGGTACCGGCCCGGGGAGGTACCAGGAGCGACAAGGAGCGGCTCCGCGTCCCGACCAGGCCTCCGCAACAACCGGACTGCCGTCTTGGAAGTCAAACGCTTCCCCCGACAGGTCCCGCGATCACCGTCTGGTCCTCACACGGGACTCTCTCACTCGCTACCCACAGCCATTCCCGGGGTTTATTTCCCCTCCCCTCGGAAGGGGGGGGGAAAAAAAAAGAAAAAAAAAAAAGAAGAAAAAAAAAAGGACATTTCGACACTTGGGGGCTCCCTATTCCCTATTCATTCTCCAAAGGCCCTTAACGCTGAATTGAAGGTGCTCTTAATTCTAATTTATTTCTGTTTGCGAAGGGCCGGGAGGAGCGGAGCGCTGGCGGCGGGACCGGACACGGAACCTGCCCGAGCACACGCGGGAAAGCTGCCACAGCGTGGGGACCCACATGCGCCGGGGCTGCAGCCCGGGGGCGAAGCCTCCCCGCGCCGTGCGGGTTAAACATCTCCTGCGCGGGGGAGTTGAGCCCCCCAGCTCAACTTGGGGTGGGTAAATGGGGGGGGGGGGCGTAAATGGGGGCCGGTCTCCCGCAATCCCGGGGCTCAATCCCGGGAAAGGTGCGAAAGCCGAGAGCGTATTGAGCGACGGACGCGGTGTGCGCGGGGCAAGCAGCGACATCCAACATCCCACAACGTGTTGGGCTTTTTTACGTCTTTTAGTTCTTAGAATAATGGCAGTAACAAAGAAACGCCATGGAATTGCCCGAGCCCCGAGGAGGTTGGAGTCGCCGGTGCCCATGCGGGACCCCAAGAGCTGTGCAGCTGCCCGGCCCGGACGCGCCGAGCTGCCTCGACGGGGCGGGCGGCCGCGGAGGGAGCTGGTGACCGGGACAGCGCCGGGAGCTGCAATACCCGGACGGCGGGGCCAAAGGGCACTGCCCTTCCAAAGGGCCTGGGTGCTCCCCTGGGCTTGGCCGTCGCTGCGCCGGAGCCCCCGAGCCCCGTGGCGGCGGCCCCCGGGGAGCTGTGGCGTCCCACTCCCAACAGGGGGCGGCCGCGCTCGCCGCAGCCCCGGGAGGCGACGGAGCCGGGCGACTTCTGCCCTTCCGACGGCACCTCCCGCGCCTCATCATCGCCGCAATCGCCCTCCTCGTCCTCTAACTGCGGCGCTGAGTAGCGAAGCGGAGGAGGCACCTGCGCCCGGGGCCGCGGGCGGGGGCCTGGCCCCTCCAGCCCGGCCCTTCTGAACCAGCGACTGACAAGCTGCCACCAGAAACAACACACACAAAAAAGCCAACAGTTAAAAA
>NW_020897809.1:4501733-4626821 GCF_003984885.1 Neopelma chrysocephalum
AAGCTGCCACCAGAAACAACACACACAAAAAAGCCAACAGTTAAAAAAAAAAAAAAAGGCAGACTGCCCAGCAGCACGGAGCGCTGGAGATCGGGAGTGTGAGGCACCGTGTTCAACTTTGTAGGGCCGCGGAGATTGGGTTTTGGTATTTAACGCACCCCATGCGGAGCCCGCGCTCCTTGCCGAGATGAAAAGAGAGGCTTTTACAGATCCTGCACCGCGGGATCGCCTCTGATCCTGTTTTACACGGGGTGTCTGGAAAGCCTGCGAAGGCATCTGGTTTTCTAGGAGCACTACCAGCGGGCAGGCGGCATCCAGAGCCCGGCTCCGGGGGGCTGTAAACCGCGGGAGGCGCAGCGGCTCCGCGGGGACCCCCCCGGCCGCCCCCTGCTCCCTGCTGCGGCTTCACAGCCATTTGGAGGGTCTCACGTTTGCAGGGAAAGGCAGTGGTCGGGTCCCGGCCCAGCTCTCCCCACCGGAGGCGCAGAGGGGGTGTTTTCCCGGGGGTGAAGGCACACAGTGTCCTTCCCTCGGCGCCCGGGGATAGCCTCGCTCCTCGGCTCCGCTGAACTCCCCGTGACCCTCCGAGCGCAGCCCATTTACCATACAATTGACAATTAAAAACAAACAAACAACAAAAAGCCAACAGCCTTTCCAACATGGAGTCCTCGCAGCGCCAAGGGGACCCTGAGGAGTCGCGCTCCTCCGCGCTGACCCAGGCGGGACCCGCTGCAGATGCAGAGTGATAATCTCCAGAAACTGAGAATAAAATTAAAGGGGGGGGGGCCTGACTCCAGGTCCTCCGCTGGCCCCCCGCCAGCTCTCCTTAAAGGTACAGGCCACCATTAACGCCGACGTTGGGTTCCTCCATAGCAATCCTCCTCGGGAAAGTTTGGGAAGTTTGGAAAGATGTCTTTAAACTCGCGTTAGGAGCCGCTGCCAGAAAGATGCGCCGGGACGCGGCGGGCAGAGCGAGCCTCGTAAGTGTCCCTGCGGCGGGCAGCCTCTCTTCGGGGGGAAATTTAAAAGGAGAAGGAAAAAGCAGAAAATACGGGAGCTTTTCCCAAGTGGGGAGCAGCGCTCTCCGCGGTGGGTGAGAGCGGAGAGGTGGGAGCGCCCGGCGGTCGCCGGGGAGGGGAGGAGAGGCCGCCCCGCGCCAGGGCCCCGCGCCCCGCTGAGGCGCAGCCCACCCTGTGCGCCCGCGGGCCCCGAGGCGCGGAGCGCCCGCGCCCCGCGCGGACTCACCTCCATCGCGCGGGATCAGCGAGCGGGAGCAGCCAAGTAATCCAAGAGAAGCAGGAGAAACGGCGAGGCGAAAGTAAAATCCTGGCTCGCAGGAGCCGGGCGGTAGCGTCCTGAGCCGCGGCCGGGGGAGCGCGGGGGCCCGCGGAGCTGGCGGGGGGCGGCGGGCGAGCGGCCGCCCTGTCCGGCGCAAGCTGAGCGTGTCCGACTGCGGAGCGGGGCACCAGTGCAGCCTTCTTTCCAAGGTCCATCAGCAATCGCAGTAATTAGGGCTTTCCACCAGCAGAAGAAGAAGGAGGTAAAAAAAAAAAAATCCAAAAAAAAAGCCAAAAAAAAAAAAAGCCAACCCAACACACACGCACACAGCGCCCGTGGGCGTGATTGTGCGGAAGCAAATAAAAATCTTCACAAGCGGCAGCGAAAGCGCCGCGGGCGACGATCCGTCCCACCAGCCCAGGTGGTGCCGCCGCGGGGCTCCCCGCGCTCCCACCCGGCTCCGCCGGCGCTCGGGCCGCCGACCGCCCCCTCCGCAGCTCGGACCGGCCCGGGCGAGGGGGACGAGTGGAGCCAAGCGGGTGCAGGGCTCCCCCTGCCCGCCCCCCTTCACTTGCTTAAAGGCTGGGCGGTGCGGAGCCGGGGGTCCGCGGCTGCAGAGCCATCCCGGGGCCGGCTCCCTCCATTTTACACTGAGAAGAAAAAGCCCAACAGAAAAAGAAGTTTCTGCACAAGCGGGAAGGGGGAGGGGGGCTGTGCACGCGTGTGTCTGTCTTACGGGGCGACTGATCCTGCAAGGCGAGCAGGGGCAGGGGGAGGGGAGCAGTCCGGGCTTCAGGAGCTACGGCTCCCCCAATCCATCGGTGCCAGAGGCGCCCAGCGCCGGGGAGCGGGATACACAGGAGCTGGGAGAACAAGCCGGGAGAGCGAGCCGGGGCAGGCGGCGTCGCGGCAGCCGACCCTTCCTCCACGGGGCTCTGCCCCCGCCCGCTACAGCAGCCGGCCCCGCTCCCCCCCGCGTCTCTCCCCGCTCCTCTTCACCCCGCTGCTTAAAACTGCGAAAGAAAAAAAAAAAAAAGAGGAAAAGAAGAAAAAAAAGTTAGAGAGCCAACGGCAGCTGGAAAACTTTCTGGGCAGCGCATGCGCCCGAGCCCGGCCTATTGCAGTCGGGGCTGGATTTTAAAGCTGTACGGCAGCGAGCGGGACCCCGCGCAGCCCCGCGGCGAGCGCCCGTGGTGCGCGCCCCCGTCCCATCCCGTCCGCGGGGCTGAGCCCCCATCGCCGCGCCATTCTTGTTGGTCAAGCTCGATGTGACACCCCGTGAACGCAGAGTTCGTGCAAAGCGGTGCCCCCTGTGCCCACCCCACCGGGGGGATGCGTGCGGGGCTGTACGGCCCCCACCAGCACCGCCGGCTCGTTATCCTGGGATTGGGGGGGGGTGGTCGCATAGGCACACGCGGGGATCTGCCGGGAGAGCCCCGCGGGGCTCCCCCCGCACACATGTGCGTGCAATGTGCGGCGCACATGGCCGCGCCGAGGGGCTGCCCCGGCATTCCTGCCGGGCGGCTCTTTGACAAGTCCTGTTTATCGCATGCTCCGAGCCGCGTGTGCCGCCTGCCAAACGCGGGGGGACGGAGCGAGCTCGACGGCTCGTGTTCCTCTTTCTGCAGCGGCTTTTCTGCCGCTGTAAATTTGGCAAGTTGTTGACAAAACTGTTTTGAGTTCAATCAAGTAAGGCCCAATGAGAGCTACAGGCGAGGGAGGCTTCGCGGACCCTTTGTACCTCCTCGCTCTTTTCTCACTCTGCAGTCCTCAGCCAAAGGGTTTTTATTGCACCTCTCTCGTCTCGTGTGCACCCAAGCACAGGAAATGGGAGCCTTCCCCCAGCCATGCCGTAACTCCGCAGTGTTTCCCCTGTATCCGCCTGCAACTGAGGGTCCACGGGGGGATTCGGGGGAGGGGGCACATTATCAAAGCAGCCCTGGGAAATCCAACCAAGCTGCGAGAGCAGCCCCGCTATCAATAAAAGCATTCACTCCTTCAAAACCATTCCAGTGCAAATAAAATCCCTTCAGGAGCCCGATGGGGAGAAAAGGCACGTCCCGGCCGGCACGAGCCCCTGTCCACCTGCTCCCGGGCCAAGAGCTCGTCCGCCCCGACAGGGCACTGCCCGCCAGGTAAGCGCAGCCTCCGCCGAACGGGCCAGCTGCCCCGCCAGGCCCCCACACTCCCCCCTCTGCCCAGGGCCCCCCGGGCCGCCCCCTCCGTTGCTCTGCCCGGGGCGCCGCTCCCCGCCGAGCCCGGCGGCGCCCGTCGCCTCCCCGGGAGGGAGCAGCGCTGGAGGGGCCGCTAAGAGGGGCCCCGGCGCTGGGAGCCGAGCAGAGGCAGCTCGGGGCGCAGGCAGGGAGCGGGAGGAGGCGGCGGGGGCGTCAGGGAAGCGCGGAGCCCCCTCGCCCCACAGTGGGCAGGAGATCAGCCCGGGACACTGCGGCTCCCGCCGGCACCTGACCGCCCCGACGGCCGCAGCATCACTCCCGGCAGGTTTCTTTACTCCCTAATATCCCAAAGAACCCTTCCATTAGGCATCCTCGCTGCCTGGGCTGCTGTTCATTCCTCGGGATGCCTGGTGAGGAATTTATAAATTAGGTGTAGCACCAGGTCCGAGGAGGGGGGAGGAATAAGGGGGCTGTTCGTTCCTTTAAGAAGACCAACCTTAGTTTTATGCCTAGTAAATAATATTTTACTGCCTTTGGTTTACTGTGGCATTTCAATTATCCCCTTTAGGAGTCTGCAAACTGCGTAGGTTAAAGGTCATTTCTCAAATCACTAGAATTAGTAAAGAATAGCAGAAAACTGTAAAAAGGGGAGGAGCTGCGCAGTAAAACAAGAAAGATCGCCTGGAATAAACTAATAAAGAGCCCTGAGCTGTTTACCTCTCGCATTTGTATTCCCGAATGATGTTTATCATCGTGTAATTGCATAATGTCATCGGGCACAGGAAAACGCCAAGCCCAGGACGATCCATACGGGCAGGGCTGTGAGCGGTAGCTTGGCAATGGGCGAAGCCAACACCAGATAATTTTCCTTCCCGGGATTCCTAGTCGTTGCTTTTAAAAAGAAAATTGAACAGGGAATTTTTAAATCGGGCAAATTTTCAAGCTATGGCACATAGAAGTGGAAATAAAGGGCAGAAATCCAAACATCCCGCAAGGCTTTAAGAATTTTAATTTCTCCTCACTATTTAAAACAGCTGGGTGAAGCTAGAGGGGGCAGGAGGGAGAAGTATTGACAATGTTAGAGGCATTCGTGCTGCCTAAGCTTTTGTTTTCCAGGTTTGTTAGTGACGGAGCTCTTAAGGTAACCAGACAGTTGATCTGCCAATGTCAAAGTGTTTTCTGGAGAAAAATATAAATGCTCAGAATAATGTCATGGGAAGTGTAACAACATCGTTGAATGCCCAAACAGCAGAGCCCCGAAAAGCAGCACAGCAGGATTTTAGAGATTTAGGTGAGGTCTCTTATAGTTCTGCAATTCTCTGGAGGACAGAAATAAATTGTTTCCGGTCTTTTTGACATATTTTCCTTTTTTCTGCAGAGTAATGCATTTTAACAAAGGAGTGGTCACATCAAACCCTTGCTCACCTGTGTTCACTGTAACGTTGGTGCTGTGTGATTTATATCTTTCCACCTTGGCCAATGGCAGCTGTGCAGTCAGGGGCCAACAGGCACGAGTTTTTGTCATGAGGAACCTGTTTGGGAAGCAGAACTTTTGAGGAAAGAAGGTGTTTTCCTATATATCTTTTTAGTTTATTATGAAATTTGAATATATAACGTAGGAATTATGACAGGTATCACACTGAGCCATTGTGAAGGCACAGCCCATCTGCAGCTGTGTTGGTATTAGTGCCCATAGTGTATCTGCATATAGGCTTTTTCAGATGAGGCTCATACCATAATGAACATTTGACAGAGCAAATATGTTGTGTCACTTTGAACATGTCACCTGCACTCTGCCCACCAGCTCATCTACTCCAGGGATGACCTTTTAAGCTCCAAGGGATTTAGGTGTAACTGCCTTGAAATCATATATGGACTTTCCTAGGGCTGTTTTTTTCCTAAAGCATGCTGTAGCTGTGTTTCTACAGACCACCCTGTAATCCAAAAGATGGCTAAACTACAAAAGAAATGTCAAAGATGATGATTTAATGCCAAATCTTGCAATAATTGTTATTTTCCTGATCCTTAGACACCAGAAGCAAGAAATAGCATGGGAAACTCTCTTTTTAAATAATAATTTTATATTTCTAGCTTGCCTGAACTCTGCTGAAGAGAATTTGACAAGTTAAGAGATTAGAAGACAAAGAAAAGAGTATGGATGTCTGTCCATGTATGGATGTACCCCCACCCCGTTCCCTTCCCATCTCTCAGATCCCAAATTCATGATGTTGAAAGAAACCAGAATATTTGGAAGCAGCAGTAAACCACTAGAGAGGAAGAAATGGAGTGTAGATTAGCATTCATGTCTACCAGATGAAGACATATTTAGATGCAGTGAGATGCAAATAAGAGGCAGCAGGCGAGAGAGGAAAGTTTACAGGGTAATGAAGTGTTACAAATTCTGGTGAATACGCCAATCTACAAACCTGCGAAGCCTGTAGAAAAAATTATACTACTTTATATTTAAATTGATGATAACTATACCAATTTGTTGTTACTAGTAATGAACTGCATATCAAATAGCCCCCATTTCTCTGCATTATCAGCTGGAGAAAGACAGCTGTGGACTCATTTCTCATCTTTCATGTGCAAAACACAGGTGGGTTCTTTTCATTCCCTTCTGCTGAGGTCTAACAAACCTCACTGCCACTGCAGAAACTACAGCCCAGGTACAACATGCATGTGTGCTGGGTCATGGAGGAAAATAGAGAGATGAGGAAATCCTTTCCAGAAAAGAGAAGTAACTCTAAAAGCTATTGAATCAGGATGCCAACTAGGTGCACATCTGTTGGAGCATGGGGCTTGACTGCTGTGAGCTCACCAGGTGCAAGATGGTCAAAAAATGCCCTCTCACAAGAGCAGGGGAGGCTGAGTTTTGGTGCCCCACAGCAATTATTATTTTACTCTTCTGGGAGACTGATGCCATGGGCAGCAGCTTGTGCCCAGCCCTGGCTCTGGCACACTGAGCTCAGTGAGCTGAGGTGCAGGTATTGATTCCAGTGCAAGTGTCTGAAGGAGGTGTTCAAGGAGGACATGACTCCTCTACAGCCAACAGAACATGTGAAAGCTGCCTAGACCTCTGGAGTTACAGAGACCATGAAAGGGCTCTGACGTTTTTTAGTTTTTGCCTCTGGAATAGTAAGGTTGTTGTTGAAGGTAATTATTGAAGGGATATGTTTATGCCCCCACAAGTGTTGGCTGTTTTCTCCTCTGTCCTGTCTGTGTCTGGGGCACATGTCCCTCTCCTCACACCTTGTACCTTTGCCTGTGTGTGGGTCTTTATCTCAGTGATACCTCGCCCGTCCGATCTCGGCCATCCCCCTGCTGCCACCATATGTCATTGGAATGTTTCAAGTAGTGAGTCTGGTTTACTTAAAGAATAGTGCTTTTAGAGGAATAATACTTTGCTTTGTTTCCATTAGGACCTTAAAAAAAACGTTTATGGGAGGAAAAATAAACAATCCCACCACCACTCCTTAACAACAGAGTACTTACCCTCTCCTAATGCTACCAGTTCCTTCTGTCTCTGAGGCCAAAGGCACCTCCCATAAACTCTGGAGGGCTCTTACATGTTTCTTCTGAGTGCCCTGAGCATAACTCTCCCCAGTACGCACACACAAAGGCAGACAGAGACTTCATTTTCTAGAGATGACCAGGCAGGGAGCTTTGTCACACTACAGACCAGCCCAGTGTCCCAGTTCTGCCTCAGAGAGCTGTGGAATAGGTGGGGCATGGAAGGCCACAGCTGCAGCAGGGGTCAGCACAGGAGACAATGGGGAAAGGACAGCACAAGGCTCTTTTCCACAGCCCACCTGTATCCCTTACCTCTCACAGTCGTTTAGCAGTCCCGCTCTCGCTGGCAGATGTCTGCCTTGGGGTTGTGCTTCAAGTTCCCAAGTGCAGCAGCAAAGAGAGAGAGGAGCAGTCCAGCACCAGCTGTAGAGATGAGGGATCCCACTGTGGGGGTCTCTGCTCTTTGAACAGACTCCCCTATAAGCAGACTGCTGTTGCTCTCTGTTGACACTGCAATACACCCCAGGCAGTCTGAGACATGGTTTGGGGCTGGGCGTACTGTGCTAAGTGGTACATCCTCATCCTCCTTGGACCTTATGAGGTAGTATTTCTACCTTATGGAACTTTTAAATCCCATTTTCTGCCTGGCATATTTTCATGGTGGTGGCATGATACTCGTGGTGCCATACTCATGAACTGCAGGTAACTGGGACTCTCGGGAGGTTTCAATGATGGTGAAAGAGCAGATCATGAATGGGGAGGAAGAGGAAGAGAGGAAAGGGCACCACAGATTTCCCATAAGCGTGGACCAGTCTGACACCCACTCCTGACATGGTCTCAACCATGTGTCCTTGCCTGGGACCACGCCCGCTCCTGAACAGCTCTGCTTCCATCTGAGAAGATTAGAAGATTAGGCTTGAGTTCATAATTGTAGCAATATTAGATCCTCAGATTCTACATAGCTCAAGGAGGAATGTAGGTGGATGTTGTCTGAAGCTCTCACCTGAAATATCTGTAAGGATTTCTTTGGAATATGTACACACACATGTCATCGGTAAAGTGTGTTTAGGAGTGAGAGGAAGGAGCTTGGTTAGCCCCTATATGACATTTATCTTAAAGACTACTTAGCTAATTCATCATTTCCTTAGGACTAAAGATATGTCATAACAGCTAAGCCAATGTATATTTATCCATGACCGCTTAAGGTCAATATATTTCTGAAGATAGGTAGTAATCTAGGCACCATGAGCAACACATCTGATAAATTTAACCCTGTCTTCCAAGGTCCATAATAGTCTGTCCATTGACCTTGATTCTTGCCTGTTTATTTAGAATATGGTGTTGTTTTAAAACTCACTCTAAAAGATATTTACGGTTGAGATTAGTTTTGAACTCTTCATTTGAAGTACTTGATTAGGCAAACCTTGTTACTTGTTGCCCCAGTGATACTACTGTCTTCATTTCTCCATGGAATGATTGAGGCACCATTTTAGCTCTACATTATTTTCCTGAATTTAAATGAAAAGGCTATTCAAAATGGCACTGACAGTGTGTTTGCCCACAGTGAAGAACACAAGGGTACAGTGATAGCACAGCCATGGCCCAGGTGGAGGAGTATGTATTAAGATTCTATATGGAATAGATATAATGGGCACATGGCACTTATGGCAAGTGCTTCTCCTGCTAAAATCAATAACTTGAAAAATTGAAACTTGATTTATCATGGACCACCTCTCATTCTCTTCTGCTGTTTAGAGCCTGTGTAGAGTGTCACTTGGAGTGACCTGACACAACATGCTTATAGTATAATCTTGGAAGAAACAAGGACTGCTGTGGTGGAAAGAGTACTTTGCTTCCAGGCAGGACCTGGCAATAAAGTGGATGAGGGCTCCTGCAGTAAGGCCTCTGCTGCACCCCAGACTCCCTGAGTGCTGGTATCAGAGTCCATAGCCTGTGTGTGTGTGACTCCTCTTGTTCTGCCTCTTCATTCAAAGGCAGACAGAAACCATCCGAGCAGTGTACTGTGCTATTGGAGCTGACAGTCCCACCGAGATGGAAGATGGTCTGTTCTTTATAATAGTACAGAACACTGTAAGCATTTTCATCAAGTAGCTGTATTTTTGCTTCTGGGAGAGCATGACAGGTACTCATTACTGCCTGTGTGCTGCTGTGAGCAGCGGTGGTAATTGCCCAGCCCTGCCTCACTGGCATCTGTCCTGGGCGCAGCATTTCTTCCACCCAGCCAGTAATAACCTATAATTCAAAGCATAGCGGTGACTCCATGATATCACTTTTAACAAAGCAGCCAAGCAAAGGAACAGCTACAGGAGTAGCCACTTGATTGCTTGATAATAGTCATTGCACTTTTGTTTATGTATTGATTGATCCAACACTGGCTGTAGTGAACTCCACAGGAAAACAAAATGTCATTCCTTTCTGTAAGGTTTTATACTGACCATTTATTGCATTTTCATGACCTCTTAGGTGTATTTCAGTGGAATGATGGAAATGCCCATGGCTAATACCCTATCTGCTTTTCAGGCAGAAATGCATTTTCATGCAGTTCCATCATCCTGTGACTTTTTTGTTTGTTTGTTTGTTTTTGACAATGTGGTCTGAAGTTATTGTGATGCTGCATTATCATAGCTGGGATATTTTGAGGATATTCTCTATTTCCATAGAATCTGATAGCATTTCTTCACTATCCCATAACACCAGCTTGTATTCATTCAGAAAACATTCCCAAGGTTTTCAGTATTTGCTTTGTACCTCTCCTCTGTGTCAAAAAGGTACCTTAGTGGTAAGTCCCAGCTTGACTCTGTAAAAAAGGAGTATAGAATATACATTGTAAAAGTCACTTAAATAGTTAAATGTGTGTCACAGCAGGGCTTTTTGCCACTAAGCAGGCAGGGCGCTCCCCTTCCCAATGCTGGACTTTATACTTGCCATTTGCACTGCAATGCATATTGACAGTCCTGTCCCTGAGACTGGAGTAGTTTTGGGGAAAGCATTCCTTGTCTGAAATACAATTTGAGCAGTATTTTATTATAGTGTGACCCTGTGAGTATACATTCAGGAGGGACTCCTGGGGTTTATTTCAGCTGATTATGGAACACAGAGCAGAATACAGCCAGTGACCTCTGTAAATGATCACATATTTGACTTTTGGATAAGAAGTCATCTAGTCATAAATGATTTATCTAAAAGATTCTATCTGATCTGAGACTAAGCTTCACCCAGCTGCATTAGCAAAGCATGTAACAATTTATAAATTTCACATACTGTAGTACTTTAGAAAATATATTTATGTTCTATATTCTTTAGATATATCTGGACTGGATTTTGAAAGCTAATTCAAAGTAAAATCAGATTTTTGAAATGTTTGTTACAAAGCCCTTCCTAAAAGTCTGGTATTCATTTTAAGATGATATCCTGTATTTAATAAGAATTGTTAATATTGTCTGCAAAGCATAATTGCAAAACTGTACTAAGATGTGGCACTCAAAAGAAGTGTCCTTTTCATCTTCATTCCTGCGGTGCAAGTAGGATGTGCATCACATCAAAACTATCTCTTCAATTGCCATTTTGTTTGTAACATAGTTTAAGGCAGCGACTTTGAAATGTTTTGAATATGCAAATAAGAAGAAATTTAGAAAAATAAAAACATCTGATTTTTTAAATTTGTCCCATTCCTCTGGTGTTTGACCTTCCTGAAAGTACTAGGCTACCACACATCAAGGCACCATTCCTTTCTACTTTAATTACTCAATTTGAATGACTCTGTTTGAATTACTCTGTTTGAATTACTCAATTCAAATATCTCATTTATTTTCAGACTGCCATTTAACATCTGTATTGGTAAGTAATCTAAATTCTTCTCTGAACTTGCTATGTTGGCAAGGTCCAACAAACCAGTAGAAAATGCTCCTTCAATGCAATTTTTCACTAATCCCTTGGAGTTTAACAAATGTTTGTGCATCACCATTTGTATCTGGAATTTCAAAATTGAGAGGGAAAAAGAGTCATTGAGCCAAATTAGGCAGGTGAACTCTGAAAAAAACAACATTTCTCAACAACCTATTTTAACATTTCTTGGTTTGCCTGATTCCTTGGGACACTGATGATGACAACCTAATGTATATCAGGAAAATTTTATAAGGTTTTTTTGTATTTCAGTCTCTATCATGCCAGATGCTGATTATATTCAAATCCCACAGCAATCAAAGGAAGTAGAGCATTTTCCTATTGCACAGGACCCGTAGCTAATCCAAGTCTGCAGTACGTGCTTAATTTCAGACAGTCTTACTTTAGGTGCCTCCTACCTTGTGCAAAGTTCTCTGTGCACCCTCACAGAAGATGACAAAGCAGCTGAAGAATCTCAGGGTTCCTTCAAAAAGAAGTTTTCAAAGACTGCATATGGCACTTCTGTGTGAGGGAATTTAGAGCTAAAAATGTGCAAAGCGCTGCAGGAAGTAGAAAAAGCTGCAATGGAGAAGAGCAAACAGAATAGCAGCAATGCATAAACATTTTAACTGAAATCATTCCCTGTGATGTAAGTAGAGAACAGATGTGGACAAAGATTGCTATGAAAAGGTACCAGTGTGACCATGAGTATTCACATTAGCCAAAAAGCATTAATAATTGATTTAAGGCTCTAAGTCCTGTAAAAGTTTGCTCACGTGAGTAGTTGTGTTCTTCCATAAGCTGTCTGGCCAATTATAGCCCAAAGTGCTAAGCACTGATATCCCTCACTGCCTGGAGAAGGACTGAAAGTAATTCCTTCTGACCTCAGTAGCGTGGGAACAAGGTGCTACTCCTGCTCTCTGATTTTAAATTTGTAACCTGTTCAAAGACACTGATGACCATCATAACATTTATAGTCAGATTAGGAAATGGTTCTCTGTATTTTAGCAGAATAACTATATCCAGTGCACTATGCTTCACATAGAAGGAAGACTGTAAGATATTTCAGTTAATTTAGCTATGAATTGCAATAACTATTGGTAATCTTGAAGAAAAATTAGGAATATCTGCAAATTAATCAGGTCTGAAGAAGAGGCTTCCACTGAAATATTAATTTTCTTTTAACCAAGAAAAACCCACTTATCATATGAGCTGGACAGGTCTTTTCCTGTAGTTTTCAGACCTTGATGTTTTATTGACCAAACTCCTTGCTTTAGACTTGAGCTCATGTTCTCTGAGGAAGTACAAGTGGTAATTACGCAAGTCTTTCCTTCCCTGTCATAGGCAACATTCACAAGGGAGATTTACAACCTTCAGCTTTCAGATACGGAGACTGGTTGTTTAACTTCAGTGAGAACAACTCTGACATGCTGAATGGCATCAGAATTGGAAAAAATCCTCTAGAATCTGGCTACGTGGACAGTCCCAGGAGTTAATTATTATAGGGGTTGTTTTGCCTCTTCTTTTCCCTGTAGTAACGCCAACTGCAAGATTGCTCAGAATTTATTTTGTTTTAGAAAACAGACTCCTAAAGATGCATTTTACTCCTTGAGGCAATAGCGGATCTATCTTTAGCAATAGCAAACTACCCCATGGACTGAATGGTACTTATTCAATTGTAACAAATACAATGAAATAAGTGATCATAATGTAAAGACTATAATGAAACACTGTGTTAAGGGTTGGTAGGAGTTGAGTGCTGGCCTAGAAACACAGTCAGGACAACTATAAACAAAACACGTAGTAAATTAACTTCAGTAATGAAACCCAAGATATATTTTCTTATCACAAAGCATTCAAAAAATCAGTTTGTTCATTTGAATTACATTTAGCTGAAATTTTGATATATACATGAAACATTTGGCCCCATGCTCCTGTAAACGTACACTTTTGCTCCAGAAAGAAGCAAGTGGGTTACGAGCAGAAACTTACTTTTAATCAATGGTCTTTCAGGTCACTTCAGTAAAGTTTGGATTAGCCCCTTAATGCACACACTTATCATGACTGACAACAGTCCTGCCTTCACAGGTTTGATTGATCTAAGGCTGGAGAAGGTGCAGAGGGCAGGAGAGCTGCACAGGGAGTACGGCTGGTCTGTAATGACCGCGCTGCTGTGACCCTCGCTGGATTGTAATAACGATCTTTTTATTAAAACAAAACAAAACAGAACTGCAAGGGCTCGAGGGCAGAGCTGAGTTCTCTTTTGGCCTGTGTTAACCTCTAACCAAAATCTGGCCATTTAAAAAAAAAAATGTACCTCAGCTGTTTTTCTTTATTTTTGGAAGTTTAAAATGAAATATAAAGCCCATAATAAAATGCATATGAGGACACAAATCAATAGACATGAGAGAGCTATGTTAAGAACTATGCAACCATATAGGTCTTCATTAACAAGAGTGTTCTCCTTGTGAAATTCAGAAAATGCTCTTATTCTCTTGTAGGCATGTTGTTGTTTGTGCCATTATTTATTTCTATGGTAACCAAAACAGTAAATACAGCATTATTAGACAACAGTAATCAAGCAAAAAAAAAAGAAACCTCATTGCAAAAGAAGACAACTAAGAGCCAAAACAGAGGTGTTTAGATGATGGTGTAATTTGCTATAATAACTGTTTAACCACATATTTGGCAAGCCCTGGATAACTCACTTATGAGTAATGCATTTGTCCAAATTACATTCAAATAAAAAGTAGTTACCATGCTACATTATCATGCATTCTGCACAGATATTTCCTCCCTATTGATTTTCCCAAGACAAGAAGGCTTCTTACTGAACTCAGGTTAGCTCTGGGTTGGTGCTTATTTCTCCTTTGCAGCCTCTCCGAGGTTGGTTAGGTGATATGGAGCCACACATCATCAGTCCTTTGCTATCTGGAGCTATCTAACTTACTTGTGCAGCCTCCCACTCGCCTCTTCCCTGTCTGCTCCATCTGGAGGGAGCTTGGCTGCTCTCCTCCAGCCCCAGCTCCCCGAGCGCAAGGCAGGCTGCAGCTGCCAGAACATCTGCTGTCTCCTGGCCTCGCTGGGGTGAGTACCAAAAGCACAGCCTTTGTAAAGTTGGACACTCGCCTCCATTGGAAACTGGGTGAGTTCAAAGTTCTTGTATCTGTCGTGAGACTTGCAGCTTCGTGGGAATATATAACTGTCTGTAACACAAATTCAAGTGTGCTTTTCAAAGGGACACATGCATTGTCTTTAGGATGCAATGGTATTGTGCCTGCTCTTCCCCTGCATCTGTGGAGATCTGGGGTTAGAATTGTCTTATTCTGAAGAAAGAGTCATTTTCAAGAGCAAGGAGTGGAAGGAATGCAAACCCAAACAAAATCAGTCCTTGATTCTGCAACTGCGTCCATCAAGGGTGGGCTTCTCCTGCATCAGTGGCTCCAGGCCATACAAAAGCTGTAATGATTTGCCCTGGGCTATTCCTTATGAAGGCAGAGGTTGCCTCTTGTTTGAAAAGATGCATTTGAAACAGAGATATCTTGTCTGAAAAGTTAGGAGCATGAAATAACATCACTGTAATCTCACAGGAGGAAAATCTGCGCAGCAGTCCCCCATCAGCTGTACTTTTCATATGTGGGTCAAATCATGCCCTGGCGACGTGCAGAGCTCCCACTGACTTCATAATGGGAAATGTATTGCTTATTTAGAGCTGACTTGGCTTTATTTCGAATGATTTAATACTTTGGTTATTAAAAGTTCCATGTTCTGGAGAAGCAACATCAACAGGTGACACATAGTCACACTCTTCTTTGCCCCTTTGCTCTGTACTTTCTGCATGGGGTGGGACCCAGTGTGCAGTGATTAGTGTGGCTCTTCCAGGACCAAATCCTGGACCTGGAGCACAGTGTGAACAACTGTAGTAGGTGTTCTAAAATTGGCTTTATCCAACTCACACTGGCACAGAGCTGTTTGGGGCTCTCAGAATGTGTCTAGAATGACACGTTGGCTTGAAACGCAAGCCAACACATAGCTCCATCCCCTGAACGTCCCCCACTGCTTAATCTCCTGCTTGCTCAAACCTTGAGCTGCTTTGGCTCAAGCCTGGAGTGAACAGACTCTCTGAGGAAGAAACCTCAACCTCAGCTTGGTCCTTATTCAGGCTCTCTCAGGGCTAGAGGAGCTCTTGACTACAAACTCAAACTTCAGCATTAGATGATATGATCTTGCACCCAGTTGCCCTCTGGGGAGCTCCCCACCCCAGCAGACACAAACATGCTGGTCCAGTCCTTTCCCCTGGGACCCTCACAGCTCCTTTTTACAGAGGAAAGATCCTTGCTGAAAACCATCTTACAGAAAAAGGGGCTTAAGAGCCTTTGACAGTTTCCCCAAACCCACTGTTGTCCCCTCTATAACCTCAGTATGACGTGTTGGCACATACTGTCCCCTTCACCACATGGGGAGGCAGGAGCTGCCTTTAAAGCAGGAACTGATCAACACTGAGAATAGAATCAAAAATGTTTGTCTCCAGTGGGATGGAGAGTCCCCTAATACAGACACTATCTGAATACAGAACAAGACCACTCTGAAAAACTCTGCAGGTCTAGAAAGGAGCTAGAAGCAACTACTACTCAATTTATAGTATTGCAGCTCAAAGCTAAGCAGGCGTAAGTAGAATACACAATAAATGTATATTTAGCTGTAGTTAAAAGTGAAACTTAATATCTTGTGTTAGTACATAGTACTCTCTTACCAAGAAAATTAATTTATAGGTAAAGAAACAGAGCTTAAAACTAAGAGACTGTGTGTTTTTAAATAACCTAAGTAAAATGCATACTTAACTTACCTTTTATTCTCCTGCTGTGTGTGCCCTGAGCTGGTCCAGGGAGTTCTATGAGGTAAGAAATTCCTGGTCAACAAAAGTTCCTTTTCTAAAAAAAGTGAACATAATGGAAACGGGGAACCACTTACCAGGCAGCTGAAAAAGGAGCTGACTGTGCAGAGAATTTCACACCTTATGGCTTTTGGTCAGTAAAGTACATAAACAAAATGTAATTTTCTATGCAATTACACAGGGTCACACAAGAATATTATGTTTTAGAAACCCACTCAAAAGCATATTGCTCTCTAAGAGCCCAATCCAGAAAATGGTTCCTCACTTTAGTAAAGTTGCTCATAAGCATTTCTGGGAGTGGAGCCTAGGAGACATTCTCCTTTTTATGCTTTCTTAAACAGTTTATGTGATAGTAACAACAGGAAGATAAATTACTTTGAATGGTAGCAATTAGAGAAATAAGGAGTGTGATAGATTTACCATGTGGAAAACATCTCTCACACATTTTCTTAGTCATTAAACCTACTTTTAATGACACAACACTGATTTCAGAAAGAAACAAAGTTTATTTGATGAATATAAACAAGCTGATCAACACTAAATACTTCCCATACACATGATAACAATGTTATGAACTCTAAATACCTTGGTACTTTACACTTCTACTAGACATTAAATTACAATGACTGTCTAATACATGCCCACTGGTAATTTCTAGGAATTCCTTAGTTTCATATCAATGTCCTTAACCATATATCAATATCACAATCCAGAACATGCCACTCACTTGAAAAAATTATTACAAGAAGCACTATCAAATGAGGATCTAAGGTAAATAGGGAATACTGACCCATTGCTGCAGAACATCACATTCAAACGTCACCCTACACACACAAAAAAAACATTGCGGATATAGTTTGTGTCAACACATCTGAGGTCTTTTCATAAACACTGTTTAAAAAGTAAATTGAAACCCACTTTCAAATGAAAGTCAATGTACAGGTACGTGCATACTGGATACACAAAATTCATTAAATACAAAATTCATACTGTACATTTAAATGAAAGAAAGAATGTGCAGTACAAGACTGATCTCACATTAAAATAATAATCATTATCTTAAATGCTAACCAAAAGTTGGTTTGCTTCATTACACTTAGAGGGGGGAAAAAAAATCTACCAAACATTGCTGAAATAAAATACTTCCCAACATCACAGTGTTTATTGTAAACCCCGAGATTCTATTTTAGTATATGAAAGATTTTCTCCAAACATCATAGAGTATCACATGAAATGAAAATAAAGAAAAAAAAATAAGCAAGAATGGAAAAAAGCAATGTTAGACAAAATTTTCCTCCTTAGGGGCTAACTTTTAGGCCCTGATAAAAGTTTAGATCAATACTCTTACCAACATGAGTGGAGCAAAAATGCCCCTAAAATAATACCTGTGACAAAATTGGCACGTACATATAAATATCTAACTATACAGCTTTGTATCTGTGACCCTATTTTCCCCCTAGTTTACATCCTACTTCAAGTATTCGGTTGCAGAGTTAAGGTAAAGACCTGATTGTAAGAGACACAGACGATTGTCCCCTACTGCGACAACAAATTTGTCATGAGAAACCAGTTTTGTTGTCTGAGTTTCCGAGTGCAACATTTGTCATATGTGCTAAATATACTCCTCAAAGCTTTGCTGTTTCAAAAACAAAGATCTAAAATGCCATTGATAGTTAAAGGACAAACTTTTTAAACATGAATGAAATTGGGATTATCTACGCTATGCTAATTCTATACATTTTACTCTATTTACTGAAGACAGTAACATCCAGCAGGGCTCCTGCTCGAATAAATTGCTCTTTGATTGCACCAAGAATCATGGTACAAGTAAATAAAATATCATCTCTAGATAATAATTTTAAAGGGGTTACTATGTATGGCTCATGTAGGAGTTAATCGCACCACAGGTTCAAAAAATAATTTTTCTAAATTCAGTGCAAGACTTTAGGAGTATCCATTGAGATTTTTTTTTTTTTACAGCAGCAAAGAAAAACTACTAAGGATTAAGGCCACCCATGCTTAAATTTATTGTTTGTCCTTTAAAAATGCAGATATTCTCTTCCCACTGCCATCAGCATGGAAGCATTTCTTCCATGGACAAAAAGATACCTCAACTAAACAGCCAAACATTTTTGCACATGTTTGCCAGACTGACTGAAAATGTTTGTGGAGTCAGAAGGAACTTCTCCTTGAGAAGTTGTAGAGATCTGACTGTCAGTTAATAGTCTCTCACTGAATGTAATGACTTCACATTTTTATTTTTCCTTGCATGTGCTTTAAATTTATTTTACTAGACACATTTTGTTGACACAAACAGCCTTTAAGTGCTATTTGTTCATTGGTATTTTCTTTAACATCTAAGATTCATTGGGGTCCATGTTGGAGACTGTTTTTCAGTGTAGAGAACAATAACAAACAGTTCCACATTTACAGGAGACCTAGTGCATATACTGTATTCACAGCAACCTTATCTTTATTTTTGTTTTTTGTTTGTTTGTTTTTTAAGAGTCCCAGCTTTTATCATTGAAAACATGTATGCATTTGGATGGTAAAAGGTTGATACATCCTTGTGTACATGTCCATATATATACATACGTATGTATTTATATACGCCTCAAGCTTTTACCATCCTGGAATAGATACATCTTGTATATAATCATATATTTATGTTCAAATTAGATGTCCTATGCATTGTCAGAGACACACACCATATTTTCATAAAACTAATCTTTTTCATCAGTTATTAGTACCAAAAATTGATTTCATTTCCAACCTGGCCCAGAGCTTAATACCGGTTATATTATCAATATTTGTTTTTTGTTTGGTTTTGGTTTTGGTTTTTTGATTGATATTATTTTTTCAGTAGATATAAGAAAACAGAGGAGGGTAAAGGCTTGTTTTTATTTTTTGGAAAAGCCCACATCTAACTGGGGGTAAGGTTAATGCCAACACCCTTATATAGCATTTTACTAATACCTCTTTGATAATCTAGTGCAATAGAAGTGATACTTTAGAATAGACTAGGTAAAATCAGCAAATGCAGATACCACATCTAAGAGAATCTGAATTACTTATTAAAATCAATATTAATTTACCAAAAATTAGTTAAATAACCTATTTAACTGAACTTCATTAAACAATCATATTCTGAACAGATGGTTTCTTTGTGAAAACAGAATAACTCATAAGACCCATTAAAAACAGAAATGAAGCTCTTATAATTTCTGCTTGAGTCTCCTTCATTATTTTCCAAAGTATCTAATTTCACAATAGACTACAAGAAATAATGGAGAAAATGCCAATTAATGCAGCATTTCATTAGATATCAACCTTAGCATTCATTTTCTGCATCTGTGATCTTCTCCAGGATATCATGGTCATGTTTGGAGATCCAATGCAATAGATTATCATTGTTACCTTCCAGTGCTACAGTTTTTTCTTCCTTTTTCGCTAGTTCCTCTGACAACTGTAACAAGGGAACAAAATATTCCAATTAACAACATGATTGAAGCATCCAGAACATTCTACTTCTCATCTGACCGAGATTCTCATAGACATGAGTGGGCATATTGCTTTTCTAGGGACTAAGGATTAAGTAAAGCATTTAAATTCAATTTGAACTCACTTACTATGTTCATAGGGTAGCAATTAGTTTTATTGCTGATTTGTATGACAAGATTCCCCCTAAATGGGAAATATTTTAATTTCCTAAGATGTCAAATTCTATTGTGCTTGTGATTGTGTAAACAATGGGTTTTTTGATCTTGTCTATAGGCACAGTAGCTTTGAAGGAAAAATGCTATTAATAAAACGAAATATTTTTATGTGGCAACCAAAGGAGTCATCCATTTATTTCCATGGCAGGTGGGAATATGCTGTACCTCGAGCAACTCTCCAAAACTGAAGCACCGTTTTGTCATTATATTTTAAGCACTTTAAGTTCACTTTAAGTTCTTAAGTACTTATTTAAGTTCTCTCACAGCAGAGAAAGGTTTCATGGATACAAGAAGCTCAGATTTACAGAAGTTACAATGCACAACAGTCTGATATGAGTTTTTCAGCCACACCCCCACTAATCACAGGCAGTTGGTTGCTCTTCATGGCTTGGCATGGCCGAAACCTGGAGGACTGTGAGAGATAATGGGTGTCAGCCCAAGTCAGCCAGTGGGAAGAGCCTTCCTGCCTTCTAAAGAGTGAGACCTGAATGATTTTTATTGTTACACCAGTTGAGCTGCAAGCAACTTCCTGAGCAGAGAGCAGTGAATTAGTCTTATTCACATTATCTGTATATCAGATGAGTGGGAGGAATTAAATGATTCCCTTACAGGGCAGTTGTTCATTTATCCACTGACTCTGTTTCTAGAAAATCTGAAATGCATTATGTATGGGATTCTCTGTTATTGCCCTTCCATTTATGTAACCTTAGAAGTTTCCAAAACATCCAATTGTATGAAAAGAAATTGCCGTACAATGCTTATGCTTTTGCATACAGTTGAAAACTTACGTTTTTCCAAATAGAACTAGTTGACTAAAAAGCCCCTTTAAATTCTAGAATCTAATATTTGTAAGAGAAATTATTCTGTGAGTAAAGTGAAACACTGCTTACAGAATAAACTCAAAAATTATTTTAAATCCTTATTTTCAAGTTCACATATATGTACAAAAGTACATGTAACAGTTTATATCATACAAACTTAGATTAATAGTTCTGCTTTTTCAGTGAGGGGTTGGTACAATTCTTCTGGTTAAAACACTTAGGGACTAATCCAAAGCCCACTGAAATGTGGAAAGGTTCCCACTGACTTTAACAAGTTTTGGATCTGGCCCTTGAATGGTCTAAAAAATGACTTCTGCAGAGCTGGAAAGCCAGGGAGTTCCTAAAGTAGATCATGTTACTAGTTCTGGCACATAAAATCTTTGCAAACTTTTTATGAAAACTGTAAGTCAGAGCATGCATTACGTTTTGTGAACTGTGCATAGCTCCCATTCTTTTGGGTGCCGAGAATTTCCTAATCATCATTCAAAGAGATACTCAGGCAGAGGAAGAGCATGTGTAAATTAATGAGGAGAGTACATTCCAGAAACTGTAGCACAATAATGCTTAGATTTTTAAAACAGGCTCACTAAAACGTAACCACAGCAAATCTTCAATATAGTTGCTATTTTACAAGCTGAAGTTCCTTTGCAATTAACATCTTTTATGCTTGGAAAAATAAGAACCCAGAACAAATTGTCCAATCTGAGGAAGAGCAAAAAACACAAAGTGCACTCTCCCTCCAGGTTGCTCCCCAGATTTTCATTGGGATTTTACTATAGAATGAAATCCGCCAAATAAACCTCACCCACTTAATCAACCCACCTATTCATCAGGAAACCATACATGTATTGGAAGTGTAACAAAAACTTGTTCACCACAGGTAGGAAATGCAAAGTATTTCTCAAGTAAGCCAAATAAATATATAAAAGGATATTGCTGTCAAATACCAACTGAGGTTGAGTAAATTAAATTTATATTTGTTTCTTCAATGCTGTACTTGGGACAAGTCACTGAACCTCTAAAACAGAAATAAAGTTTGGTAACATACATTGGGCCTGAATTCAGCAGTGCTCCAGCTGAAATTAATGTCTTATGAGTTTGGCACCTCTGTCAGTCCATTAGATACCAGTCAATGAAAACAGCAGAAGGATGTGAAGATATAAAAGTGTAGTAGCCCACAAATATTTGTTCAGATTGTTTTTCCTTTGGATAAAGACACCTGCCTGATTAGTACTTTTTACTTCCAATCCTTTCCTCTCAGCAGTGATTTGCAGAAACAAGCTGGAGAGAGTGGGTAAACACAAAGGGGTTAAAGGGGAAACTGTTTAATAACAGTAGTAAAATGCAGGCTATTTTTGACATCTGGGTTAATGTCCATTATGCACCATATGCTTTCCAAATGTTTGCAACAAGCACCCAGATACAAAAACAGATACCCATTCACATAGGCTTAAATTGCCCTCTGCTAACCTGTTACACATGGTACCTACATAAAAGGCCAACAACTGATATGGTAATTAGTGAGTCAGAAAGAGAGGGAATAGCCACTTTATTACAGGGAATTGGTATCTGACCAAATGTTAGTAGAGAAGGATATCATTAATGAAAACCTGTTAGGGTTATTTCTGCTCCTTAATCCATGACAAGGCATCTGTACTATAATGTGACATCTTTTAAAAAGCTGTCAGGATGAATTCCTCAGTTTCCTTCTCCAGACTCATTCATCATTACTGCAATCAGAGTACTAACAAATGATGGGAAATTATTTCATTTTCTGGAAACAAGTAACTAGACTGAAAAGTAGTATTTAAAAAATAAGGCCATAACTCATAAGGTCTTTCTCAAGTGACCTCTTGGGACTCGCCTGTGCCTCTTGCAACAACAAAATCTAAATGGCATGAAGGAAAAAAAAGTATTCTCAATTTTTACCTTTATCTGTGCAAAACCATGAAAAGAATGACTCGATTAACTAAAACAAAGCCTTGGCACATACCACTCTAAATTCTGTCCCTGCCGCCAGCTTATTGTGTGACTAAGCAAAAATCATATTATTTTTCTGTGCCTAACTTGCTCTCGCTACAGCAGGCATAACATCAGGCTCCTCACAGGAATTTGCAAGGCTTAATGTTTGTAATGTGCCTTAAGAGTCTTGGATGAGTGCTAAGTATTATTATTTTTCAGTTCCTGCATTTGATTAAAACTGAAATAACATAGTAAAAATTAAATTAATATATTAAGTTACAAGTAAAGAGCAAGCATGTGGTTTGTGGAGCTACTTATAACACTTTTAATACGAACATGTATTACAGACTAGGTGATTCCCAAGGTCTGTACTGACATGTACCATGTGGGCATAACTTAACAACTGAAAAACCCCCCAGAAGTTTGATTCAGCCAAAAATCTGCTTGTGGCTTCTGTGTGAGCCCAGAGCTTGGACCAGTGGGAGCACTGTGGGCTGCTTTTCCCTGCCCCTGAAGTGCAGTTGCAGACATGATCAGAGCCCAGATATTTGCAACGCAGCACAAGAAACAATATTGGGTAGCACAGATCTGCTGGAGTGCTTGCCACTGCGGAGTTCCCTTAACACAGGATATGACAGTGGCATAATATGTGCTATTTGAACCTCTCTGTCATTACAGCCCCAACAATAAATACCGTTTTTGCTACTTCCTCCTGGCCGAACTCTTGTGGAAAGAATGAAAACCCACCTCTCACTTTCTAAAGAATACAGTAACCTGTTAAAACCTGTTATATTGATAGGAAAACCTCCCGTGAGGAGGGCCAAGAGGAGAAACAATTAAGACATAAAGTTGTATCCAACCTATGTACAAAATGTTCAATGCTGAGATGCCAAAGACACCTAAGACACTTGTTGAGCTGAGTGAAAAGGTAAAATCTAGTTTAAATTTATAGCATTCCTTCAGTGTCCCTCTAGGAGTTTGGCTTTTTGCCAGTGTTCCTTGTTAAAAATTTGTTAAACGTGTTTGGCATTAATGCAAACACAAAGTGCTCATTTGTTACAAATTCTATTGGAATGCATTCATTTAAGGCAATGAAGTAGTTACCAGAAAAGAAAAAATGTTCATTAAGTACATTTTAAAAATACAATGATGTATGCGGTGCATAACTATGGCGCCCCAGTGGCTATATAAATATCTGACAGAATAACCACAAGTTGTGTTTGGTTTGAAATTGGAATCTTTTAAACATAACCGATAGAACAAAAACTGGTTTTGTTTGTTGTCAAAACTGATGTTAGTCTTTCTTGTTTAGAACTACTTATAATAACCAAAGTTTTGGCGTGCATTTTTTTACATCTCAAATCAATA
The DNA here is from genome assembly GCF_003984885.1 of Neopelma chrysocephalum. Lineage (NCBI taxonomy): Eukaryota > Metazoa > Chordata > Aves > Passeriformes > Pipridae > Neopelma > Neopelma chrysocephalum. Next base: position 4,525,363 of record NW_020897809.1, read on the forward strand.
AAGCCCACAGGTTAAAGTAATGCTCAAGGAAGTTTCTTGATTCAAAAGGTGAGTGCAGCACTGCACATTATCTGGAGAACACTGGACACAGAAAGTAAACACCCTGCTTGGAGGAGAACAAATTTTAGTCATTCTTAAAAACTCCACTTAAGGAAATGTTACCTGGGAGATCTGCAACTGTCTGACAACATTCAGGTACACCCAGGCAAAAGGTGTCCTGCTCTACTCTTAATGCACTGGTCCTTTCAGAAAATAAGGAGTTCAAACCTAGTTTACGAAATCCTAATAACAACTCCCTCTTTTACAATAATGTGAAATATCCCTGGTAATGATAACTCTTAATTTTTAATAGGCAATTGTGAGGTTTAGATGCTAGAAAATATCTTCTTAGCTACATTGTAAAAGTAAACCCATTTTTCTTTTTACTTTTTCAATAATTTATAGTTACTTACTAAAAAGTTTAAAAATGGTAAATACATGAGTAAAACATATTCAAAAGAAAGATCCAGAAACTGTGTGATTTAATTAAATATTGAAAGGTTCACAAAAACCCATCAGCATAAAAAGTTATTTATAAAGACAAAATTAACTTTGCTCCATTTCTGGCAAAGAAATTATTTATCCCAGTTGTTGCTATTTATGTTTTAAATTCACTACACAGTAAACTTCAGAAGGATCTGCAGCTGGTGGTAGAATCACTGCACGAATGTGATGAACTTTCCATATTGCTATAATGCCAGAATTGTTAATCTTAGTTAGGGATAAAAGCAGATACCATTGGGATGAATAAAATCAAATGGATTCAAGCCCTCTAGAGAGTAAGAGTCCTTGAAAACTACTGTACAATTATATCATAAAATTAGATGAAGTTTATGAACCTTGAGACTATTTGGACAAGGATGCCTTCTCTACTGGGAATGTTTATAAATCAAAATTAGACAAGTGCTATATGAGTTGAAAGACAGCTATTTTTTTCTTATAACCTTTTTCTTTTCATAAAACAAGTCTAGTCCAAATCAAAGCTCTTCAGAAATATGAGAAAACTCAGCACATATCCTTCAATCTGTCACTTTGACGCTGAATTACAAAGAGGGTTATAGGGAATGTTAAGGATGGTTTCAGTGCAGCAGTCTGCCATGGGCTGAGCTGGAGCGGATTGAAGATGATGGAAGAATTCCTGTCGATTCCAGGAGACCCTCAGTCCGCTCAAGGAGGCGGCCGTGACTCAGCAGCACAGGGCACGGGGTTCTATGTCAAGACATTTATGACTTCCTTAGGATGCAGCACGTGAGACCATGGCAACTTCTTTTTTTTTGTTATTTAAATGGAACTGAAGTGACAAGTAAAGAAGAAGAATTGAGTAAAGTGGCTCAAACAACAACGTTCCCAATGCGATCCGGAAAGCTGTCAATGACAGACATCACTGGATGAAATTGGAAGGTGCCTTTTCCATCCTGGCTGATGCGGAATGCCATTTATTCTCGTGCCCGGGACTAATTAGGGGCCTTTTTTTTTTTTTTTTTTTTTTTTTGAAGATCAAGGTTTTTGCGATCTCTGCTGCTTAATAACACGGTGTTGCCTGCCCGCCACCTGGCCCGGCGCGGCTCTCCCGGCTCCCGGCGGCGGCACCGCCTCGGGACACGGCAAGTGCGGGCAGGAAACCGCCGGCACGGCCGCGCTTAACCCGCGCACTGCCGGCCCCGCCGCGGGGGACAGCCCACAGAAACCCGTGTGCCTGGAAACCTGGCACTGAGGGCGAAATTACCACATCGGCGTGGTGATAAAGCTGGCATCGGACCCTCGGAGACGGGGATGAGCGCAGGCGGCAGCGCCGGCTGCGAACCCACGCACCACTCTTTGCGCTGCCAGCGCACAGACATCTCGTGTTCCCGCTGGCTGGGGAAAGAAGTGGTTAAATAAAAGCTGTGTCAAGCCCCCAGTCTAATAAGTCATCTTATTAGGAAGTTGTGATGCCCTGTTTGCCCTCGCCTGTGGCTTGTCTGCTCCACTGAAAGGTCTCCTGCTGGGACCTTTGTGGCATTATACGAGGTAGAGAAGGCTGCTGCAATATATGAGCCTTGGTTTGGAGCAGCCAAAACAGCGGGAGAACTAAGCTGCAAAGAATTAAACATGTAACAACTTTGTAAAAGCACAGACAGTGATTGAGGTTGGCCCTTTTGCTGTTGACACATTCTGGCCCCTGTAGGTTGTGGTCACTAAGCCCATTAGAGCTGCAGTGTGGCAACATCTAGTTCAGCAAGTTCAATGTGTTTCTGTTTTATTTCTAAATACTGGACGCAAGCTGGCAGCGATAGGAGAGTGGAATATGGCACCAGAAATATGTCATAAACACAGTCGTCATTGTCAGGGATGTGAAATTACTTTTCAAACTATTTATTTTTAGCAGAGGGAGGGTGGGTGTATTTTTGCATTTTGTTAACTGAAATTTAATTGCGACTTGCTGCATGATTTGTTTAATTAAAAAAAATAAAAAGAAAGGAAACCTCAAGATGCTGTTTTCTCTTAGAAGAGAAAATTTTCACTAGAGAGAAAAATCTTTCTTGCTAGAAATTCACTGCAAAATGAAACGAGAAGAAATGAACTCACTAAAATCTCTGCTGGGATAGGTTTCACTTATAAGCACCTACTTATTTAAATCAACACTCCCAGTGTTCTAATTTTTTTCATTTCTTTAAGATAAAACATATATTTAACGCAGAATTTAAAAACTGGATTGTAAAATGGAAAAGAAAGATTAATTAAATTAATGAAAGGAGATATTACAGACATAACTGAGGGGTAGATTTGATTTCTAAATCCTAATATGCAGAAGAATACACCTTCCCATTTCCCTAAGGACCACACTTTTTCAGGGAACCGTGCAAGGTTTCTATTGCACATTGATGGGATGCTTGTGATCCCTCAGTTCTGAAAGCTCTGTTTGCCTTTCAAAATTGCATTGTGGTCCCACGTTTTGTAAATCCCTGCAGATTCATCACTGCCACGAGTTACCAGTCTGTAGATATGGAGCAAATAATGAGTTGGCTGAACACTCGTGTATCTGAAACATTTGTCTCTCTCTTGAGCCTGTTACGTGTTGCCTCTGCCCTCATCCCCAGATGAGCTAAAGCTTATGTAAGAGGTTAAATGTGCAGAGAATGATAAAGACATGTCACAGCTGAAGGAGGGAAGGGGTTGGCAATCTTTTGTTCTTTTTCCCTGGTGCCCTCCCCTGTGTTTTTCAGGGGTTTTTGCTCAGGCAGAAGTTTCAACTTGCTGATCCACAAAAAATGACTGGCCACTCCTTTTGGAGGGACAAAAGGGCAAAGCAGATTCTTTCTTTGGCCACCAGTGGTGAAGGAGCATTTCTTTTCTGTTCTTAGGAGTTTGCCTGAGCCAAGCAAGGTCATAGCTGTGGCTTTTCTCTGCATGAGGGAAATTTCTAGAATTTGTAGGAGTTATTTTTTTTCTGCCATCTTTTGAGATTTGCTGATAGTTTGGGACTAGAAGGAAATTCTTAAGATCTCATACATATTTGACTGGTTGTAGCAAGGATGATTTGGGTTTTACCTCATGCATCCTACCAGAGTCAGTCAATATTTAATAGCTAAAATTGGCTGGCTGTTGTGCTTGGATAACTCTAGTTACTGTGGCTGCTACCACACTGTTGTTAGAAGCATATTGGTTACTAGATCTTGTACCAGAGTAAATACTAATAAATTTGGTGGTTGTGGTGAGGAAGTTTAATCCAAAAGCATTCCAGCCAACGAGGAGGCACACAAGGGCTGTACTCCTTCTTTTGATGTGCCCAAAGGCTGGATGGAGTCGGGCGGAAGAGAGGTGGTGAGGGCTGAGTGCAGGTTTGAGGTACTTGACGTGTGTGCCTATTTCTGCCCTAAGGAAAAGGGTGGATTCTTGGCTAGAAAGGACAAGACTTCTTAGAAGTGCTGGACATAGCATAGTGTCCTTAGGGCAGATAACTCCAGTAAGTTAGCAAAAGTTTGCTGGGATTATTTTTTCTTAACCAAACATGAAATTTAATAAAGATGCATCTAATCGGTTGTGCCTGCTTTCCCAATCACCTCAGATTGCTTATCTTCTACAGTTGAGAATAAACTAAAGAGCTTCAGAGTCTTACTCTGTGGATCTGAATATCTGTACCAACAGCTGTATGTTCCCACCTATACTTCATAATTTAGACAAACCATTAACATGCCATTTCATTAGTTTGTTCTGCTAGTTAATAGCCCTGTACTCTTTAAAGTTATCCTATCAGTTATATTTAAATACTGATTGTGCTGTGAAGGACATTGTGAGGTATGGTTATTGTAGTAATAATAATATAAAAGAAATCAATATGCCAAAGGATAGTCAGAGTTCTATAGTATACAAAAAACCTGTTTTACAGTACATGAGATATACTTTCATCTTCTTCCCCCCCAAATGATCCTAAATATATTTTTTATTTTACCTGGTTTATGATATGAACCTACTCATAAAAGTGAAGTGTGATATTTACAGTTGCATCTTTTAATGCCAAGAAGAAAGAGATACAACTAAGGAAAGTATTAGTAGGTTTGGTCTATTTGAAGACCAATGCTGGATCTACTTAAAACCCTTCGAACTGCTAAAGCATTACAATGACTGTGTGTGGCACTGTGAACATGACCATACACGCTCCACAGCTACTTATTTTTTAAATACCCATCCAAGTAACACGCAGCATTTTGAAATCTAACTTGTGTGGTCTAGTTATGCAATAATTTTTATAATTTAGGCCCCAATATTATGAGCTTCTCCACAATTATGGCTCTGCCCACGCATTTCTCAGTGCACGATAGGGAAGACTTAGGGACCAGTTCTGGTAAGCATATAAGCATATGTTTTAATTCTTTACTCTTTACTTTAAATGAGACTTAAAAGTGCACCTAATACTAAGAGAAGGCTTAAAAGTTTATCCTGAAAGGGATCTTACAGGCTTTCATTTAACTAAGGGCACACATATAATATGCCATGCATATTGAAGACCCACAGTTATCAGCATACTAAGAATGACTATTGCATAAAGGGAAATAATAAAATAGCAATAAGCAAGTGTTTGAGCAAAATATTGCTCCCCCAATCTTCAAACACCATGTTTATAATCACTTTGAAACTCAAAAGCACGCATATGTGTAAGAGTTGGAGAGATCAGAGGCTTAGATTGCAAGATTTCCAAAGGAGATACTCAGACCTTCCATGGAAGTGTCAAATGACAGGTAAACATATACAACTAAAAATATGAACTCTATTATAAAATCATATAAAACTACAATGGTGACTTTTCTACTTGATGCTATTATAAAAGAGATTGATGCATCTCAACTAAACTGTTTAGCAATACAAGTCTAGGAAATTTCTGAACAAAAATAATCACCACAGTTTCTCATTAATCACAATTTACACTGAGTAGTACTTTTTTTGCTTAGAGAACACCTATTTCTCTATGATCATTTTCTTTTTCCTCTCAATGTCCCATTCCAGACAATGATGAACACAGGATGTAAAAAAGGAAGAGGAGAAGGAGGAGGATCACCCATGTCCTTTGCAGATTTTTTTGCCAATAGAATGTTTTGGGATCTTTCATTTCATTAAATGAAATCTAATTTTTCATTCCACCTTTAGGCATTGCTGTGATAATGATCACAAAATGTTTTGTAGGCTCATAGAAAATGGAGCTTGTTCCAATAATAATTGATCTGTCTTCCAAATTTCAAAGTGTGGATCAAGAACAACTCACACCTTCCCCTGTCCCTATGCGGAAGGAAACAGGGAATTCCCCCTTCAGGCAATGCAGGTGCCCCTGAGAGCTCAGGGTTCCTGCTAAATCCAGAACATTGCATTTAATAATCCTCAGTAGACCAACACCATCCACAAACCATTTAGCACTGTTCCAGTTTCATTTATCCTTGTGGTCTCTGCAGTTGGCATGGCAAGTGTGGGCAACAGTTACACGATATTTGAGTCACTATTGCTCGTATTATATGTAGAACCACTGCCAGCTCATTTCACTCTGAGTCCATATTGCAGGAAAATTTACCATTAATTTCATCTTCACACCCTTCAGACTATTCATGATTTTAGAGAATTCTCACATTTCTACCTCTTTTCCTAACTGAAGCTTCTCTTTACATAGAAACAATTTAAAATCTCCTTTTTTTTTTTTTAGCATTTGCTGTGCTCTCTGTTCTTTCTCAGTGGCTTATCAGAAATACATGGAATAGCAAAGATGTGGGCAAGCCTTGAACAGGTACAGGCATTAAAAATGGCTTTGTGTTTAAATAGCAATTTTTTTTCCTAAGTATTTATTATATTGTTTCCTGTTTTTACCACTGCTGCAAATAAAGCTAAGTTTTTGGAGAACTATGCACAATAATTCCAAAATCTCCATCCTGAAAAGTAATAGCTAATTTACATCCAGAAATTAAGTATGTAGTTTTGGGGTTGCTTGCCTCCCATGTGCTTCATTTTACATTTATCTAAAGGAAATTTCATCTGCTCAATCCCTCAAATCACTGCAACCTAGATTTCAGATTTTCAGAATTCCTTCAATCCTGCAGAGGAGCAAAATAGATTTTGAAACCATTTCATGGGAAATTTCCAGTAAATATATCTGGTTTCTCAGAAGAATGAGCTAAAACCTGCAGGGCAGCTGGGATGGAGGGAAGGCAGCAGACATAGCTCCATTCTGTGCATAATTCAACAAAGTGCCAATCCATGCTTGTGGAATCCTTTGCTGTGCTGGTGTTGCTGGCTGACACAGTGTCAGCATTTTTCAGGATTACGCCACTATCAGCCTGTGCTGGGACCCTTTAAAACAGCTGAAATAAAAGAGCTCTTTCTGCATATTTATGCCATCCTGCTCTGAGCACTTCCTGTTGGCCCCAGTAAATCTCTGCTAAATTTCAATCGACTCTCATGGTGTTCCAGCTGTTAGATAAACTTCCAAGGATATTTTTGTGACAGGTACAAACCTAGACAGGAAATCTCAAGAAGAAATCCTAAATTAATTATATGTCAACATTCAAGCCACAAGAAGGAGCAATTGTCATAAATTTTTGAAAGCTAGAATCCAATTTTAGTTTTAAGTGCAAAAAAGTTCACTGACTCAGTTGTGAGTCAGTGCCAATAAAATAATATATTTCACATTCTTCAGCAGCTCACTTTGGCTAAACATAGAAGGGAAGAAGCTAAGATCAGTGAGCTGTGTATTTAAATCACAAAAAAAAAAAGATTCCAAACACAAACTAATAACAAATTGTAGATTTACAAATTATTTTTCAGAATTGCCTAATCTTATCTCACCTTTTTGAAAATGCATACAAAACATAAACTAATTCTGTGTTAAATGAAAACATCTTCACTACCTGAAAATCTGATAACAGTGCCAAGAATATCTTTCTGCAATACCAAACAACACAGACTCCATCTCTCTTCTCTGTCCACACACACTGTGCCTTTCGTTTGCTTTAGGAATGCTGGGAATAACAAGTAAGGAAGGGGTTGAGAGGGCAGAGAGCATTGAAACAGTACTAACCCACAGAGGGTTGCCCGTGTTTCTCTGGCTTCAGCATTGCTATGGAATTCTTGACAGCTTTTCCCATTCCTCTACCACATGCCCTTGCAGAAACTGAAGACCTCGGGCAGCTTGAGTGTTCTGCAGCTGGCACCGGCTGCGCAGGTGGCAGAGGTTCCATGGCCTGTTCCCACAATATTGAAAACATTTTCCTGGAATGCTGTGGAGTTCCATAACCCTTGCCACGCTCCCTGGCTGTGCTGCCCTGGCAGCACAGTGTGTGTGTCCCTCCAGGTCCATCCCTGTGGCAGCTGGGGCAGAGCTCCCATCCCCTTCCAGCCCCAAGCAGCTGAAAACCCAACCTCTGTGTGTTGAGTCAGGTGCTCAAAAGAGACCTTGTGCTCTAACCTGGCAGGGGGCCCTTCCCAAACCTGTCTGCCTAAAGACAAAAGAGAGAGTTTTGAGACACCTGTTGTCTCAGTACAGAGAAAAATGTGTCATGGGGGTGGGGAGAGAGGGAGTGGGAGAAAATCCATGAAGCTTCGCAGTCTGCATTGCTTGGTGCAGCTTTGTGGCACATGTGGGAGATGCTTGTGGTCCTCATTCTGGCAAACAGCCGAGCATAGATCACTGTTCCAAGCCCTGCAGCACTGACATAGCCCTGGGGACACTCTGCTGGGGATGGGGCTGGCAGGGACACATTACACTGGCCACAGTCACTGGCCCCACCCTGGCAGAGCTCCACACCAGCGGCTACTGGACACATAGTTCAGCAATCACTGCTCAAGGAAAGCCCAAGCAAGGAAATACAGACATCTTCCTTACACAGAGGCAAGACAAAGGAAGCAGGCCAGAGAATGTGCTTTCTAGCAAGAAGAGTTACAGTTCAGAGGGAGAGAAGACAATTCAGGCTATTGACAGGAGAAGCAAGAAAACAGTCATCGTGCACGGTGGGCACGAGGCCATGGCTGAGTGTTCTGTTCATAAACAATATCCTTTTATACAATGCAGGTAACATTCCCTCTGGTTTACTGAGTGCTTTCTCCTCCCAGACAAAAGACATTAAAAGGATCCATCTAAAGCTCACAGAAGACAGAGTCTTTCAATTTATTTCAGTGGAACTATGTCAAATAGTCCCAGGAAGCAAACACTCAGAGACCCAACTGCAGTCAAAACTGGGCCCACAGCACAAACAAAAATACATCAGAAATTCGGCAAGGCACCAGCAGAAACATGCTGCACTTAACTGACCACCTTGATTCTGTGTCTCTGAAATACTGTGGATAAATAACTACTTATGTCACCCTGGGAGAAAAGGAATGTATGATATGGCTATGAAACCACCTGGATTTTTTATATATAAAAAGTGTTTTCACTACTTATGGAAAGCCAGACATGTAAATTACACTACCCTTAGCAGGAAAAAATATGTGCCAAAGACCATGCCTAGGAGCAGAACTTGGGAAGAATGGGGGTATGGTCATGCCAGCTTTGCAATGTTTTCTTTTACAAGCCTGTTTTACTGCTGAGGCGGGGGAGACTAGTGTTATTGCTTCCTCAGAAAGCTGTTCTCACAGGATTTCACTATTGGTCCTGAAAATCTTATAAGGTCAGACAATCCTGCAAGATTTTAACAAATTGAAGGTTTAAACGTGTTCCCAAGATTTTGGTTATGTTCGTTCCTAAGATGGAAAGTAATCCCCTTAACAATGTGTATCCCTTGGGAAACCTGAATTAAATGAAAGCAAATCTGGAGATCTAAATTCAGTTCCCTTGAAAGTTTACACAAATTTGTTATCAAATGACTTATCTACTTTCAGCATTTCATATGTGGACAGATACAGCTGGCATTACCAGCAAAACTACACCTGCATATTCTGTATGGGAATAAATAGGCTTAGCCTGTTTCCTTGGCGTTGATTCTGAGAAGGTTGATCATTCTGCAAGAGCGAGAAGACACAAAGCCACAGCATCCTATGCCATTAGAGGTCCCTTCGAGGCTGATTGTTAGCATTACAACATTAGCACTCTGTGTATTTATCAAAATGTGGACACCAGAGTGGCTTGAAGTAGTTTCACTTCCTCTTAAATGATAATAAATTGGCAGTGTGAGTGTTGACTGCCTGAAATGCAACTTCATTACTTCAGAGGTTAATGGAGCAACCTCTCTCTGTTGATCTTCCTGTCACCATTGGCTACAAAAGACTCTCTGACACAGTGCAGTTTTCAGGAGAGGCACAAGTACAACAGAGATTAACCACATCAAAAAGAATACTGTCCCACTCCATTATATTCTGCAAAGCTGGTGTGCAGCAAATCGCAATGGCCAGCAGTGTCATCTGCCTTGTCTGAAAATGAAATCAGCATAAAAAGAGGTGATGATGCTATATTACTGAGACAAACACCTTTCCATCTTAAAAAGAAAAGAAAAAGAAAAAAAGAAAAGAAAGAGGAAATAAAGAAAAAAGAAGGAGAAGGGAAAGAAATAAAGGAAAGAAGAAAAGCAAAAAAAGGAGGAGAGGAAAGAAAATGAAAAAGAGAGTACTTTAATTATGATGTAAATATTAGGAGCTATTGACCTTGAGCTATTTTGCATTAATTCTAAAGAATCCCTCTTGTATTTCTTACAGAAAACTGCACAGTGAATTAGCCAAACTACTATTCTTTTGAAGGCTGAATTCATGATATTGCAGGAGATGAAGACTGACAGGAAAAGAGTAGGAGGTGGCCATGAGATTCAAAGAGGATTACATTTAATGCTGGCTAAGTGAATAACTCACTGAATGAAAAAGTATTCATTTAGGGAAATGTGCCTCTTCTTGTTACGGGTTACTGCCCTGAAATGCCTGGAAGGTGTGCTAACTTTCAATAATTCATAACTCCTGTTGATCACTAACAACACAATGAACGTGTCCCTCACAATTCTGAACAGAGAACATTGCCCAAGGAAGCAGAACGTTCTGTTCATCCTATACACAAATAATTGGAAGTCACATCCCAGAAGGGAGGTTACTCCTCTCCTACAAACAGCATCCACTTTGTCAGGAACACTAACCCAAATTCACAATAAATACAGGTAGGTTTTCTTTTTGTGAATATGCATGTCAAATAAAATTGCTCTTAGGAATGTTTTATTTTGTTCAATATTTCTGTTCAGCAGATTAACAGATGAATACGTAACTAAAAGTACATCAGACATGCAATTACAGCACTGTAAATGCAGGCATATATCCAGTAATTATGGATGTCGTTGTGCAAACGATTCAGGGGTGTTTCAGGTCACTTGTATCCACTCTCCACTTCCCACCCCCACCAGTGTATGGGATAGTATTTAGTCAGTCTGACAACACGTCTACAGCAAATACATCGGACTCCCTTGTTGAACTCTTATCTTTTGGAGGTTTCAATTAGAAGTGAATACTTTTGAGCATGAAACTCATCAACCTGAATGAAAGCATCCACTTCCTATGCACACAGTGCAGGTACTTGGACTTCTCATTAGAAGGCGACACTGATAATAAGGAGTGTCTGCTAATAGCATAAGGGAGGAGGAACCTACTGGAAATTACGGGAATTGAGGAAGATTGGGATTTCTTGCTGGAGAAGCAAACAAGAGAGATTCCAGGAAGAAACTCCTCTGAAGGCCAGAACAAGTGTACCTTCCCAGCCTGTGATCTAAATGCTGTGAACAAGACAGGAGTTCAGTGCTCAGCTCCGATTGTGTCAGTGGCTCCTTTCGAGACCTTGGGCAAGTTGCTTAATCTCTCTGTATCACGATTTTCTCAATTGTAAAAGCCAAAAAAGCAGCTACTAAACCTGGAGAAGTCCCTTTCAACTTACAGATCAAAGCAGAATGTAAATGCTATTCTTTCTTCTGTACTGCTATACCATTTTCAGTTTCTTTAGGTTGAGAAATATGTATGGTGTCACCTGAATTTAGGCTGATTAGGAACCAAGGCTTACCTTTTAAAAGCATGAATGGATGACAAATTTGAAAAAAAAAAAGTAAAATATTTTACTTTCACAAAGTATTCAGCCTTTCTCTAACTTAAGATCCAAAAATGAGGTCTACCAGTTTGAAGCCATGGTTTGCAATAGTTGCTCTGCAGCTGTAGAAAGATAACCCTTTAGTGAAGGATCTGTAAAAGAATTAGAAAGACACACCATCCCTGGAAGTGTTCAAGGGCAGGCTGGATGGGGCTTTGAGCAATCTGGTCTAGTGGAAGATGTCCCTGCCTATGACAGGGAGGCTGGAACTAGATGAACTTTGAAGTCTCTTCTGGCCCAAACCATTCTGTGATTCTATGAATTAAAGAGGAAAAAAAAGGTAGTTCAATGGCATGTTGGCTCCATGAATGTTAGAGTTGAGAGTGTCTCTTCCATAAATATATCAAACTCAAAACAGATAACTAAGATGATGGTGCTGCAGGTTCTAAAAGTAACCATTTATAATACCTCAAAAAGATATTGCCCTACTGAAGAGAGTAGCATTAAATATGGCATAAAAATATTAATTGAATGTGAGAGTGTAAGACAACTCTTAAACATGGGAAAACTCCACCTCTGCATACACATAGTACCAGAATGCACAATATGCACTTCAAAGCCACATTGCTCAGACAGAATCAGCCACATCTTTCTTTGTAGACTCTCCTTTGAAGAAGGAACTTTAAGGGTAAGTGGGTGCATAACCACACATGGCTGCACAGAGTTGTCCAGCCTCATACCAGAATGCTTCATTTTTGATCCAATCAAAACCTGACTAAAGAGCAGTTGGTCTATAGGTTAAGAAAATATTTGGAATATCAGTGAGATTTTAATTCCAGCTTTTCTTCAATGTCCATACAATTTTTTGTACTTACTTATATTTTATATCTCTAAATCACATTTGGCTCTGCTGCAATGTTGCTGCTGCAATGCCAAATATACAGCTAATATAATGTTCAGAATCACATAATTCCATCCATCCTGCATCATAATGAATACTGCTGTGGATACATTTATATAAAAGCAGTTCACTTGAACAACACAAAGGAAGAAAAAGTCTATTATGTATTTCAGAACCTACTCAGTACCACCACCTAACAAAATACATGTGACCTTAGACAAAGGTAAGCTATAAGAAATAAGAAACTTGTATCAGAAATCCTAATACAACAGAAAGTTTTATATTTTCTGAAATAGTCATATTCTATTACTGATACCAGGCATCAGTTTTTATGCATGTTGTGTATGCCTACAGATTCCTTATCCCCCAACACTGTGGCACAATGTTGTGCTTTTATCTGAGAGTGAGCAGTTCCCATTCTCTGGAATTAAAGCAACATCTTGAATTACAAAAATAATTGAGTATAGACAGTTTATAAAACAACTAATTGTTAAATGCATTTTAATGACAGGTATGGTCTAAGAAAAAGTCTACTGTAGGTAAAACAGTCCTAAATATTTTTAACATTTCACAGTAAGGAAATATTCTGGATCTTTAGAACAGATTCTGACTTTACATTCTCAACTTTTTTTCTAAAAACCCTTCAGTTCTTTCTTAATTAGAATTTTTAACAACCAAGGGCAGAAAACTTAGAAGAAAACCTGTACCAATGTATTTTAGAAGGATTTTCTTTGTAAAAAAGCAACATTTTTTGTTCTTCATCTCCATTTGCATGGTAGAAGTATTCAAAGGAGTGAAGCATTACAGTCATTAGTAAGTAAAAGAGATATCAAGTGTACTAAACTCCAAGATTATCCACCAGAAATGAAACAAAACAAAGACCCTACAAGTACAAGATAGGCTCTTTTTCTGCTAGCTGAAATCTTTCATATGGTATATAATGCTGGCAAAACAGAATTTTTCTATTCACCTTTTCCCTATTGAAAAGCAATGCTCTCTTTATCTAACCTTTTCTAAACCACCATTGAAAATTGTATTTTCTGACTCAAACAAAACATTGTTTTTCTTTCTGCCTCATATGGCTAATAATAAAGACTTGAGGTAAATCTCCCTACAGCTGCTTTCAGTTCATTTTAAGTCAATGAAACCTATATAATCCTGTAATACAGTCAATTGTTTCTTTTCCACTAGGCCTGAAGGGCTGCAAGCTTAGAAAGGGAAGAATTACTGTTTTGCTTTTAAGCACCTATTAATATTTTGCCCCTCCAGCAGTTCTTTTTTTCCCCTTTGAAGCCTTTTTCCCACTAAATTAATGTTTAACAATTAAATCAAGCTGAAGGAGATCTTAAAAGATCTAGACAATTACTGATTGGGTAGAAGAACAGGCCTTTAATTTAAATGGGAAACATCTCTGAAACGATGGTATGAGACCCCACAACTAATTACATAATTTTCTGCATCTGAGAAAACATGAACTGAGAGAATGCAAATAGAGCCACACATGGAATATGAGGAAGAAAAGCTGGAACTCTAACATCTACCTATCATCTTTGAGAATAGAGCAACTTGTAGAAAAACAACGTTTGTGCTACTAGATAGACAGAGTGAAAATATAACTTAAAAAAAAAAAAAAGAAAAAGAAGAAGAAAATCCAACGGTTAACATCTCTTTTTCAGGCAAATATTGCCAATACACCTAGAATGGCAACCCTAAGTCTCTATATAAACATCACAAGCAGGCCTAAGAGCCCTTTCGAAATTGTATATTCTTTGTATACATAATATACTTTTGTGTACTTGTAAGATACAAGTGTTCTGGGTTTCCTGCTTTCTTCTATAGTAATGTGTATGTTAACTTAGAAATATATCCACAGTTGAGTAGTAAGGTACAATAACGGAGTTTTTCTCTTAGGCCTGGATAAATAGAGTTTGTTCTGAATAAAAATCCTTAACCTGAACTCAAAAGCTGGCTGGTGGCCATCTCCTTTGTCAATCCCCTGAGCGCCCCATCAGAGAACTGTCTGCTGCCTCTTTGATTCAGAAGTTCTGTGGGTACTGAGATCTACTCAGATCTCACAAATACACTAATGTGTGCTAAGACCACAAACACTCTTCTTTTTCCCTCCTAACCCAAGAAAATGTCCTGTGTTCCAAGAAGAGCATTGTGACCAGCCTTGCTTCTTAAAAGGGGTCAGACTGAGCAATGGCCTGGGAGTGTTTGGACCAAATGTGCATTGCTGAGACCTAATTAATGTCAGTGACATTATCCTACTTCCAACAGAGATGCAGAAGTAGTTAAGGGCACCTACTAGAAGGTCCAAGAAAATAATGGATCAGCAGGATCAGCAGGAATGGGGAATGTCCATGGTGTGAAACTTCCAATATTGAACACACGCCTTTAAAGTTTGTCCATCACACAAGTATTAGGGACAGACACCTAATGAACAGACACAATGAACTAGACATCTAATTTCCCAACAGACCCCCTAAAGTATTTCCAAAGGCATCTGGCTCCCACTGATTCCAAATATATGAGAAAACAGCAGTTTTAAAGAGAAATACTTTATGTTGGTTCCAGTTAAAACGTAACAGTTGAACTCTCAGAGAACTTGAAGGTTTTGTTTGCAGTTTCAATGTTGACTAAATTACAGCTATTCCTTAAACATTTCAAGAATTGCAGATGTTTCTCCTGTGAGATCTCAAGTACTTCCTACTACAAGACAAGCCACAGGCAAATGAATTAATAAAAATCCCAACAGATTTTCATGATTCAAATACTTGCTTAATATTTCAGATGGAGTTTTCTCTAATTTAACAGTTTTACTCATCCCTAGATAGAATCAAAACCTGATCTGAGGAAAAAGTGTTTTTCAGTTTTATGAGTCATCAAATCATTTTGAAACACCGAGCACATTTTAGCTCACCATCTGTTACATAACCTCAATGCAAAGTAAAGAATATTATGTTTTTGGCTAGAAATCTGAATTCCATTTTCAGGAAAAGGTTGAGATGACAAACAGACTACTATGAAGGACACATTTAGCCAACAAAAAAACACTCTAGCACTTCCAGGAATGAAGCCTCTCATTCCTATAATAACAAAAACCATCACTGACATAAGAAGGTCACGTCCTTTCCTGCTTTTAATAATTTTTTTAATATAAACTCTTTAGCATCTTTCTATTATTCATTGTAAATGTTTCATTCCACCAAGCCAATTATATTCACAATATATTTCCCAATGCAGACTGTAACTGATTATGAATGTGTGTGTAGCTGAGGCATGTGCACTAAAAGTGATCTCCAGTCAAATGCCTTCTTTTTGTTCACAAAAAGAACAAATAGTTAACCTCACATTTGTGTAATAGACACAACACATTGTTAAAAATCAACAAAACTAGGAATTACTCGTATATTATGCAAAACTACCACAAAGACAAACACACCCCCTCACAGGACATTGTACAGTAACATTTAATTTATGTTCCTGAAAGGAATTTACTCTCTCAAGGGAATATTTACACTGAGGACCCCCATAAGCACCAGCCCCTTGCAGACAGCTGAATGTGGGCTCTGCTCACAGGTTTGTTCCACTTGTCCCCGTTGGAAAATCCTCTGTGTGTGAGTGGGTGGGACGGGTGACAATCTCTGGGGCTGTGACTGGGCAGGCAGCAAGATTTTGGGGCTCTCAAACCATGACAGAAGGACATACAGACAGGGAAATCAGGTTGGAGCTCAGGGACTCTCACCACCACTGGCATCATTTGGGTGCAGAATGTGTTGGCAGCAGCTCTTAAATGACAAATCTGAGGTGTGGTTGTAAGTGCACAAATCTCTGCCGAGCAACCAGCACTGACTTACCTGCTGCCACTTTTTTTCCTTCTGAGTCACTCTGTACACCGCCAGAATGTTCCACACATCCAGTAAGATGCTGGAGCTCGGCCCATCCCAAGGTCTGCAGTGCCCTACACAGCCAGACAGCTCGAGTGCTGCTCCCTTGCCTGAGCAGGACACGCTCACCGGGGTGCAGAGTCGGAAAGCAGCTGCCATGGTGGGCTGGTGACTCAGGAAGGGACACACAGGACAGATACTACAAGGAAGAACAGCAATGCTGGCTGCCACCAAGCAGTGTGTCAAAACTGTGCCCTCATGTCCTCACTCTTTGCCCTCCATTTCACATACCAAATAAATCTGATGAGGACACTGTCCTCTGACACCTTCTGTTTCAGAGAAACTACAGAACAAGCAAAGATGTTGCTAACACTTCAAGAATGTGCTGAGCTGCGCAGCAAGTTTGCAAAGGATTGCCTGAGAAGGCAGAACCACCCTCCTGGGGCAATCCGAAGGGAGCACAGTATTAAACACTGTTTTTAAATCCATGAAGATAGGGTGGGTCAAGAAGACAGATGATGCAAAAAGCAGGAGAGAGATGAACAAAGGCATAGGCTTTGGGCCAAAGAATAAACCCTCCTTACTGCATAATGGCAAAGGTGAAGGGGAGCTGGCTGGCAGCAAGAAACAGGCTGCAAAGAGGGACTGTACCCCCCTCTAAAAGTTGTGTTCCTAATGCAAGAAGGAAATCACGCAAGGACATAAAGATGTTTCTTTGTTTTGGACTCAGTATGTTTTGTGCAGTGTCAAAAGTTCAGAGTGAAAATTTCCATCTCGGTCTGAAGAAGAACAGTGCAAATATTTGAGTTTTGTGAAAGCACGAGGATCTTCCCGGAGATCCGGCCTGAGTGCAGGCCTAAGCAGCAGAGAGCAGGTCTGAGCAATCAGGAGAGCATGTCTTTTGAAGGTGCTTGTGAGCCTCGAGCCAAAGGCAGTCCTGGGCTCTGCTTAAAGTCAGGAAGATTGAGCAAGCACAGCTCCAGCCTGGTGGGACCTACAGACAGAGCTTGGGGAGCGTCCGGCCCAGGGAGCCTGTCCAGAGCCGTGACACCTAGTTACAAATAAATAGCAAACAAAGATATGCCGGTGACAACAATCAGCTTTAGAAGTTAACAGGAGGAACCTGGAGAGTGTAAAAAGTATTTGTGTTGCTAGGCAAAGGCAGTGAAACTAATTCTAGAGTAATGCGGTGTCAAGTACAGTTTTGTGCAGAGGAATTCAAAGACCAGAAAACAAGGAAGATTAATTGTTATTTAAATTTCCAGATTTGGATAGTTCCCATAAGCCTGACAATGAAAAATTAATAATACAGATTCATGAAGTTTGCAATAAAAAGAAAGAGGCCAATGTTATGTTCTTAACAGGCATTAGCTAATGGGCATGGAAAGGTTTAAACTGTTACCATTCAGAGCAGTGATGATGAGTGAAAAGTGACACAGGAAACTTGGGCACTGTTTTTAATCACCCTTGCATAGTTGTTAAAGGCACAATAAAATGGCAACAGGACATTATAAATAGAGCATGTAAAAGAGCCTTCTGTGACAGAGAGAACTGTGACAGATTCCCTTATTAGACAGGTTGGCTTAAGCATTCACTCTGTCACCTTCCCCAGTTGGTTAAATGCTTTGTCCCAACTCAAAGTTAACTCAGCTTGTTCAGCTTGGCTTGGCCCATCTTTAGGTTAATATTAAAAGGGTGATTTATCAGAGAGTTAGTTTAAAAAGCAAACCAAGCAACAACACAAATGTGTTTAAACTTTTTCAAATTCATGGAAAGGATGCCAGCTTTGTTGTAAAAGCCTCACAAGTACAACCTGTGAAATACAATTTAAACAACCTGGGATGTTTGGAAATAAATTTGTAGATAAGAGACAATCTTCCCACAAAGATACTGGGAGTGGATGAAGTTTCCTGGTGATTTCTAGTTGTGCCAGAACTGAATTTTGCACATCTGTCTGCAAACCACTCCACAAACAGCATTGCACAACATTGTCTTTGCCCTAATTTTCAAAGGTCATAGTACCAATAATTCCCACTAAAGTCCGTGAGAACATGCAACCACTGAAAGGAGTCTGAACATTCATTTCATTTATGAAGAATAAATTATCACCAATCCATTTAGTCACGAAATGTGGCATGCAACCATATTAAATTCTAGATGCTATTCATCATTTACAGCAACAGTTTCATAATAGTGCCTGAAAGCTTAAGACAAAAAAAAAATCAAGACAAATATTTCTGGCTTTTTAATAATTCAGTTTGGAAATAATCCTTATTTCCCTGCCAGTTATGAACTGTAATATTGAACATAAAAATCAACTATCATTCAGAGCGAGCACTGAAGAATTAGAATTTTGTTTCCAGCTGTTACTTCCTTTTGTTATTACATCACAGATGTGCACACATTTATTTTACTACAAGTTTTATGCATTTAAGGCCACAGTTAAAGAAAATGGGGTCTCCCTCTAATGAGTTGTTAGGAATACTTGCCCTTTGTAATCATACAACAAGATACAGCAAGAAGCTCATAAAAAGGAATATTGGTGTTCATGTCATTTAAATTTCTTATTCATCCTTCCTTGCCCCAAATGTGTACTGTGTTCACCTAATCTCACTTGTCATTCTCGGAAATGTTTAAAATAATGAAAAAAAAGCCTTAAAGAGAAAGATGATTTCCCTTAAGGCTAGGCATAACTGAAGTATTCCAAGGAAATAATATTTGTAGTGCTTAAAGACAAAGGACCTTTCACAAGACCTACAGTTCTGGACATTTTTACTTACATTCTTCTCCCAAAATGAGGCAGAATATCAATGATTAAGAACAATGATTTTTTGGGAGGATCACCCAATATAATTAAAAAAAAATTGAATAATTAAAAGCACACTAGAATGTTGAAAGGGAAATTAAATAAATATTATTAGATTTAAGTGTGCACTTTATATATGTTTACAATTCCTCACTCATACCTGACTCCATTATTGCACAGGTTAGCTTTCCTTTACCCTTTCCCCTCTGGAAAATGAGTTAGTGGTATGGATGAGAGGTGCTCACCAGGCACAACAAGACATACAAGGGATGCACAGGGGGGTACTCTGAACATTCTTTGTAGTAACTCATCTCAGTTTTTGTAAACAAATGAGAGAGTAAATAAGAAGTTCATGTACAAGTCAACTACCCCCCGCTACTGCAGATAGACACGCTTCACCTCACCAGGAGGGAACTGTGTGCACAGTAGACCAAACCTTCCATATATGTCATCTCCTAAGACTAAAAAAGAACACAGAGCAATGAATCTTACTGTTGTTATCTTTACTTTTTTAAGTTCTACATTTCTGTTCTGTTGCAAACTACTCCATTCTCCTGGCTTAGAGCAGCTGTAGTGTGCTTTAAAATTATGCCACTACTTCCCTGCCTTTTCCATCTTACAGTATTCAACTGTTTTTAAAGGAAATACATTTGAAAGTCTTTTTCCTCAACAAATATCTCCTTATATAAAGACTGTCTCTGAAATAATTGATTGCTCAATGCTAACCTAGAAAAAGATTGCACAACACTGAGAAATAACCTCCTAGACATAAGGACATGGCAAATGACAGGATGTCAAAAGCAAAAGGAGGGAGACACCTGCAAATTAATTCTGTCATCTGCTCACTGCTCACCCACTCACATCACGTGGGGCTGAAGAATGAGGGACCTCACCTCAGCAGGGTGGTGAAAGGATCAGAGAGAAGAACAAAGTAGCAGCTGATCATAATAGTTGCAATTGAAAATTGGAAGGGAAAAGCACAGGGAAGATTGAAAAACTGAATTTAAATACAGAGATGGAGAAAGGCCAAGATAGAAGAGATAAAACACCCTGGGCAATTAAAGAGAGAAGACTGCATTAGAAGAAAAGAAGAGTTTAGCCCAGCGTGTTAAACAAAGGCAGCCTGCAGACTTATACCTGAGGGCCCCTCTGTGCCGAAGCACAGAGGGCACTGATGGATGTCACTGCTGCTCCTGGACCTGCAGAGAAACTTCCCCGGTTCTGGAAGAGGAAGAAGGCAGGTACAGGCACAAGTGATATCCACCATCCTTGCTGAACTCCACTGGAAGGCTGCCAAAAAGTGAATGCAGTTGAGGATTAATTAAACTATGAGCAAACTACCATCGTTGAGCAAATCTTTCCCTCCTCCCTGTGCCTGAGAAACTGAAAGGTGGGAGACTGAAGTGCAGAGGTAGTGCAGGAGCACCCATGACCCCTGAGGATGGCTTTGTGGCTCTGCAGGATCCCCTGTGATATTTGCTGACCTCGCTGCTCACTCCAGAGGGGAAACCCACACTGCTCCTGGTACACTACAGGCAAAACATAAAAAAATGGAGAAGCTGGCAGGGAAATTTTCTGCATTTCTTACAGGATTTTTCCATTAGTTTTAGAGCAGGTCCTAACACTTGAGATATGATGCCTGGCTTGAAAATCTGCAAAGCTCACCTGCCAGTATGCCTGTAAGGAAATGTTTGTGTGGTGAAGGGCTATGTATGTGGGAATCTACCTTATGGTATCCTTATCACTGTGCCTTTGCTTTCCCTCCTTGGGAGGAGGTACAAGTATCAGTGTAAAATGATAGCTTGATTGTTTGAGCATTTACATGGTTTTAATGAGTAGCTGCTTAAATGGTCCAGCAGTTCCACACACAAATATTTGACCCCAGGGCTACAGTAATTTATGGACCTTCCAATTATAGAAAGTATTCTTTTTTCTTTTGCTTTGCACTTGGACTGTTTCTTTTTATTACTTATTCCATATCCTTTCCCACTATTCCCCTATGGAGCTTCAGGTGATTGTGGGAAATGACAGAAGGAGCTGTGCATTACCCACACATGTGAAGGAAAAGTGTCTATTTATTTACAATCCAGGCAAACAAAATACAGGAATTGTGGAGAAGTTTATGTGGAACTTTTCCACATATTTTTTTTTCTGGAACAGTGCAAAAGGGGACCTGAGCTGAAAAATGGGGTCCACAGCTAGAAGTTCAATATAATATATATATATATATATTTGTCCCTAGTTAAATGCTGAAATCCTGGCCTTTCAGGTATGTGTCAATAACTACTGTAAATGTTTATGAGAGGGAAAATGGAAATTCTCATCTAATTCAAGTCATGCCAGAAACATATTTGCATTGTCTACAGTGATACAGAAACTGTATCAACCACAGCCTGATCATACTAAAATTTTAATTACAAAGTCCTATGCAATTATGAACAAAGTCTTTGGATGTTTCTCCATGAAGACCAACTTAAGACACACATATCCAGTACTTAAAAAAAAATTCTTCTGTTTATGGCAGGGGATTCATTAAAGTACTTTCAAAATATAAATTCTATATCTTTCATATAATATTTGAAAAATCCGTTCTAAGTGTGTGTTTCTCAGTGCTGGCAATATTACAAGAGAATTGGAAAAGAAGAAAGCCAAAAGTAATCTCTGTCCAATTAATAACAGCATTTTCAACTATTTGAACTGGTTAAAAATACACTGCTTGGATGAGGAAGTACAGCTTTGAGCTAAAAATAGCAGAAACAAAGAATATTTCAGACAAAACAAAAAAAAAATCCCAAATCACTCTTAAGAATTTGTGCAGAACTTTAATATTTATAACCTCCTTTCCCAAGCAGAGCTTCAAAACACAAAGAGGACATTAAATTGATAACAAAGGAAGGACGCCAAGAATGTACAAAATAGAAAGAATTTCTGCATTCCTTCTGTGTACATGGAAGTCCTCCCTCTGAAGCAATTTATCTTGGCTGATGAGGGATTGGTGGGTGTGCCCAAGACAAAACTCGTCAGACAAAGACATGTTTGTTTGCTTTTCATTTATCTTAAAGTCAAAAGCACAATATGTGTCAGTGCCAATGTGGGCCTTTCCAGATCTTCACTCTTCAGTGGGATACGAGATGAAGAGAAAAATTTCTTCCAAAGGGAGGAGAGATCTGTAACTAACTCTATAGTTATCATAAATTTGTATAATAAGTAGCCTTTGGAATGGCTGTACAAGCATACTGAAAAGCATTCTAAATGGATAAGACAAATAAAGACTGAAAGCAGCATCAAAGAGGTGACACAGCTCCTACAGTAGAATAATGGCCCACTCATTGCTAAAACTATTGGACTATAGGGCCTTGCTCCCTGCAGTGATGTTCCACCCCAAAGAAATTTAGATCTTTAAATTAGCATAAATTAGTGACTCAGAATCCACTCCAGCTAAAAACTCAGGCCTAACTGGAAGACAAATTTCCTTATTTCAATCCCAGCCTTGCAGACACTGAAAATATGTTTTTGAAGGTTATGTGTTATCCAAAATCAATAGCTTCAGGAGCATGAAAGCAGAAGATGCTGCTCAGGAAGTAGGAAGATGGAATGCATGAACTAATACATATACTTTTTAGTTTCTATTGTCCATGGTTCCATGTGGACAAAAATTGACCTTGAAAGCTGCATTCCTAGGAAGATCAAACAGAATACAATTAATTTTCTGTTTAGAACAAGATTAAAGATCTCTGGAAGGTAGAGAATCAATGTTTTACTTCAAGGATAGGTACACAATTTTTTTCTGACAAAACAAAACAATATATAGAGAAAAGGCAGAAAAAAATTGTCTTGGATCTCTACTAATCAACATTGTTTTTTTTCAAAATGGAAGTCCAAGAGATCCATCATCAGGAATTCTTTGCAGATTAATTACATGTTAAATGACCAGTTCAAATCAATTTACTCATGCTTTATACCTGATCTTATTGTCTATTTTTAACTGTACCTTGTTTTAAGAAGCAAAGAGCATAGAATTAATGCACTGGACATAGATTCTTCATTCTGTTTTGTACAGTCACAATTGCAACGTAGAATTTCTGGAAATAGGGAGGTTTTGAAATGCTGAAATGTTGCTACATCGCTTCGAAGTAAGTTCTGCCTTGTATATTCTTTTGACTGACTGACAACAATAATAAAAGTATTAACATGATAATTCTTTCTCTTGATGAAAATTGACTAATTCTAGTTACATTTATAACCTTATTAATCTCTTGGGATTACTAGTTTTAAGCTACGCAAACTAAAGTGTATTATCTGATGCAATCATTTGATGAAATTAATGGCCTGAGTTATTACTATGGAAAATGAGTGTTCAGTACCTCAGGGGATAAGGGCCTATCAAGGGGATAGCAAGGCATTGCTTTTTTGTCCAAAACTTAATAGTTACATAATATTTACTGTTACCCACCCATATAATAAAACACATAATGCAGATAGTATTCCTAACCCGAATTTATCTCATTCTCAAACCAGCCAACAGTGATTTTATTTATTTACTAAAAGGCACTGAGGAAAGCAGATATCCACTGCACTTGCACAATTCCTGGTCAAGGCCCAGGGCTGGCTTTAGGCTGCATGAGCTTTAGAGGACTCATCCCTCCCTCATGTTGCAGTATTCCAAAACCTACTCATGCCTGAATTTTAGTCATGCAGTTCTCAATCCTGGAGAGAATTCCATTGAGGCGTTTTGTAGTAAGAAAATCAGAAAGAGGGAAAATGCATACACCTCAGCTCTGTGGCAATAAATGGCATTTGTTTGTCCATGACCTATTTACCACAGGAAGAACCCATAGGGAGGGGTGAGGTCTGTGCCTTCCAGAAGCAAAGTGTGGGGAAAACTTCTGCCTAAATAAGATGCTGTAAGGGATATATCATGAGTCTCATGAGTTTCAGAAGAGACATCATCACTCTGCTTTTTTTTCTTACAATCAGTTTTTTCCTGCATTCAATCTGTTTTGTCTTACAAACCTGTTACTCAAATATTCAAACTACCCAAGACCACTATAAGAAGCATTTCTATTATCAGAGGGAGGTCAACAACAGAACATTGTTAAGAAATGTGTACTTTCTCATGAAACATCTGACATGTTATCTTTTAAGCAGACAGTGACTAGATGGCACAAAATAAATGTAATTAAGTAGCAAAGCCCAGCAACAAGGGGGTTAGAAGGAAATCTTGAACAGTCTGAAGTGCAGAAAGTTATCCTTTTCTATAGGTTTTAGTCCTAAGGTAGAGAAATCCTGGAAAATTACATCTTTTAATAAGATTCATATAAAATGCAAAACATTCATAAATATGGTTTTAAGCTCCTTCAAATATAATGCTATAAATCTTATTACAGACTTCAGATGTAATTGTTCTGCTGTTTGTCTCATAACGCTGTGCCTCTTAACTTTATACGGTTACAAAGGGGATTAATTTTGCTTTAGTCCTTTGTTTTCTTTTGCTAATAAAGACCAGACTTGTTTGTTCATTTTCTTTCAAGTACTTCTGTTTCTTATAGCATGACCTCATACAGATGTAATACAGAAAATCAGTATAAAAATCTAGATGGTTCAGGTAAAGTACAAAAATTTGGACAACTTAAGAATAATCAGAAGCTTTTGGGGTCATCCATTCATCTTTTATTCTCTCTTATATTTCTCATATTCCCTCTTTTAAAATTATCTTATCTCTATATTTTCCTTTTTTATTTCAAACTAATAGGAACTTTTTTCTCTCCTCCTAACCTCATACGCTTTGCTCCCGGAATGCATTTTTCTCTTTCCAAAACACCACCGACAAGTGAGAATATCTTCCCATTAAAGGCTTATCAATTCATCTCCTTCAAAAGGCATCTTGACAACAAGGATGGACATTTCTAGAAAAGACCATCTGATCTTTCTGCCAGCTGAAGGCCCCTGTGTATGTAGAGAGCTTTACTGGTATGAATGTGTAGGTGGATGGCAGATTTCCCACATCACACATCTAGATCAGGTCTAGCAGTAATAACTTCTTTTAAATACAGCATCACTTAATAGGGCTCAGAATATAGGTTTATACGTTAAGAAAAGGAAATAGAAAGAAGTGAAAGATATTTTGGAAAGTCAACTGGGGTAGAAATGCTTTCATATTTTAAAAATAACATAAATAATAATCGAAATTATTTCTTATTGCCAGCCCCTAACCTGTGCTGTGATCCTGAATACAACAGAATGATGAACAAAAAGACCAGGGTAGGTAATGCATAATTTCCAAAATGAAATAAAAATGTGCAACTGAACTAAATGTTTAAATCAATACAGATTTTGGTACTTTCTACTCCTGCAGAAGCCCAAGATTTTAATAACAAGTAGGAGCCACACAGTTTACCTTGACAACACCCCTTTGCATTCTCTAATTATAATTCTATATAAAGGAAGAAACACTGGTTTAAATAAAAAATTTCATGAAAACAGTTCCATTCATTGTATTCTTCAGACAACAGAGGTATCTCTGACCTGTAATTTCCCAGACTGCAGCTTATGTACATATCAATGAAGATATAATAGCTCTCATTTGGTATTGGCAAAAATTTTCCTCAACTTAATAAGAGATAAGCTCTTAGAATGCAAATACCAGAAATACCAGAAAGTTTGCTTATAGATTTTTTTTCACCCATCTCATACAGTTGTCTAAGGCAGGATGAATAGAACTTAAGCATTACTATGCTGCTTAAGTAGATCTTCATCCAGACTTTCTGACTTCATCTTCCCTTCCCCTCTAAACACACAATGTTCTAAGCAGCATTCAGCTATGCTTGTATATGCACTTGGTACTAATAAGTTTAAAGTAGGAAATGATGGTGATGTGATAGCAAATGAATGTTGGCAAAATGTCAAAGGTCCGGTGTAAAATTTTATGAGCACGCACATTCCAACGTAATGTGGACGAGAGCCATCCACTGTAGTTCATTTTGGCAGAAATACTGCAAAAAATATAATTTTAGCATATATTACAATTCACTTACGGGTGCTTAAAAACACATTTGTCAACCTCCCAAGAAAGGTCAAAGAAACACATGGGCACACCAGATACAAGAGGAACTGGTGCATCCAAAAAGACTGGTTGAAAACCGACACACAGACAGATGCACCAAAGCTTTTGCACAGGTTCCTTAGTGCTGACTGGGGTAAAAGCAAATACAAGTCTGACATTAGGGAAATGTAAGTGAGCATGGCTGTGCTGATGTGACTAGAACTGGAACAGCTGAATCCAAGTGATGAGCAGGCCACTAATCTGCAAATGAATTAAAGACTTTCTCACCAATTCTAAATGTAAGATGTTTGATGCTTTCTGATGGTACATATGTAGGGGCTGTGTTTGTAACCATACCTCAGATGGTATCCTTTTTTTTTTCATAGAATAGCCTAATTGTTCAATTTGTGCACTAAAAAGATGGAGTAGTTCAGTTTGTTGTGTGCTTAATTATGCATAGAATTTGGAAATCTGTTCTTGTAGTGGGAGGCCTGTTTCTTTAACAATGAAGGGACAGAGAAGTGGGGAACTGAGATGAACAGGGTTAGATTATATACCCTGTACAGCAGCACTTCACACAGGCAAAATGTAAGCAGCAAACAAGCAAACTTTGGGGCAGGACAGCACAGGTAGAATCCCCCACGCAGAAAAGAACTTTTACATGATATCTGGGTGAGAGTCATTGATGTCACTGTGGTCTCTTAGGGTCTACTCAGCTCAAAGAGCACCAAGAGGTGCTGTGCAGACACAGGGTTTGTGCCAGCAGGCTGGTGGGCACTCAGGCACTTAGGAAACAGTAAATACTAACTGCATTACAGAATGGCATTGAAATACACCTCTATAACATCTTTATAAATACACATAAGTCTACTATGTATAATATAGGCAATATATAGTGGACACAAAGCAGCAGGGAAAAAAAACACATTAGTGTTGAAAATTTTGTTAAGCCATTTGAGCTGGTGGGTTTTGAAAAGAAGAAATCCTCACATTACCTCATTTCATACTCCTAAGCATGTAGTCGTTGAGAATTAGAAGTTTTCAGGATG
Organism: Neopelma chrysocephalum; assembly: GCF_003984885.1. NCBI lineage: Eukaryota > Metazoa > Chordata > Aves > Passeriformes > Pipridae > Neopelma > Neopelma chrysocephalum. The sequence continues at coordinate 4,552,593 of NW_020897809.1, forward strand.
GATGTAAATAGTCATTATTACAATAATTCTTATTTATATAATCAATTAAAGTTCACAAATGGAAATATGACATTCACCACACTGAGAGATCTGTAGTGTGTAGTATTTCTTGTCCCAAAAAGCACATTCTTTAGTTGGCAAAAAACACCTGACACCTAGAAGAATTGACCTCTTTGAATCTTCATCTCTAGACATTGTTTCATCACAAAGCATTATAATATTTGTGAAAAAGGGGAACCTAGCCAAGGCTTTGAGATCCTCTGCTATAAATTTCAAAACCACCAACTCTCAGACAAAACTCTTTTAAAAAACATATGACATCCCTCAAAGCTCTATCTCTTCCAGGCTCATTAGCAGTAAGTGATAAAAGTCGTTAACAAGGGAGATATTTTTAATGAGCTTGCACAGAGGACTGTGGGTGTCTGCTATCAGCCTGACCCCTTCTTGTGCTCCTTGTGCTCTTGTCTTACCAAAACAGATTTCTTTTGAAGTGTGATTCTCCTCCTTTGGCTTTTGTCATCACTTTATAAGCTGTAATGAAACAAGTAAACTAAAAACCAACAAAAATTCGGCTAATTACCAGCTAAAAACCTTAATTATGGCTGCACAAGAGTCTCCAAACACAACTCAGGTGCCCCAGATAGCAACAGGTAAAGCTGCTTTCACAGCAGAAATCATATAGCATGTGCAAAGACTGTGCAATATCTGCTGCTTGTGACTGCTTAATACCAGGCAAAACCAGCCAACATCCTTCACCCAGGTTTGTGGGACCAGTATTATCTCATATTATCTCTTCAGCAGGAGGAAGCTTTAGCTCAAAAAAAAAAAAGCAAAAGCAAAGATCCTTAAGAATTGTTGTGACTGGAGAGGCCATGAGAAGTGAATGAAACATCCTACTGGATCATACACCCATACATACCATAAACATTGGCTTGTCCACAGGGTTAGCCTCAGGTAGAAGCTAATGGAGAAGACCTCTAATTGTGGAGTGGAAATGTGAAAGTAATACTGATTGTCAAAGATGCCCTGGGAACACTGCCCAAGACACTTAAGAACCACCTCAGTGACTTTTTCATTAGTCTCCAGAGTTTCCAAAAGTCTAGACTTACTATCTTGGAAATGTCAGTATCAGACAAATTTATGGTGAGAAGCAAAGTTCATGAGATAATGGGGGTGGGGAAAAGAGGATGTTGGGGGAGAGAGGAAGAGAGAGAGAGTAAGAAGAGAGAGAGATAGTAAGTCTAGACTTTATTTTTAATATATCTTCCATTTCATGACTTCATCTTGACTTCTAAGGATCTGGTTGAGCTTGAGCTCATGAGCAAATAAATCCATTTCGTAGACAATGGCATCAGCTCATTTGACTATGACACAATTTAATAAAAACAACAAGCCTTGGTTTTATCCAGTTAGACCAGCTAATGGCCAGGGATTCATTGTGATGCATGTATAGCTAATGCCGAACTCAAAAAAAGTATCGATTCAAAGTTGCAGAGAAAGGCTGTAAGAGAGGGTCACACGGAAATGAATGAATATGATGCTAAACTAAAAGAATTTCCTTACGTGTGTCCTTCAGTCAAAGCTGGGACTAAAAGTAATGTAGATGACAGTCCTGCCCAAGGCTCCTTCCATTCTTACCATTCATCAGTCCTTAATTCATGCTTGTGTTGAACCTCAGTTGTTCTGTACATATTGGTTCCTATGCAGCCTGAAAGCAATTACTGCTTAATAAATTTGCCTGTCACCTGATGAACAGGCAGACCAGAATGAGCTTCCAACCTGTCTGGTCAAACAAAGAAGAAAGACAAATCTGAAAACATTAAAGGGCTTAAAAATCCCCTTTGATTGTCATTAACTGATTTGCATCTGGTAAAGGTATCAGAGAGCATAATGTGACAAAACTCAAAGGTTAAGATGTTTGCAGAACAAGAATAATCCTTATGATATAGGCAGGAAATATTTAACTCAGAATAAAGCTTAATGAGGGCAAAATAAAGCCTAGGCATGTGGAAGTGCTCCTCTTTGAGGATATTCTTTATACCAATTACTCTTCAAAGGTATTGCATTAATGTATTTGGCAAAAGATTACAATTAAATCAGATGAATAGTTTCCAATGTTTTTGAATCTAATGTGCTCAAAAATGTTCTTTTGCTCATATTATGAATCTGTCATCCTTGTATTTTATTTTGGCAATTTGTATAGATACTGATTTCAATTATATCAAGAATTTAAAAACAACATTTCAGCCTATTAATCTAGTTTACAACATGATAAATAATCAATTGGCTTTCATTATTGTTTTTTGTTTTCCATGAATATCACATGGGGTGAAAAATTGCCAATAAGTTCCTACTTATTTCCTATTTCTTTCAAAGAGACTTATTTTCTTATTTTTATTATTAAAATTTTTGCCTTAAAGATTAACCATTGCCTTGAACCTTACAGTCTTTCTAAACAATTCTTTTGCCTTGATGTGCTTCTGATATTAGTACAGTATCTGTGGAAACAAGTGGCAGTTGTGGGCAGTTAGGAGATAATGGATGTTTATTCAAAAATGAGAAGAAAATTGTGTCATAGGAGAGACTCATGGGAAAGAACTGTGGACAGGAGGAAAGTTCATCATTCTGTGTTTTCAGACAGAACTAGTTTTTTCAATATCCCTGTCAGAAGAGCTGGAAGAGGACAACTTTTGTGTAAGGGTGCTAAGCAAGGGACAGCCTGGGCTGGGAGAGAGCAGCCTCAGGCAACAGGTGCTGATGGAAGGATCCTTGACAGTTTAGGTCAGGAAGACACTTGTTCCTTCCAGATTATCAAGATTTGCAAATGAAATAACGGCCACAAATAAGTACATTGAACAGGGTTTTTTGGTTAAAGAAAAAGAAAGACATTTAAGTTAAGAATAGGTCACCCTTGTGTTTAACCTTCTGCTCTCAAAACACATAAGTGAATTGATAGGACCTTCTTATTATTCAAAGTTTTTTTGTTTTCTAGAGATTAATATTCATTACCTAACCAATATAATTAGAAAATATCAATATGAAAGGTATGTTACTGACAGTTCAGAACCTTGCTAGACTTGGCCTCCCTTCCCTAGATCCCAGTTACTTTGAATTGCAGTTCTCAGCTTTTTATGTACTCTTGCACTACTTAATGTACTACTTCAACATCTTTCCTTAGTCCATATTTGCATCGCTGTGTTCTTCAGCAACAACTCCTCATTTTGATTTCTATATGTTGTAATTGTTCATAGTTTATTTTTGCTAAAATGAAGGATGACAGAATCACCTTAATGATGACAGAATATACACTCCCTTGTATTACAAAGAATCTAGAGGTAAATTCATATACACAATCAGGATTCTATTCCTCTCATATAATGGCTTTTTGTGCCATTGTCCCAGCAATTACAACAAAAATAAAATAGATATAATATGTCAACTACCAAAATAAAAGAAAAATTTTGTACCTCTCCTTAGTATAAGTGTATTAAATTAGGAAAACAAGATAGACTTGAGTGGAAACAAGGTACCTTTTCTACTCAAATATTGCCATTAATCTGACTCCCTGTAAGTGCTTTGCTCAGAATTAGTGTCAGGAGCCAATACCACAATGCTCCTACTCCCTTTTTCCATCACACTTTTCAGCATTGAGGAACTGTTGCTCATCCCTGGGCTTTGAAGTGCATCCTCAGCCAGAGATCTGCATCCCACCACACATCCTTAAGTAAATTTGTGCCATTTACCCCAACTACTACTATGTGTTGGGACGCTTTTCCCAGGCAGCTGAACGATCACCTGTGTTACCAGCACTAGCAAAGAAAGTTTTTGGAGTCACGAAAACGCGACTGGAGGCAGCATTGTGCAGCAAGGTGCCTAAACTTGCTGCCTGCAGTTATGGAGCATTCCAGTCTGCATGTGGAGCATTCAGCAACCAGCAGGCAGCCTCTTATTGAGATACAGGCCTAACAGAATCGACAAGAGTGAAAAATGATGTCACAGAATGCCTTTTATAACATGGCTAATTTGTTGCAGGCTATAAAGCACGTAGCCATGTAAAAAAGGCAAAACCATACACTGCATATGCTACTAACAACTCTCGTATAAAACATAACAGTATAATAGGAAACCAGATATTCTAATTATTAATAGCTGTAGACATTTCAAACACCAAGGTCTTCCAGTAAAATTGCTGCAAATTTAGAAGAAATGGTATTAAACCATGTCCTCAATGTCTGTTGCTACTCTTCATCCTTTTTTGCTACATAGTCTTTTGGACATTACTGTAGCTCTTTGGTTTTACCTAAGGTAGAGGAGTCTGCATTCCTGTTTAATCACTGTGGCCCGATGTGCCTAACATTGTTTCCTGGGATCTGGAGGGACCAGAAACAGCAGCTCTGTAGGTCACAGGTTAAACTTTCTGTGATACATGCATACATTTCAAGCATTAATCCTGATTTTGATTATCAGGATATTCAAGAACTTCGAGGCTCAGCTGAAAGAAGTGTATTGTCCTATTATAGAAAAGGGGGGACAGGAGGGGGAAGTGTATAGAAAACAGTTTTCTGAAAGGCAGCCTCTCTTCTGCCAGAATAATTTCAAAATACCAGTTGAATTGCAAGCACAATTTCTGTTCCTTGCACCTTTAAGTGAACTTGACTGTGGATTCAAAAAAATGTACCTGTTTATTCTCTGAGGGAAAACTATTTAGAATAAGTGTATGCTTACAATTATGGTAATGCTTAGAAAGCTCAGTTATGAAAGGATTTGGGTTGTTTGGGGTTTTTTTTGTATATAAGTTGCAGAGTAATCTAATGAATTGTGTTGAAAATGTATGATTTTTGCATTCACATCACATTGCCCCGTCTCTGTGCACAAAGTCTCATAAATGTAACCAAGACAGATCAAGTTTCACTGAGAAAATTAGCCTAAGAAAAAAAAGCAGAATTCCCTTCCACTGCCACCCTGCTCCCCCCATACACTCCCAAGAGCAAGACAGAGGAAATGTCAGCTGTACAGAGAAGAAAGAAATTAGGTCCAAACTTGAGATTTCATGCTACATGTAACCACGTATTTAGAAAGAGAGCTTTACATGTGGTGGTATTTATCAACAAAAATATGGCTGTATTTAAATTCACAGAAATTGTGAAACATACTGCCTTTACTTTCTACTTCTCTAAATTTTGTTTTCATATGCAGAAGAATGAAGATTATGTTAAAATAAAATGCTGTAAGAATGAAATATACAGCATGTACTGTGGGAAAGTACTTGGTTTCCTTACAGATGCAACAGCTGGTGTGCATGGCTGAAAAGTGCTTATTTTAATCAGCTGGAAAAATAAAAGAGTTTATGGCATATTTCACGTGAAGACATCTTGAATTTTTCACATTCTTAGTATTCAGTATTTCTTTTAATATTCATAAGTCTTCACTGAAATTGGCACTTTTTATACTAGAAAAGGTTAATTTTTAACTTTCTTTCCCATTCAATGTAATAGACTACTACACAGCAAGGAAGTCAAGATGTCTCTTAAATCCAGCTTCAACTATCCACACATTCCACGTTAAGCTGCAATGCTTAATGTAATATCTGTACAGGACTGGTAAACATTTTTAAAAATGGATTATGTAGCCTAAGGGACGAAACTACAGCATTCAGAAGGTGGTATAATAGGTTTGAAGGATGACTGTGCACTTGAGAGGAGGTAGAAAAACCAAAAGCAAGGAAATTTGTACCACAATTGCCAGAAAATAATGTAGTCACTATGTGAGCACACCCTCTGGCACTCTCTTCTGTCAGGACAGGAGAGAAGTCTACAGTACTGTCATGGTCCACAGGCTACAAATGTTCCCAATGTAGCTTTGTATTCAAAGCTTTTGACAAAAAAGGTCAAAAGCTGTGGTTCACTGAAAGTCTGGGGGCAATAATTCTGTGTTTTAATGACATAAATGACAATAGTTTTTCAACAATAGAAAGAACAGAGAGAGAAGAGAGACAGCAAAAATGGAAAATAAAATTAGTCTTATTTCATTTCCTTTCTACATTACTAGTTGGAATAAAACATTAAACATTGTTCCAAATTCCCTCAGGTGCTTGAACTCACTCTTCAAAATGAAAAGTGTTAATTACCTGCAGCAGTTACGTTCATCGAATATAAACAAGATTTCATTTAGCCTGTCCAACCTCCTCATAACTGTTATGTGACTTTTATTTGGGCAGTGAAGGGATGGCATGCATTTATTATCAAAATACTCAATCCCAAATATGCAAAAAAAAATTCCTCAAGAATCAAAGGAAATCAGATCATTAATACAATACTTGCACCTACGCTTAAAATTCTGTTGCTAAATACTGGCCCAGATATCAAAAAATTCTACAACTACTGCACATGAGACTGCAAACTGCATACAGCACTTCCAGGAGCAATGTAAAAAATCAGTGTCTAGGAAAGATAAAATGTTTCCTACATGATATTAACATTATCATTTAGGATGAGCCAAAAAAATATCCTTTGGCAGGTTGAACTAAACTGCTTGGGAAACTCTAGGATCAAAATATTTACTACATGCAGATGTTATGAACTTACAAACCAAAAAGAAAAACTTCTAATCCTTCCTCCTACACTTATTCTACTGTTTTCCTACCATTCCTACCATTTCATGATGTGCTTGTGATTTTTCACAGGACCTCAAAAGGTTCAGCTCAGCCAGGGAACCAATGGAATAACCTTCTGCTCTCTTGTTCTCCATAATCTCTTTTATCCCCCAGAACACACCTTCCACCACTGACCATGCGTGTCGTCTGCGTGATCCTTTTCTCCTTCAGTGACACCAGCAGCCCGAGTACCACAACTTTGTCTCCAGTGTGATCCCTAAGAGCTAAATTCTGTGGTCCCAATGCAGATTTTTTTTCTTCCTGCTTTCATAACGAAGCCAATAAAAATGGAGGGTCTGCTCATAAAATCAGTTCCACACATACTTGTCTTATGGAGGTGAATAATCCTGCTGATTTCAAAAGAATGACAAATGTGCATGAAGTTCAACATAAGTGTAACTGATTGCAGGCTCGTGGCCTGGATGCTGATCCCAGGATTTGGCTCCAGCAGCACAACCTTATGCAGCTTGTGCTGATAAGTCTTATTTTAATATTAGTAAAGGGGATATGGCACAGAACGTGTCTGTTAAAAGGTTTAAAATACATGTGTATTTTATTTAAGTAACGTTGAATTTCTGGGCAACCTCCCTAAATTCCTTCAGTTTGCTGAACAATTAGAATCAGCTTTGGCATTCTTGTGTAATGACGCAGCGGAGAATTAAATGACAGACCATATGTATATGAAATGTATGTAAATTAATACAAACATGCAGTAAAGTTGGACATATTATAAAAGAAAACATGCAAAAGTATATGCTGTTTTGTGCACACAAGGTTCAACACTGTGGTAAAAATCCTGCTGTGCTTGTCTATGAATTCATCCTAATTTGCCCCATCTATAGAACAGACAAATGTTTAAAACTTTTTAAACCCCTCTTTTTCAAAGAAAGTGCACATCTGTTCACCAAGTCTGACCTGAATTTGCACACTATATTGCATCCTTCAAAACATTTTTTCGAAACAAATTTTGATTTTTCAACAAAAATGTTCCTAATTATCCCCATATAAAGATAATTTTTATACACTATATGATACTGAAGCCCAAACTAGTAACAGATACAGAAAGGAAGCAGACCTCTCTTATCTGTGAACCCAGCCACTTTTCTACAAGGGTTTGAAAGCCACACAGAGGCACTTGTGCATGCAGTCAGGGGCAGTGCTTAGATACAACATTTTAGTCATGGTGTTACCCACATAGAACCCTTCACTTACAGAATGTCACAAGTATTTTAACACCCTCAGCAAGATGTCACACTGCTTACAAAGCAATCTCTCAGAAGTACAGGCAAACCAGATGATTAGCTTTCCATCATTTCGCTGGTGTTATTTTCCTGACATTCACGTGGACACTTGACCCGGGGGCTGGTGTGATCCCAGGGGGAACAGCATGACACACAGACCTGCCTCACATCAAGGGGGTCCTGGCAAGGGGAAGCAAAACTTGCATTTTCCTGCTGTTGCTCCACGAGCAAAAGCCAGCTGCAGCAACTGTCCAGCTTTTCCTGAAGGCAACAGCCTGAGAAAATCCTACACTTGCAGCAATGCTGATAATGCTCAGAAGGAGAGAGGAGAGACAGACTGTCACTAGTACAGCTGAGCCAGGGCACAGGGCAGGGATGGGTCCAGCTGTGCAGGGACCAGCAGAGATGCAGCCCAAGTATGACAGCTCAGAGTAGGCACCACCTGAGCTCCCAAATTCCAGCCCAGGGTCAGGAGTGCAGGAGCCCTGCTCCCCTTGCAGCCCTGCTCCCCTGGAGTCTGCGATTTGCAAGTCACATCAGAGTTTCTGAAACTGGCACAATACCATTTTTTGTATGGGCGGCTGTTTTTGGAAACAAGAATGAAACTATTGTATTTGCAACTGCATAGCTTACTGTTGGTTATCTTTTTACAGAAATAATAAAAGCTTTGCCTTCATGCACGGTGAATTTTGAAACACGTCAGTAGTTTAGCATAGAACTGGAAAAAAAATTAGGAAGTTAACCTGCACTCTGAGAGAAACCACTAATCTGGAAGAAGAAAAGAGCACAGCAGATTTTGGAAACATTTTCCAAAATACTTCAGGCCAAAATTTCCACAGGGTTTCTGAACCATGATCATAGCATTTATGCATGTATGATGACTTATTACAGATTTCCATCAAGCCTAAGGCATTTAGTTTCTTAATTTGTTACATATCATAACAAGGAGAAAGTGAAAATAGTTTGTAATGACCACCAATGAAGAAGATTTGTAAAATATAGACCACATTGATCCATGACAATAAGGAACAAGCAATTATCTCTCAAAATGATGTGCTCAAAAACCCTCTCCAAAAGCAGCAGTGATTTATCATTAAAGAATGGAAATGTTACAATAAAAGCCCACCTCTATTCATCCATCTGCCTATACATCAATTAGGAAAAGAACTATCCTGTATGGTCCACAATCTAGTAAACACCTGCTAAAATAAATTTTAGAGAATACTTCTACAGTAATTTACTACAGTTGTTACCATGTTACAATTAATTGCTAGTTATCTTTGCAACAGGAGAAAGTGCTAACAAAGCCCCACAAAAAACCAGAACCAAACAAAACCGAAACAAAACAAAAAAACCCATAACCAAAAACCAGATATTAACATTGGTTGAACCTACCAGCAAAAGCAATCATCCTTATTGTGGAAAATTAATCATCACTGTGGACAATCTTAAGTAAGGAACATTTCCAATGGTTTTTGGTTAACTAATGTAATCTCGAATTAATTTGTATTTGCTCTTTGCATACCATGAACTGGTCCAAGCTCTCATTTGCTACTGCAATTTCCAACTGGTCTCAAAATCAGAACAGGCTTCTTGAATTTATGAGTGTCAGTTAGGAGGCTGGACAGCTTCCAGGACACAAGATATGAACGTGACCCTCTGATCTGCAGGCAGCAGTTCAATATTTCTCAAGGAAAGAGTTTTTGGAGTGTTCAGTAGGAACTGAATCTTGCATATACTGAACACAGCCCTCTCTGCCCCCCAAACGCTCCCCAAAACAGCACAGTTTGCATCCATTTGTTCACAGTTGTACAGGAACTGGGAAATTTAGCTGACATCTGAAAATTATCTGGTAATAATGCATAGAATATCTAATAATGGACCTGGTTCTTGTTTCAGAGTTTTTTATATCCATTCAAATGAAAGTTGAATTGTAGAGCCAAAAGAAAAGATATCACACTCATATCCAAACCATAATACTAAGAATTCCGCGGTTTTTCCAACAATGATTTAGTAGGTCATGTACCCAGCAGCAATTTTTCTACAAAAAAAACTTGTTTCTGTGTGCTAAGTGGATTGGTGACAACAAAAGCAAAACTGGTCACAGATTTTGCTGTAAAACTATTCAGTTTACCAAAAAGGTAGGGAAAACTACTGATTTTTCTTTTCGAAAGTATTTTCCTAACAAAGTACTAAACCAAAATATAGTTCTTTTTGACTTTTATAAAAAAAAAAAAGCCAAGTAGATTTTAAGCATGGAGCTTTATTCCTTAGCCAGATGCTACAGATATACAGATGATCACTGAAGAAAAAAATCCACTAATGGCAGATTCTTCTATCACAGATATATGTCACTGCAGATTTATCAGTTTAATTATGGCATCCCAGAATGCCTAGGCAGCTGTTTTTGTTATTAACTATGCATCCTGTGGTAGTGCTAAGTTAAAAGCTTTCAGAAGAATGCCATGTAGCCCTTTGCTCACTGTTCAGCAGCTCCATCTCCAGAGCAGAGCAGAGCTGTTGCTGTATTTGACAGGGCGCTTACTGGGAGTCACACATGACTGAGCTTTGATATTTATGCTGTGCACTTTTACCCAGAAAGAAAGAATGCAACTCATGTACCAGTTAATTTCCTGTATTCTGTAATTTAGATATTCTCTTAATGCTTAGTTTCATACTATAATATTAATCATTACTAATTGATTTATGATGAACTAAAAAAATTAGTTTCTTAGCTTCAAGATACTTCAGATTTGCCACTAGGTATTTCCAGATCTTTTGTTTTCAAACTGAGGATATGGAGCAGAAATACAGACTATAAATTGAAAACAGATAATAAGTGCTTTTCTTGTGAATGACACAAAAGCAGGGAAGGATTTAGATGGCTTTGTGATTGGCATTGTTTCAGTGCTTCAATAATTCATTCCTTGTTTCATATACATTTAAGATGCCAAATAATATTTTTTAGAGGCTGATTATGCACAATGTTTTTAACTGTATATTCCAAAGTTATGTTGTGAATGGATTTAATAATTCAGTAAGTGTAACCAAGTAATTTTGCAACCTCAGCCAACCTCAATTACTATACTCTGTATTACTCCCAAACCTTAAAATACACATAAGCTAAACAGAAACTCAACATTAAACACAAATAAATGCATTTAATACATGGATATTCTATATCAAACACCTTTATAAATATTAAGTAAAAATTATACATCAAGTTTTCCATTGCTGATAGATTCTAATTAATTGATGATCCAGACTCTAGAGAGCCCTTTAAAGCTTCATTCATATTTCTTTATTAAAACATATGCAATCTCTGGATCCTCATTACAGGCTCATATTAAACCTTATGTACAATGGAGGATAACGTCATATAAAATAAACCCTCTTTGGGGTATTATTGAGATCCATTTTTTATAACCTACTCGTATTTAAGATACGCAAGTTAAATGACTTAGTCTGACTGATCAAACATGTCTGCACATTCTGTATTGAATAAATACTCATTACTGAAAATTTTGCTTAAAATGACACAGTACCAAACAGTTACTCAAATAGTTATGTTCTTACAAACTGGTAGACCTGCAGCACATGCAAATATTTAGAGTATGTAAGTCCTCCTACCACTATCATCAGTCTACTTACCAATGTGTCAGCCTTTCCTAGTATCTTTATAACCTGAATTTACTAGAAGTATAACAATGGTACATAGAAAATGACTCCATGACTTTGCTTTTAAAGAACCTGAGTGTCCCAGAGTAATAATTGTCTGGAAGAAGAGCAGATAGTATCTTTGACTAGTACCCCGTTTCATACTCTTAGACACTGTTACCAAATTCAAATTGTAGCTACCATTTAAACCTTGATTTTATAGTCAGGTCATGAGGAGTATAATATTGTCTGGAAGATACAAGGTTTCAGTGATCAGAGATATTCCTATATGGGTGTATATGTATGAAATGGACTCTGTAAGTTCTCTATAGGAATGGTCAATCTCTCAATACAAGGAAGTTCTGAATAAATAACAGAAAGCAAAACCAGAAAAATAGAGACATATAGATTAAAAAAATTGTACATAAGCACAGTCAACAACAGGGGAAAAAAATTAAATACTAGGAAATTTGAATATCTTACAAAAATCACTACAGGACAAGTTCTGGATTAGACATCTAGACACTACGATTCAATAAAACAACAGTTGTCAAACTGGTAGCAGACATGTCAGCTATTTCCTGTCCACTGTTGTCCATTATGGGAATAAGTTTACCAGATTACTAAATCTGTGTGAAAAATGCTCTAAATAAGGAATTCTAGTGAAGATCTTTTCCCTCCCCCCCCGCCAGCCCCAATCCCCCCCCCCTTTGTTATTTACATTAAAATAAGGCCCAGAGGCTCTAAACAGGATTGGAACCCAGAAACAAGTTTTGACAGATCTTTGCACAGTAGTGTCTAAGCTTGCTTAATAAAATGAATGTGTCTGTATACACACACACAAACACACAAACACAAATCACCCTTGCTTACTACGCATACAAACATACAAACCGTATTTACTTCAAACCCATGATTTTACAATTTCAGGATCATAAATACTATATATATTTGCATCATATACAATGAAATGATCTCTTGGTCCATAAGTGGGCTGAGTAGACACTTCTTTTATATAAAAAGCAACCTAACACATAATTGCTTGAGATCTGCTATTTTTGTAGGCAAACTCCATAGTACTCACAGAAATAGATGTCATATACATTTTAGTATTAATCATTTTTCTCACACTTTTCTATAAATTCATAATATACAAAGAAAAAAACAAGTTATACTTATTTGTTCATTATCTGATCAGTATTTTGAACATGGGATAAAGCAGACATATTTTTCTTCTACTTTCTAATTTCTTAGCTACTGTAGCAAATAATTGATCAAGACTAGGGTAAAAATACTTTAAGTAGGATTTTTCCTTATACTTCATGTTCAAAGACATGAACATGTGGTTTCAAAGTAGCTCTGTTAACTAGGCAAGTAAGAATGCTCTTCATCTCTGTCCAGAATTACAGAGTATTATGTTATGCTGTGGCTATCAAATCCATGGATATTCTTAGCCTGGACACACAACTCACTCTGTAGATCACTTTGCACCTTGTGACAATTTAAGTTTTATATCTATGTCTGCAATCTGAAGGGGAAGGAAGGCAGAAAGATAGATCTGTAATACACCTTAGTTACATATGAGACCTCTGTTAATTAGGTCTTCCTTGATCATCATTCTTTAATTGGTATTTTTCTAATATCAGGAAGAGTCGCCTAATGTTTAGGTTTCTGCTGCTGCATCAAAAAGCCACTGATAATGCACAGCCCTATGCCAGTAGGGCAGCATATATTGAAAACAGAATTATTTCTTGTTTTAAAAACAAAGACTAAGCAATGAAGTATTTACAGTGTCAGAAATGAAAAAAAAAAAAGGGGAAAAAAAGAAGTGGGGGGAAAAAAAAAAAAAGCTGTTTCTGAATAGATAAATGTTCCCCAGCCAAATGGAAGACAGAAAAATAAAAGAGGACTGTACCACTGGGAAGACTGAGAGCCCAAATGACTCTGAAACACGGCGAAGAAAGCAACGAAAGGGACAGCAGAGAAGCATTTTTCTCTGTCTATCTGTAATTTTCACACGTGTCACAAGTAAATGGCACATGTTTAAGAAATTCCTCAGTGCAGCCTATGAGGCCACAGTTATAAGAGCCATACCATGGAATCAACTACACTGCCAGCAGAGAACAGGTCTGGAGACAGAATGCATAACTACTGGAGATACCAAGGAAATTCAGAGCTCGACGTAATGCCGTGTATGACATACCAGAAATGCATTCAAGAGGCCAGATTTAGTAGAGAGGGTCTGTGAGCTTTTTCTTTCAGTGGAGCTGAGGAGGACATGGATGTTTAGTGCTGTGTTGTGCCTTGCCATCAGCGATGAGAAAAATCTGGGTAAGACACCAACTGTTGTGATTCCATAGGTTCCTGGACAGAATATTCCAAGATATTAAAAAATACCTGCACACATTCTTTTTCTGTTTTAAGATGAATACTGTAAGATTTTCAGAGTTACAATACACCTCAAGCTTCCATAAGCTTTCTGTACGGTTTTTGTTTGGGGTGTCTTGGTAGTACAAGGACTAAGAAAATAAATGTAAAACACCTTAAGATCTGTTTCCTCCTTTCTGTCTCTAGTTCTTTTCAAAGTTGTTTTTTTTCTAATCTTGTAATATTTGCCTCATGCTCCTTTTCCAGCCTGAAGAGCTATATCTACTGGAAGAGCTTACCTGCTAATATTCTCAATTATTATTTAAAAAAAAAAACCTACAGAATTCAAAACAATATGGTTCAACTAGGTACTAATGCATTTATTTATGCATTCCTACATTCTTTTCAAGCAAAATCTGATTTGGCCCTACATCTTATACATCTTCTAGATAAAGAGGGCATTATTAAAAAAAAAAAAAAAGGGTTCATGTTCAGGCATAAGCCAAATGCAGCTTGGTGAATGTGACAACAGTTCTTATCTACACATAAATAAATCAAGGCTGTATTTGCTCCATACAGTTTTAAGGGTTTTCTGACAATATGAGTTAAATTGCTTCTGTTAAATGTTCAGGTAAGACAAGAAACCTTCTCTCCTTAATTCTATTTTATGCTGAATGACATTAACTTACTGACTTTGATTGCTGTACCTTTGTTATTCAAGATAAATATTTTTAGATATTCACACTCAGAATGTTTTCTAAATAAATTTATCTAGCACTACACTTTCATTCAACAAAAACAAAAGTACTAGTGATTAGAAGATCATGAACTAGCCAATACAACTGTTTGCCTGAACATCTACACATCTTTAATAGAGAAAGAAAGAATGAGGGCAGGAAGGAACATTTTCTGGTTATCTAGAACTGGATATATTTAAACTCAAGGGTTGTTTAATAGGTTCTCAGGCTTTGATTTATTTCAAATTGAAGGGATTCTGTCCCACATCAAAGATGTCTGTTAAAGAAAAAAAACAGGTTCCTGTCTTACAAACCAAAAAACCACACACAACTTTTGGCTGAACACATAATTTTCAATTTAGGAGCAGGTGACAGTAAGATATCTCCCAAGGGGAAGGTATTTAGACTTTTACGGAACTAAAGAACCCTGTTATGATGAAAGCCGGACATTCCTCAGTGCTGGGATCTAATGACAACATCAGAGTTTTACTAAATTTTGAGACTGTCAATTTAAGAGTTTTACAAGAACCATTTAACATTCATCATCACTTTCTGCAAGTTATTTTTAGATGGGAAATAGTTACATAAAGCAAACAATCCTTGCATATAGTAAGAAAAAAATGCACAAACTTCTTAAGATGCATGCACGTTTAAGAATGATGCCTCTCTGCAATAACCTGTCAGCAATAATGGGTTCCCATAAACAGGAAACGGTATTATAAAAATAGGAACAGATTATTATCATCTCTGATGACAGAAACTACATACTTTCTTTTTCCTGATTATGTTCAGTGCAAAGTCCATCAGGTCGAGCACTTTCAAAGACCAAATAACAGGAAATTGTAAGGTCAGAAGAGAACAGTGAAAGTTCCTGTAACACAACTGTTACAGAAGCATGTGCCATTGGAGATCAGTAGGAAAAGGCGGAAGAAGCAGGAGCAAATGATGTAACCCGGGACAGTCAGCTTCTAAGTCTGGAAAAAAAAGAGTTTGAAGACCCTGCAGGTTACTAATGAGGAAAGAAGGGAAAAGGGGCTGGAGATAGGCTTGTAAATATATCAAATGAACCTGAAAGCCTGGAAGGAATATTGCAGCTGGAAAAGGCTGTAAAGAGAAAGGAGATCACAGCAGAAAGGATCACATAGGAGGATGAAGAATCACTAGAGGCCCTAAAAAAGGAGACATTGAAATGCTGGATGCAAAATATTACAAGAGCAAATCTGGGAAAATAAGGATAAGGTGCTTCCTTGCATTAGGAAACCAAAGTTGAATTTGATGCAAGTGTTGAGATATTAGCATCTGGAATATTGCAACATTTGTCATTAAGATAATTTCTGTTAATGACATGAGTGACATTTTCTTTGATGGGAGTGGTTGACAGAAGACAAGCTCTAGGTGTTCAAGAAGAAAGCTGAAAGATAAATTTGGGGAGATACCATGGTTCAGAATTTCTTGGATGTCAAGAATGTAGAAATTATGAAAAGGACAATCAAAACTGATATTCTTGTTTGCCCTATTATGCCTGGAACAGGGTGTTTCTATACTTTAGAACTAGGCCTTACAAATCTTACAGGTTCTAAATGGCATGAAAATTAGTTAAAACAGACAGATCAGTTTTAGGAACATATGCTAACTTTTAAATATGCCTTTAACTGCCTATACAAACCATTGGTATAAGAGAAATTGCCCTTGTCTGTTTTGCAAAACACCGTTTCCAGAAGTGAAGCTTGTTCCTGTTGAAACACAATTAAATATTTGTGTTCAGATGATGAATTCACTTGTTTGTTCTAAACATTCATTATTTTGGATTCTACATCTACAAGAAAAACAAATTTGCACAAAGGTTTATCACTGTACCATTTCATTAGTGCACAGAAAACTGAAACTGTTGGAAATGTGCAACTGCGCCTTGTGCAACAAAAGCCTATTTATAAATTATGACTCTGTACACAATATGCCTTGGGGATTGTTCCTGTTCTAATCAAATACTTCTGCAAATTTGTTGCCAAGAACTGATAAAGTATTTACCTGTAATAGTTAGGTGAAAAAATGATACCATCAGGTAAAATATATTTTCACATATACTTTGGATGGTTTATTCACTCACTAGCCAGCTTCTAAAGGTTCCACAAAAAATTAAATCACATAGCTTAAATATTTGTCTGCAAATAACACTGGTTAAATAACTCTGCAACATCTGGTTTCCTTTTCTGTTTGCTATTTGAGTGCTTTCTCTGAGTATAATTAATCCTTATAAAATGGGAATAAAGCAAGTTATTGTCTTCTGGAAACTGATGAAGTACATTACAACTACAGACAAAGGGACTGTACTTCATTCTGCACAGCAGAGTTAAGATGCCCACAAAGAGAAAAAAAAATGTTTATGTTCATATGAAAATGGTACTTGGAGCTCAAAGGCCTAGATTCACTTAACAAATTTAGTAAATGGAAGTACTTAGACTAACCACATAGCTGAGGAGGAGAATTTTAGACAGACAGTTTGAAGACTTGGAAAATAAAAGCACAGAGAGACATGACAGGACAGTTTCTGTCTGTCTTGATTTTCCAGGGCTCTGTGCCAACACAGACTGAATTTGTGGGCCAGTACAGATAATCAAAGTGAGGAAAAAGAACCAATGTGTGAATGGTGCTTCTATGGGAGCTGTGGCAACATACACAAGTATTTGCATGCTCATGACAGTATTGATCAAAGACCAAAAAAAGGTTTTGTCCTCCCTGTATCCATCAGTCTGCACAGTAGAACAAAGCCACACTCCTAAGAAATCATCTTTGAATTGAGGATTCATTACTATAACACTTCAACCACCAGAGCTTGAAAGGGTAGCTCCAAACCAAGCTGTTCAAAAAACTCTACACCAAAAAAAGTCTTTATTATGCTAATTACAGAAGGCAAAACTAACATATCGCAATCTTTCTTTTAGAAATCAATAAAGCTTTTGCCATTGATTTCCATGAGCATAGGTTTAACATAAAAAGGTCAACAACAGCCACTGAATCTTGTGAAAAATACTGTTCTACTCTCTTGTTTCTGTCACCTAAAAAAAAAGCAGCAATACTAAATTGAGCTACATTTAGTCTGTACCACTGGTCCAGTTCAGGTACTTGGTCTACACCTAAAAATAAATTAAAATAAAGGGAGCATTTTTTTTCTTTAAATCAGTTCTGTGACCTCATCAAAATCAACAAAGGAGATTCATTTTGATCAGTGAATTAAATGTATCTATAATGCATAATAAAATATTATCTACTTTCCATTTCTGTTTTGAGGCTTGATCTGATTTTGCCTTGTAAACGCAAAATGTTATATTTATAACTTTCCTTGTTCACAGAAGACACCTTTTATAATCAAAGCTTATTTTACATTTTAACAAGGTATTACCCAGAAAAGGTTTCAGACTTTACCGAAGAGGCTGGTCCAAACCCTCAGCTCCTATACAAGCTACAGCTTGAACCACAAACTCCAAAACATAAGACAAGAGCTTGTCTTTTCTCAAGAAAGTCTAAGCAGGACTGTGCCTTAGGATGCAACCTTCAGTATCCCTCAGTATTTTAAAGTGTACAATATATATGAAAGAAGAGTGAGGGATACACATAGGAGTCACACAGTCATAACATTGTAAAGCACAAATGTCCACTATCCATTGTTTTCAGTTTAATAAAACTTTATTTTTACAACTGTCTTAAGAGTAGGATCTAGGCCTGCTGCATAACTAGACGTGGATTGAACTTTGCTTGCATGGATCAAATTAAAACCATGAATTTGCATTACCAGTTTCACCAAAATTAATTAAGTACTCTAGGTATGCCACATTACACAGTTTCCAAAAATCAGTTTGCTGAAGGAAATCTTCCCAGTGAAAACATCAGTTGTGTATTTTTCAATACGCTTCAAATTTCTGCATTTTTCTGCATCTTTGTTATGAAACTATCTTTCATATTATTCCCGCTTTTATTTTGTTTGGTGTTTGTTTTTAAGTAGAGTCATAAATGTATTTCCATTTCATGCTATTCCCTGTTAGGAATAAAATGATGGTACTTCCAAGAAAGAAAATTACCAGGGAATCTGTTCTGCATTTGTAGGCAGGAGTGAGGCACTTTGAATGGAGAAGAAGAATTAAATTAGCCCCAGATATAGGGGCTGAATACTAGCCATGTGTTTTTGAAGTGAGTGTCTGCAAACCCTTTCCTATAGATCCTTTAGAGTCTGAACTTTATAACAATATAGGTATAATCTGGTAAAAAGTTTGCTGCCCTACAGCAAGCACCAAACACTTTTTTTTCTCTCTTCCAAAGGGACCACTGGTCTTTGAATAAAATATTCTTACCTTCCCCCACAGCCACCAGTTTAGAATGAAAGCATATTCCATGTTTAAGATTCTATATTTACTTAGTTTAAATATTTATGGGTGAGATGTATATACAATATTGAATAAAACAGAAACCAGATTCATTCCTTAATGAGTGGGAAAGACTAGACTTCATATGGGGCAAAAAGTAATGTTAGAAATTGTCACTACTTCTTTCAAGTCAGCAGCCACAAGAAATGTTGTCTTCTCAACTACTGTACAGAATAACAAAACCAAAAGGAAGTGTTATTAGTTTTTCTTCTACATTATCAGATTTTTATGACAAAGGTTAGAATGTTCAAAAATGTGTTTAAATTTATTCAGCTGTTCTCATAGTTTCATGTTTCACTGGGCTGCTACACTGCATTATGTTCCCATATGACTGGATTAAAGCTATCTAACAGGCTGGTGAAGTTATTAGTCCAGCAACTGAATACTTGCTCAGAACTTTCTTCAGCAAGTATTGACAAGCTGCAAAAGTCATATTGAATTTAGTTGGGTTTTTTTTGTTTGTTTGGGGGTCATTGTTGTTTAAAAAAAAAAAAAACAAAAACAAAAACAAAAACACAACAAAAACGGGCCACTAATGGCATTTAACAGATCAGCACTCCCAAAGACTGCTCTTCATCCAAAGATACTGATATACTAAAAATGGTGTGTAACCCAGTTGTAGGGAGATTGGACAGCCCAAGGGAGAGGTAATGGGATACAGAGACTTTAACCTTTAGGTCATCAATTTAAATTCAGCTCAAGTTGATCATGACCAACATTCCCACGTGATGAATGTTTGTTAGCCTGTGTAAAGGAATAGACACAATAAATATTGGTGGACACATTACCAAGGTAACTGATCCCTTTTGGTAATCCCAGAAGAATACCTACACTCTGACAGGCCACAAAACAATCCTGATTCCTCTAGTTTCATGGAATCCATCACTGACTGCATACTACAAAACAATGTCTCAACCACTGTCAAATTACTTTTCACAGGTTTTGGAATATTTTTTTCGGTAAGTGGACATTTCAAGTAGAAGCATCTTCCACAGTGATCACCACTGAGTTCAGCTTGTCATAATAAAGTATAGTGTGCAAAAACACAGAGAGAAGACTATATTGAAAAATGCCCTTACATTCATTGCTGTTATATCCCCAGTACTACTTCTAGGCAGATTTGGTTGAACTGTTAAAAGTATGGATATAGGAAAAACAGAAAAACCTGAGACAGCTGACAGGAATAACCAGAGGCATGGAAAGACAGTTCTATATGGAGTCTGAGATTGAGATTTGGTTTAGAGTCCAGATTAACAAATGTTGCCTGGTATGAATATATAAAATAATGATTATTACAGGCATTTCTTCAGAGCCTGGGGGTTACAAATAAAGCTAAGCACAAAGGTTCTTTCCTAGCCTATAAGAATTCTGAAGATTTCAGAAAGGTCTTGTTAGTATTAGGACAAATCCTTTCACAATTTTCACAAAAGCAGAGATACCCAACCTATTACAGACAATAGTCCAGTGGTAAAGACAGTTGCCTTGGATGCATTAGATATTCAGCTGGATTTAAGTCTCTATTCAGCTGGATTCAGAAAAGGAAATTGAACCAAAGTCACATGTCTTAAAGGATAATGCCCTAACTATTAGGCTCTGGGTATTGTAATGCAGATTTCTCTCAAGGTTTCTTGTTGAGCAGTTCCATTTCCAATAAATTAGTTATTTGCTATTTGAAATTAAAGTTTTCTAAAGGAAATTTCTTTAAACTACCCTTGACATGAGAGAAGTTTGATAAAGCAACTGTTTCTATCAAAAACACTGTTAACTTGAAAATTTCTCTATTAGTTTCAGTATTTCCAAGAGCAAATATAAAAAAATTCACACACTTGTAAACAAGCTTTTTTCTTTCCAGCAACACTAAAGAGGAGACAGCAAGACCATGCCATGTGATCTTTTCCTGTTCAAGATACCGAATGATTTGAGGCTGGGGAATCATTGCTACTAATCATCCACCAATGAACCTCTTCTATAAAAGAATTAAAATATATAATAAAATTTAAAGTTTTTTCATTTAAAATTGATTGAGGGAAAACACAACAGCATTCATACTTTTTCTTTTTTTTTTTCCTAACTGACAATGAAGTTGACAATTTTTATAGCTGGGAGGATAAGGCCTTTAACTAATATATGAGTCATATTTACTGTGATTTACTTTTACCCTTCCAATCTGTAATCTTGAAACTATGCTGTTCCCAAATGAAATAGTAATTTTCATGTGATTTGAACTACAAGTCTGCTATAGCTGGGCTCATGTTTGACTATTATCTGACTCCATCAAGATGCCTATTGATCACAACTTTTAATTACTGTAACTATCTCATGCAGGGCTTCCCAAATTACACTGATTCAAATCTGCTAGAATCATGTAATATGGTTTATTCATAGTTATACAAAATCTATTCAGTTTTGGAGACCTTTACTCACCTCCCAAGTTTACCACTCTATCAACTCATAGTTTTCTGTAGAAATGTTTGTTTTCTCCACTGTCCTACTCAATTTTTCCATTCTGGTTTTCATTCAGTATTCTCTAGCCTTCTCTGCCATTACGTGGGTTATTACAGTGGTTTTTTAGTTATTTAGCCCAAATTCATCACACTGGTACCTAAGGACCTGCTTTAACATACTAACAAACACTTTAAAGCAATTTATTCAACACCGTGCTAAGAAGCTCCCTACACGAGTAGGTGCCCATGCACACAAAATCATTAATATGACGTTGATTTAAAATCTTTATCAACTTCTGTTCATTGTGGAAGGAGAGAGAATGTTAAATTGTGCAAATGGTAGCCCTTCTAAAGCCAGATTACGAGACAGGGAATGTGCACGGAAACATAAATGCTGCCAAATGAACTGCACCTAAACCTCCTCAATGGACAACTAGGACACAGACTGCACCCTTCTACTTCTGAGTGCTATCCTACTATATATCAACTTTCATTGCAATGACACTAAAGAGGCAGAAAAAGACTTGTCTTTAAAAACCAGCAGCCTGTCGCCACCATCACTCCAATTTACCATATTACAAAGCAGCAATAGTTGACATTTGGATACCAAACTAGGTGATACATCTACTGCCAGAAAAGCAACGGGTAATGAAGCACATTATTCCTCCAGTGTTTTAAACAGGTAGAAACAATAATAAAAGAATTGCCAAGGAAATCCACTGTTCTATTTTTATGCTGTCTGTAGCTCTTCAGACTAAAAATAATTCACAGATGTCATTTTGAAAATTAGCATTTCTATTAAAAAGAAAACCAGACTCATCCTAGTTGATCTCAGACATTGGCTTACTCACCAGAATATTCCACTGAGGCAGATAAATGCATTTGCATGAACAAGGACCTGCACTGCAGGACTTCATAAAAAACACACATGTGGCAAAAAAAAAAAAAAGAAAAAGAGTCTAGGAATTAAGTCAGCAATTTTGACAAATATTTGTGTTATAACTGCAATGCAGTTAATTTAGTTAACTATTCCTGAGATCAGATCTAACAGACACTGCTTTACAGAATTGCTTGAACAGCATTAACACATTTAAAGCAATTTCACTTTTTAAAGCTTCAAAACACAAACTGTGTTTGTCTATGGTTCATAACTGTCAATGCACTTTTGAACCACAAATTCTTCCTGTCATCTTGTTTAATTACCACACATTCTTTAAAACTTAACTTATGTTTGAAAAACAGATTCATAAAAATCTCTCAGTTCTACATTCAAAGGAGCTGTTAAATTAAAATAAACTAATTACAAGCCTAAAAATATGGGAATTCAAAATGGGTCATGAGGAGAATTTAGGCATGTCTAGCCAAAATGGTGATCCTGAAGGCCCTTACCTCATCCTGGAGATGTCTATTCTCTAAAAACAATACAATTTTTGATGGTAAGATGGGCCAGACCCAGCAGCTGCATCTATGTGATGGCCAGAGTTTACTGGCCTGGCCAGGGCAGAGCATCTCACTGCTCAGCTTATGTTTAAGCCTGACAGGGAGCTAGAAATGAAACCCACCCCTGCACAGATGATCTGAGGAGTTTGATCCACCAGGTGCTCCCAAAGCCAGCCTAAGCCAGCCTAATAAACACCAACCAGGTGGGTTTCCTACAGAATTCTTCAGGTGCTATTTCTTTCTAAAATGGTACATGAACAGTCAGTCACAGTCTAGCAGCAGCACTACTCATCCCAGGACCCAAACCCCCAGGTCCCTTTCCTTCTTTGGTCTAGGACTCAAGAGCAGTGTCTTTAGCGGAATGTTCCAGTCAGTCGGCTGCAGGCTGTGGTAAATGCTGGGACAAAGGTAGGGATATATTAACGTTCTCCTATTGAAGCTCTATCATTGTACAGAAAATAATTCAAGATTCAGTGGGCCAGAGAAAGAACACAAGAGGGAGCAAGAGTCTGTAGCCTAGTGATCTGAGGACTCAGCTGGGAAAAGGAGTCCTGGGTTCTGGCCTTTGCTCCATAGAAGGTTCATGCAATTTATCTAACAGCCTTTCCATAATGTAAGTCTTAGCTTGAATGTGGCCATGTTTTCCTTCCTGATCCAAGTCTATAAATAACCTTTTGTATAATCACATTTATCAATTTGAATATTGCAAACATCAACTTATCTATTGCATGCTTTTAATGCTAAATTTTAAATAGAGAACATCAATAAAACTGAAATTGGCCAAAAACCTGAAAGCTTATTTCATATTCATCTTCCTTTATAAATACATAGAATACAAGAACTTACTTGTGATCAGGTTAAAAATACTATCAAAATGCAAATACATGTTTTTACCTGTGTCAATAATGGTGCTTCGAATCACTACATTGGAATTAGCTTTTTCACCTCATCTTTCTCAGGATGTGGTAAGATCTTCAAAAAGTTGCAATAATAGTAATAGCCTTCTAACATCTTTATTCTTCTCAGTTTCTGATTCTCACTTAATGGTATTTTCATTTGCTGGTTCTCATTCCCTAGCACAACAGTGCAATGTCATGCAGGCGACTTTAAATCCAAGCAGGGTTACCCTGAAATTCCCACTCCAACAATTTCATGGACATATTTCTGGTTTTGCTAAACATTCCATTCATAATAGCTTCATTTTGGGCCTAAGCCTACATAACAGGGTCCCTTTAAATAATATTCCATGCCTTGAAAAATATTACAAAAACTGTTATATCAAGGCAAGTTATGCAACAGCTCTCTATGGTTTTAGCATATTTACTCTGTCACGCCATATGTGAGACTGCAGCCTCCACAACAAAACCTTTACACACTGAAGTCATTATCTCTGTGAAGTCTGCAACTGGCATTTAAAACTTATTGATGGCCTGGGTATTGGTGGCTCAGTAGGCAGCACTCTTGCCGGAGGCCCAGGAGGTCAGAGGTTCACATTCTGCTCAAAGAACAAGTTGGACATATTCCAGGTTTGTGTGTGGGCTGTGCTAGACTCCTAAAGGGGCAGTCCTTAGGACAGTAAGCGAAACCTTGGCTTTTGGGGATATCAAAGTCTTCTTGGAAATGGAAGAGGAAGAGTAAAAAGTGAGTTTAACAAGTGAATGAAACTGAGTGCATTTGCTGGGGACCTGGATTTAGTTGTGTGCTAAACAGGGAATGCTACAACTACAGCACACTGAACAGTTTTAAACAAGCCATTTTAGTCTCTGTGGCCAGTATATGCTCAAGAGAGAGGTACAGACTGCCAGGCATGTTCAGTATTAGCTACCTTCCTTAACAGCAGAGTGACTTTGGATTCACACCACGGAACTGTGACAAATGCACATGTAGTTTCAGTGAGTGAGCAGTTTAAACAAAAATGTTTTAACACTGGTAAAACTTCAGAGCATACTATATAATTAAGGAAAAAAAATCTTCAGCCAAATATCCAAGTCAATACTAGCAACATACATAGAGAATAATATAAATTGAGATTCAACCTGCTCTGGTGTTAAACTTTGATACTTGAATATCCCAGATGTCTCCCTCCTCCTCTTCTTCTTTATAGACAGGTAAAGATGGATCTCTTGAAGGAACTGGGGATCACACTCTAGGCAAAGGTTGGACAGGTGATCAATGTACAGCATGAGATTTTGCCGTGGCTATGTGCCTCCAACAGTGACTGGATCATCTGGTTTAGAAAAACAATTCAAAATTGTAATATTTTCTAAAGCACTTATTAGGTAAAAACTAGCACAAGGAAGAACAAGTTATTTTTATAACATGGAATATGTCAGAGAACTTCTTCCCATAAAGTTATATTTAATTTCAAAAAATCATTAATTTCTTATTTAATATCTAGTTCATTAACTTTCAATTCCTTAGAAGTCAGACTTCGGAGGATTTTACCCCATTTCCATTGGCAGAATATGTTCGATAGTTACTGATGAGATATGAAGTTATAAGTTTCAATTTCTTTTTTTTTTGGGATCTAACACCAGTCTACGAAGTGCCAAGGCCAGGCCTGGCCCATAACTTAAATAGGCTTTGGAGCAAGCCAGTATTTATTAGCCAAATGGGATTCTACTTTGTAGTGCACTTCAGGGAGGTAAGCACAGAGGTTAATGTTTGTTAATGAAGATACATCTCCCAGCACTCCGTTCATTGTCAACAGAATGAAAGAGCATTTTCTGAAGGACCATTCAGAGAACCTAACGTGATACTTTTTCTTCTAACATTTAGGAACACCATCTTTTATCTACCCGTCTTTTACATTGTGCTTTTTTGTTTTTTTTACCATCATGGAAAAACAAATACTGCCCTCCTTCACAGAAATATCCATTAGTATAATGGACCTTTAGGTTTAAGTTTGGTGAAATCAACCTGTATTTAAGCAACAGTGTTTACACACAATAAAAGAGATAATGAATTACAAGCATTGTGACATCTTTAGGCTATCACACAATAGATATATAATCAATGAGCTGCTTAAACAAAACAAGACATTGATGGCATTATTTCAAGTTCAGAAACAGAGGAACCCACAACATAATCCCGGTGCAAATTTTCAAAGAATTATGAGCTCATTTTGTCACTAAAATATGAAAAGAAGCTGTTTCAAGGAACGAAGGATGTCCTCTTAACCTGCTACAACAAATTTGTTTGTTTTTTTCTCTTCTTGGTAAGAAAGCAATTAGGGTTTTTTCCAATAAAAATATCCTTCTCCATATATAAACACTCCTGGTAATCATGTAATTACCTTACCCAATCAGATTAAATTGCTGTCAGTTGAGTTCCCACTGTTGATTAACTTTTGTGTACTCTAAACCTAAATGAAGTCTTTGGTAAAGTCACTTAGTCATTTACAAAGGTGTCTCTATGATTCCAAAAAGTGTAACAGCAATACATTATTTGCTATAATCATCAAATATCCAAGGTCAAGGATAGATCACAGTGGACCCTTTTTTTTAAAACGCAAAGAAACACAGAATTAAACTATGTTGCTTATTTTTGTGTTTCTTGCCATGACTTCTAAATGTAATAGTAACCTTTGACCCCCCCACATTAAACACCATAATTATGTAATTAAAACTAATTATGCAATTTAACATACATATTTTTGTCCTACAACAGGCAGGTCAATTACCTCACTCATTGACCTTGGAAGCTTTCACAGTTTAAACAAAACAATGAGGCTTTCAATTAATTTTAAAGCACAAACAGAGAAGGAGCAGCAGAACCACAAGTCTTCACACTGATACTGCATAGTGGATCACTTACAAAACTCTTCATTTTGTATTAGAATAAATCCCTTGATAAAAGTTTTTAAGCATCTTTCTTATGTGTTGCCATCATTAAAAATGTTAACACATTTGTGAACAAATCATATATACATATTGCTTGCTAAATGCAAGCAAGGAGGTCATATAATACATTTTCTTTGTCCCATTTCTTTCTTCAGTATGGTTTCCTCTGCCTCTTCCCATACCTTACTACCTCTCTCCCTGTTTCACCTTCACTTTCTGAAGCCTTTTTCTTTCCCCTGCTGTAGCTGTTGTCTTTTCCAGCTTCCTCTTCCATCCCTAACCCCATCCATGGGATGGTGTTTCTCATCAGGTCCTGGCACAGTGGCTCCTGCCGATGATGATCCAGCACCTTGAGGGAACTTTAGATGACAGAACTCTAAAAAACATTCTGAATTTTCCAGTGTGGGAAGTTTGGTACAAGTGAGAGACACTTTGTGAAGTTGTTGAAATATGTTTCACCTTCATGATGTCTTTTTTCTCTTTATACATTTAGGGTTATATACACTGCACTGAAGATTTTTTTTTAAACTGTACAACAAAGACTCAAGCAGTATTAGAGTGTGTCCAAGGAACTTCTTCCTTTTTATAGAATAAAATTAAAATTATAATATAACCACTTTTTTTTATTTTCAGTAAACTAAATCCCATTCTCTAAAGAACAGTTCTTAAGGCAAGTGTAAGCCTAGAAGCTCTGTGTTAAAAAGGATCACATTTTGCTATCCCATTTTTTTCCAGTTACTATCTTAGCTACAAATAGATCTTGCAAAGCTAATAGGCTTAGCTGTGAAGTAAAGGGACATACAACACATATAGATAGATGTGTATATATACATATATACACCAATCAAGCTTAAAGCTGTTTTCTCCAAACTTTGTTTTATGTGGGGATCAGAAAACAGCTGCTGGAAAAATACAAATGCAAATCTTTGCTGACTTCTTGAAAGTATGGCAAAAATACCTACAGTGCACTTTGTGCTTTGGTGTCATTTCTAACACCATTTTTGGAGTCCTTTCAGTTCTCTGCTTTAATTAGGCCTGACTTGCACAAGGAGCTTGAAAAGATTTCAGTAAACCCTTGACATAATGGAAACAAGGAGCACTGAACTCTGAATGAGGAGTTACAACAGCAAAGAAACAACTTAAGGTGGTAGCAGGCCTTATTGCAACATTAAACCTCAAATTGGATCTGATTTATACAAAGTAAGCCAATATATTGAAATAGTGCCCCAAACTTCTGGACAAAAGTTTGAAGGAAAATAATTTAGTGCATGTGTAGAAATTCTGTCCAAGGGAGCGGAGGAGATTATTCCTTATGTTCTCATTTAACAAAAAGGTTCCTTCTGTTTTGAACGGAACATTAAAATTCTAATTCAGCTCATAGAGCATCCCAAACAGAGCAGCAAAAGAATCTGTGAAGGAGCCCAAATATGGTGCTATTGAAACAGAGTGGATTAGAGGAATTGGGATAGAATCCTACAAGTGGCTAAATAGCAGCAGGAGGTCAGCTTCACAAACAGCAGGATGCTGTTCTTGCCAGACATGAGTGACATAATACAGGCAAAACAATCAAGATTTCAGCTGACAAATGTATGCCTTAGGAAAAGGTCTTGCTGGAGAAATCTCATAAGCAACACACATTGAGGTAAATTCTGCAGGCCTAATTTACACTGAAGACCATTATGTCTTATACGAACATGTCACATTAATCATGTAGAACAGAATTATTTCTAACGTAAAGACAATAATTTTAAGAGCTTAAATGCAGAAAACACAGCAGTATTTGCTCAATGATTCAGTAAACAGATAAAGCAAAAAGCTTTCATAGTTGGACACAGCTTCAATTTTGTCCTGAGCAATTCTATGTATATTATGTTAAATATGCATGAAAATATTAGCTCCAAATATATATCCAGGATACCCAGAATGAGTAACAGAATCCATGTAACTCCATTAGTTATTCATAAACTCCATACAGCAGCAGCATTAGACAAATTTCAAGGTTGTAAACAGCTGCATTTGTAAAGAGACATATTGAGATATTAAAGTAAGATGATCAATATAT
Organism: Neopelma chrysocephalum; assembly: GCF_003984885.1. Lineage (NCBI taxonomy): Eukaryota > Metazoa > Chordata > Aves > Passeriformes > Pipridae > Neopelma > Neopelma chrysocephalum. Next base: position 4,581,453 of record NW_020897809.1, read on the forward strand.
TATTTTGATTTCTATATTCGATGGGATTTTATTAAATCAGACTTTAATTCTGAACATATATTTTTCACTCATACTATTTTCAAAATATCTTTTAAAAGGCTGAGATTCCACTTATTTTCCATCTTATGCTACGAGCAATTAGAAGAAAATTTATTTAATTGCTTTTTAGCTGGGCAAGTGCAAAATATTGTGTGTAAAACATTCATGTCTTCCCCATATTCTTCTCTGTCCTCCATAAAACATCCTTTCAGATTAAATACTTTAGTAAGTTTGAAATAAATTATAATTCTGAGGTCAGATTTCAGCCTGGAGTAGAGGTCACAGTTCCCCTAGACTCAGAATATTGTGAAATAAGAATTGCTGTGTGGTGCAGTGACTGCTGGAGGCCTGGTAGAGAGCTAGAGAACACTGGAGCACACTGCAGGTCCCTTCACACAGTACCCTTTCTCCTGTGGTGGGTCTCCCAGCTTAAGCAACCTCCACAGCATAGATTTTATGCATTGCAAAGAGTACCTCAGCATTTAATATTGCCTCTGATGGATTTCCCCCCCCTTCCCTCCCCCAGGAATTCATCAAATCTTTTCTTAAACCAGTAAAAACTCTGGCACTCACAGCATCATGTAGCAAGAAGCTCCATAGGAGAATTGCAGTTTACAGGAAGAAATACCCCATCCTCCTTCCACCCCTCCATGGTGGTTTTTTTTTAATACTCCCCAACGGCTACTTTTATTTGATACTCAGACTAATTGCAACATGAAGAATAGTTAGTAGCTGTTTGGAGTTCACTTTGTCATCAGGGATGGCTTTATACTTTCTGGAACCTCACAGGCATTTGTTTATACTTCATCACTTCTCCAGATATCAACCACCCAGCTGACTGTTTTCATTCAGAAATCAGTTTAAAAAGCAGTTGTGCCTTCAAGAACATGAGTTACAGTGATTAAGGAAGCAGGACAGAGAAAAGACCAACCAGAAGCCCAAAGGCACAGAGTTCCCCTGCCATGGCTTGGGCAACCACATAAGAACATTTGCAGCAGACACCTGAGGACACGGTATTCCCTGACCTTTCTCCAGGCATGACCAGAAGCTCACCTTTAATCTGACCACAAAGTGGACATTTCACATGACATGACTGTGTGAGGGACCATGCCAGATGATGTCTGTATTTTGACAATTTGATGGACATGTAAATAGATTTAGGGTCATTTCTGCTGGAGAAAGACCAGATTACAGAGCAGATCAAGTTTTTGCTATCTAGCTCCAGTCTATGGATCTTGCAACAAGTTGCCCATCTGTGATCTTAACATTTATGATTTCTGGAGATCTTTCATAAAAAAGGTATGATCAGGAATTTGGAACGATGGATAGATAACCATGGCATTCAGCAGCTCCTGCTCTAGCCCCCTGCTCAGCTGAAAAACAACGAGGCAATGCTGCTTTTCTATTACCTGCAGCGTTGTGCTGTTACTGAAATCTGCCGTCATCTTGTTCTCATCACCACAGGGAGTGTGACTTATTTACATGTACGGATGTGCTGCACATTTATAGCATGTTTGGTACAGAGCAGAGCAGCTCTGTAAAAGCTGATTAAGACATTGTGCTGAGCTAAAAATTGGATGCTTTGTGAATATCTGTGTTTTGGCCTTTCCCCAAACGTCTCCCCCCCACAAGCGAGAGAGGACAGCTGGAGTAGACGAAGTTTCTGTACACAAGAGTCTTTTTTTCTTTCCTTTTGAAGGTATTACTTGCCTGTTATTACATTTACATAAAGAATCTTTATTCTTTCCCATATATAGTAAATTGCACTCCCGCATGTGAACATTGTGCAGCCATTTCCCCCCAAATACAAAACAGAGTTATCCTCACTGTCATTCAAGCTTTTTTTTCCCTCCTATTACAAAGAATTGATGCAAATCTATTTTTGTTTGGCCTGGTTTATGCTGACAGCAATTAATTCTAAAGCCTCAGCATAAAGACATACAAGAATCACATATGTTTTTAATCTACAAGCAAGTTATCCAATTATTTTAGGTAAACTTTATGATCACAACCATTCTTACCAACCCTGATATGATAGACTATTTTCTTCTTAATGGCTTAAGACTAATATACACTGCTATGGGGAATATACTCTTCAACATTCCTCATGTTTTACCTCCTGATCTCGAAATAATAACATAGTCAATGAGCACATTTTGTTTATACTTGTTAGTAAAAAGACACTAAAAGCATGCTGGGAAATAATATTCCATGCCTTAGGACTCAAACAAGTTCTCTTTATAAACAGAGCTTGTGTAAATCACAGACAAAGTTGACAAATTTCATGGATTAGTCATGGTGAAAATATCAGATTTCATGGTTTAAAACAGATTAATAGGAAAATCATATTAGAATCCTGATTACCTAAATTCTGCACCTTGCTGAAGAATGAAATTAAAAATACTGATAATTCCAGAGTCCATTCACTTACACTGAGTTGCATACAGAGGGTAAATATTCCTCATCAACCAAGTGCCTTGTGAAACTCTGAAATCTATATTTATCTACATTAGAATGAGAACATCACAAGTTGCAGAGATCACAGTATATTGAAGCTATTTCAATGCATTATTCCATCAAATTATGCTAGTGTGACATTATTTTGTCATGTTATAGAAAAAAATTAACTACAGGAAGAAACTGATTTGAAATTAAAGCTGCTATTTTCACAATTATTTATATTTGGTGCATCTAACTAAAAATTAGGGAAATTATCTCCTAAAGAAGTTTCACTTTAACAGAATATCTCATTATTCTTGGAAAAATATAAAAATCACACCAGTGAAAAACAACATTTGGAGTTAAGAGAAACTATCAGTTTTCACATAAAACTTCATGGCTTTTAAGTCGTTCATGATGATGTAATTTAAAGTGAGGCCTTATTTAAAATAGAGGTTACATAGAACCATGTGATTCAAAGAGACTTGTTGACTATATAACGATTTGGCTTGATGCCTACACGCCTTCTACTCAGCTGTATAGACCACTTGTCATCCTTGCATATGAAGACAGCCAATTTGTCAGACATTTGCTTTAATTCTTTTTCTTTGTCTTCTTTACAATATCTTTCATATACATCCTGGTCATCAATATCATATATCTGACTGGAGGATGGAAATTCATTTGTGTTTCCGTCTTATTTTCTTTGCATGCAATCCTCCTGGGTCTTATAGGATGTACTTAATAAGAACCACATTACTCTGCTAAAGGAAGTCCTTGAGCAGACTTTGAGAAGCAGTATGGCAAATTAGTTTCAGAACGTGGAAGGTCAGGTTGGAAATAAAAAGCTGCAGTTATCTGCAGTATTTCTGCAGTTCAGAAAGTAAGAAAAAGAGGTCTAACTTTCAAGGAAGGATTTGTTTGATGTTTTCCCTTTAGAAAGCTGGACCAATTTATGCTTAAACAATAATTGTTGAACATTAGCTGAAACTAATTAAAATTAGCTTTTAGATAAATTCACTTTTGTAATCAATGAGCAATCACACTTATCTTCCAAGTGCACTGAAATGTATTTTTTCCCCAAATAAAATATTATTTGCAACAAATTCTATACCATTCAAATACTGAAATTTAAATGTGTGTTTGAGTTTGAACATAAATAGCCCTACAGATGCTTGGAAATGCCAGGTTTATAGCTGTCCTTGCAACCTTAATTCTGCCCCCTGCTGTCTATAAATTATGGCCATTTCTAACTAATGATCACACATTTTTCACTCCAGGGTCTGTGTCATTCTGTTCACAGGACAAATATTCCTTGCAGAGTGCAGTTGCTTTCAATACTACCAAAGTTTTAAAATGCTGCTTTTGGTAAGCATCTCCCTGAAAGTTGCCTGGGCTTCTCTATGCTGCTCATCACCATATACAGATCTCTCTAGAACACTAACAAACTGCTTTCAGCATTTTCTTTGTGATTTGAGAAGAGCATTATTATCTGTGTGAGAAAAGATGGTGCACAGATACTGGGCACAGTTTCAAAAGTCTTTGTTACAGATGTCTTGGTCATTTGCTCTAATGCATTAGGCTTACTTGTGTAAAGTTCTTCGGATTTTATAGTGCTTTTCAATTTTGAAACCCTTGTATAGACTTCAATATGTTACATTTGACACATCTCTAAAAAGTAATATTGTACATTTTATTTTGCTTACTTTGTAGATGTGAAAAAATTACTTTTTTCCTGGCAGCCCAGAAAACTGTTAGAGCTGCTTCAGGTGCTTCAGCACCGGTTTTGCTCCTGATGACCAGATACTTTAACTACCACAGTGGCAGAGTTTTCATTGCTCTGAAGTTGCTGAGAGCGCTCTCTACACCTCAGACAGATCATGAACTGAACTAACAGAAGTTCACACAATCACTATATTTTGGTCTACACAACTTTTTAGCACATAAGAAATCTGAACCAAGTGAATGGATAGAGCTAAGTTAACCAATAACAGAACTGCTTGTCTCTCCCTCAGTCACTGTCCCATTTAATATGCAACTCAAGAATAAATTTAGTATAATGGGAAGCAAGCATGGAACAGCAGTGAGACGCTATAGAAAAGGCAGTAAATGGTTGTATAACTGAAAAGCGCTGTAACATTTACCCAAAAGGGCACCAAAATAAAAACTATATGAGCTACTTTCTAACTGGCACTTTCTAACTTCCAGACTTTCAATTTACACTCAGTACCCATTTAATGAAGCCATTTTGTTGACTTGTAATATGTATTTGCTGTATTAAAAGACAAAAGTTACAGGCAACTTTAATGATGGCTTGTGAGTAGCAGAAGCAAAGTTTGAGCTGTTAAGAGAGACAGTTGAAATACAGGTATACACCACTTAAACCTGGTTTTATTGGGGATCACTTCAACTTCTAATGTGCACTGAAAGAAATGCTGCTCACATACACCTGAGCAAATGAAGGTATTTTGGTTTGCTTTGTTTATTGTTAAGGCACACTGGAGCATAAACCCATCACTTAGTCTCTGAACAAAATCTGAGTGCCCTCGGAGTTGCCATGCAAACTAAAACACAGTAAAAAATAGGGCTTTGATTCTTTAAACGTGCCAGCTTTCCTTCCCTACTTTGAAATGGATCTGATCAAAAAATCAAATGGACTTCCAAGGAGCCTTTTTGTTGATGTCACAGTCAGGTGACTTGGAGAGGTTTGAGCACTGCATATGGTCAGGTCAAAAATGTCAGATCTACTCTTTGTTTTCACCATCTGTTTCTCCATCCCACACATAGACCTCAATGGATTTCTCATTCTAACATCAGTAAATTAAAATCAGCTACAAAATTTAAGTAAATAAATTTTTTCATAGAAGCAATGAATGAATCGTTAAGAGACAATAATAGTCTCAGGTCAACCAAAAACTTTGATTTTCTACTGACACTGAAATGAGAAAAAACTCCCACGATATTTTCTTTACAATTCTAAGCAAACAAACAAAAAAGCCATGAAAAAAAACCAAATTAAAACCAAAATACATTTGGACTAAATTTGGTCAAAACTTTCTCATAGTAATCTGTCCCCCCTTCTTCTCCTATACTGAAAGAAATAAGTAATCCATGTTTTTAAAGTGTTTTAATGACCTCAGATGAAAATTACAGAAATGCAAAGCAGGTATGATTGTTGTTATGATGATGAAAATGTCTCATTCTACTCACTATGTTCATTGCCTTAAGTAACACAGTGGGTAGCCTGTTATTACTAAAGGAATAAACTTTTTCATCAAACACTCTTTATAAAAATATTTCCCTGGAAATGTAACACAGCATGTAGCAAGACTACTACAATTTTCCATCAACTATGAGTACATGCAGCGTAGGTACTGTTTTTAGATAATTTCACTTGAGCTTTTTGGCAAAAGTCCCTCTCAAGGAAACCTACATTAACCAGAAATTTAGAGTCTGTTATCCCCAGGCCAGCTTCATTGGAATTTTTAATATGGCACTGTCTATTCAACAGTTGTGTGTAAAATGCCAATAAACTGGCCAGAAAAGAGCTGAAGGGCTAATTGCCTTTTAACTCCACTGTGATGATAAAGTCACGCAGAAAGAAAGGAAAAACTCCCACTGCTTTAACAAGTTTATCTGACTGCCACTTTAACATTCTCTGTCTGCATGCACTTTAGTGCATTCACCAATAAAAGGATAAAAGCAGTCAAAATCCTGTACCCTCAATAACTAAGAAAGTCCAGATTCAAAACGTCTGCTCTGCTGGAATCAGCCCATTAGGACAGCAAGCTTGTTGCCTGGTACTTGATTTCAACTATACAGTACGTATCACGGAGAAATTTCCTTTTGATGCAAAAGATTATAAATCCTTAGGAAACTGGAGTGAGAGAAGAAAAAGAAGGATACCATTTTGAAATAATAAAAAGCAGAAACTGCTTCTCAGAGATGAAGGGTGAAATAGTGCCAATCAAGTCAGTGTTGAAATTCCCATTTACCTTAAAAGGTCAAGGATATAAACTCAAAATAAAATACAATAGAGGAAAATATAGCATAATGCTATATATCTTTAATGCTGGATAAACATATAATTTTCACTTATTCTCTGTTCCTTCAATTATGTTTTATTATTCTCTTCAATACTTCCCCTTTCAAAAATCCAGTTTTACAAATACAATTTATTTCACCTGAATGAGATTTTTCTGCCTAACTCTGCCTTTCTGCACTTTTTGCATACTGCTAATTCTTCTCAATCCATAATTAAAAATAGGCATCCAATAATGTCACTGAGGAAGTCAGTATTACAGACACATGGTTTATTTTCCATTGCCAGCTGAGTGATAACCCTTCTTGTCCTACTTGATTCCACAAAATGAGATGGTTTTTAAAAGACGTTTCACGGCATGAAAGGAAGAAACTAGTGGTCATTTAATTTTTTTGCTAGACGTGTATTTTCACTTCGACCAGAGAAGGAACACAATGAGCTCTGATACTGAATTGACCTGTTCCACTTAATAAAATAAAAGCAGCAGTAGAGGCATTGTGATTGCCAGCTGCAAACCACTGAGTGTTGTTTTTCTATTAAAAATCTCTTCCATGTTTTTCTTATTGTAACCTGGAAAGAGTACAAAATCCAAAATCCAATGGAATTTCTATAGAAAAGAATACTGTTAACACTGAAAGTTCCTTAAGTACTCACCCAAGCAAATGTTATATCATGTTACAGTGAAATTTAAAAGCAGAAGTTCAAACCAAAAATGAAGTGTCCTTCAAAACAGACTCATGTGCATCAGAGCCTATGCATTAATGTACTTATTTCCATACAGCTCTGCATTTCCCTTCTCCATCACTTGGTAATTTGTTCCAGATTTTGTTATTTCTTTCACATTTGAAGGTACATTGTTCCACATTTGAGTGATGAAAGACTGAACCGGATGGAAGTACAGTGAAATGTTAGAGGGAGAATGAAAACAAAAACGAAGTTAAATTTTCAATTTATAAGGTAGTAACAAAACTAAAGAAAATACAGTGCTCAGGGAGACACAGAATGGTCATGTTCACAGTACAAAATAAACAACTTAGCTATCCTTCATAATTTAAAATGCCAATACCTAAGGGAAGCAATGAATTTATAGCTAACAATACACTACTTTTAGGTTGTCACTGCAGTTCAGGGGCATTCTTAAAGCTTAGATCTTTCTTACTAGATTAGAAGGCAGAGTAAACTAAAAGATCAAGCTAATCTAGGATAAACTTCTTTTCCACAGTTCAAAGGCATTGGCCTTTCCACAGGTTCAATTGCAGGTTTCTTTGAAGATGTGCCCTAAAGTTCATTAAAGAAATTTCACTGACTTGAACTGATTTCAACATTAAAAAGATAATGTGAGAGCTTCATTGCCAGAAAGAACATGACAGACTGACTTTGAAGCCTTTTTTTGGTGGTATTAGATTATTTTTTTTATTCTTCCATTAAAAGCCTTCTTTATTTAAACAGATCTTCATGCTTAAATCCTTAAGAATACTTTAAAAATTAAATGAAAACTCCCCTTGGAAACACAGATTTTTACAAATCCAGTAAAAAAAAAAAATCACAATTCTTTCTATAGAATCCAAACTCACCATCACTGATTTTTCCACCCTCAGTGACTGTCCTTAACAGTATTTCCAGGTGGTATTGCTGCTTATGCAGCACCTAATCTGTGCATAGAGCTTTGAAAAGAATTCTAGTGGCATGAACAACTAGTTAGTGTCAGGATTTAACAATATTAGATTTAGACAGATTTACATAGCCTTTGTCTTAATAACAGGTGCTCCAGAGTCTGTGTCAATAGTACTGGGAAGAGGAACACATTGCTTAAGATTTCCTCAACCTCTGCTGAAATCCAGAGAGACATATTTGCTGATTATAACTCCAGAGTTATACTTGGTCATTAAGATAAACATTTGGTTTCCTATACTAGGATAAGTGCTTATCTACTTGTTCAGAAAAAAGAATACTACAAACATACTTTCAAGACTTGTTATGAAATAGCTTGCAATGCATTACAATTATATACCTCTTTTAGTACATAATTCTGCACTGATGACAGGTAAATAACTAACACACAGATAATTTCCCAAATCAAGGGCAAGTATATTAGCATCAGTTTTCTGAATAACCAGGCACTCTCTAACTTTGTAGCAAGACAAGCTGTGGTTCCTGGTTATTACAGACTTCAGACTTCTGCACCAGACTCACAAAACGGTTTTCTTGAATTTCATTCCATTTCATGTTTACTCTAAATACTAACTTACTGACCAGATCCTGTCAAATAAAAAGCCCATCATGGAGTCTGACAACTATTATTTTGTAAACACTGCTGATGCATGGACCTTGTCTCCTTGGACAATAAATTCTACATATTTAGATAAACCAAATACTTCCATTGCCTGAAAAAACTCCCTACAGGACAAGTCAAATATTCTGGCAGTACTCTATTCCACCTTTAAGTTTTTCTACCTTGAACCTTTATGAGAAAATCCTAAACAGAGAACTGTCATATGTACCAAGGTTCCATTGCAACACGTCATCCTCAGCTTTCTGATTTATCCTTTGTTACTGTTTTTCTTCACAAAAGAACACAGCTGTCTCGTTTACCCTATTTATTTTATTTACTTTGCTTTTCTGAGTTCAAGATTTTATCTTGTAGATGAAAAAAAAAGTGAGAGAACTACTTGTCAATGTTGAGACACTTAGGCATTGTAGTAAAAGTTTTCAGGCTCTGTAGCTCACTCGAGGAAGCTGTCATAGCAGAATAATGCAATTGATTACAAAATAATTATTAAAAATATTACAAGCTGACTGGTACAGGTATACTCATTGAGAATCAAACACTGAAATTCATATTACAGCTTTTGTTACTTAGCAAATCTCTTGTTGCATATTCAACCTCTTGCAGGGATGAAAAAGCAAATATTTTATTGATTGAAAAGATATGGAGAAGTTGATCTTTCTGTCACCCACCTTAATGTTAAACCACATAACATGATTAAAGCCTAGACACCCATCACATTTTTTTATCTTGCATAAAATCTACTTTATGTGTATTCCACACACAGAAAAAACTGCTTTGGTATAACAACCTTATCAGCTTACAAGTTGAAACAAGCAAAGTGTACAAAGTTCCAGGATTAAGGTTATCTGTTCAGCTTGAATTTTGCACCTTATTAGATATTAGTTATGACACAGTCCTTAACGCTGCATATTTTGTTTCTCCCCAGGACTCCTGCCTCAGTCAGTACACAGAGCGAATGCCAGGCCCTCACCCACAACCAGCTGTCCAGGATGTTTGATACATCTGATCTTCAAGCTGCTTGACTGAATGCTGTTCAAAAACTAATGTCAAAACAAAACAATTCCTTCATTCAGGCTTTTCTAGGGCATCCTTTATTATGACATTACTGCACTCGTTTACCTATCAGCACCCCCTACTCGGTCGACTTGCAGTTATCCTCATCCCTCTGGACTCTCTTTCCCTACCATTAGGGATTTTGCTCAGCCAGTTCTAATATTCCCTCCATCTTCCATTCATTCTTATCTGTGTACTCAATCCCCATCTCACAACCCCCTTCTGCAGAGTTTAGCAGTCCCCATTCTTATCCTTGTCTCCTGAGCCATCAACCCTCATTCCCACCTGTGTGCACAGGCACCTCAGCTCTATCCTACCCCACGCCTGAGCTGCCCTTTCTTTTCTTTTGAGGTACATTGCCTAAGAATCTCATGGAAAGAGGGATTCTTCTAATGTAACCAAATTTAACATTTTCTTGGAAAATTAAAAGTACATCCATTAAATGAATACTGTTCAACTGCTAAAACTCAGGAGACCATCTTGAAGAAAAGGGATCAGTAAATCTTTTCAAACAAGTTGTCACTTGTATTGTTTACTAGCTTGTTGGGGTTTTTTTCCTATATTCTCTGTGTTGGAAATAGCTGAGACTTTACAGCTAAACACCTGGAACCATTTGTGCAGAGTATAAACTCTTCAGACAGATACTCACTTGGCAAGTGTCCCAAGTAATTTTATAAAATTATCAGCTAAAAGAAAGGATTTCTTTATGGGAAAAGTCAGACAACCTCTATAAGCAGGTCTGTAAACTGGGAATATATAATGCAGATAAATAAACCCCATCCTACTGCTTTATTGTAATGACTTATTTAATTTCTTTCCTTTTGCTGTCAGAAAGGAAATTCTGAAGTGCTGCAATTTGCAATTACGAAATAAAAAGATGTGGAAAATCTTGGTTGATAATTATGTTAAAGTAGCTGTAAAACTCTATTAAAAACTCAGCAGAACAACTTAACAGATATTGTAAAAGTTCTTAATAAAAATTGCATTGATATAACTTTATGTTAATTTATATTTTTCACACATTGATATACATTTTCATATATTTATATAAATTTGATGTCCTTATTAAGCATAATAGGAATATAAAATTACTGTATGCATATATTCAATAGAAGAAAAAAGGACATATAACATTTTCAAGCTACTGTATTGGCAGCTGGTTAAATATATTTAAATCTATGATAACAATTTTTCTTTTTTTTCTTTTAAAATTTTGAAAAATATTAGTGTTCACAATGAAATTAGGGGCATAATTGGTCACAAACCAGGTCAATACTAATAGATAAATACCAAATAACTTATGTACAGGTCTTCATAATTCAGTTTCTCAAAATGAAATATAATTGCTTCTCCTTGCAAGTTACTTTGGGAAGTTTAAATTTATTTAAAAAAAGAACACATTAGCAGCAGCAATTAACACCAGATATTGATTATGATTAAAGATACAATCAAAGGCCTCTCAGAGGAACATAATGCATAAACTATATACATAAAACCTAAAAAGAATAGGTTGCTTAAACAAAGCCCTTATGCTTGGGCAGAGAAGGTAAAACTGACTTTTATGGTTTGATATAAAAGGTAATGGTTGACTTTTAGTCGACATTGATGGATTGTAGATCACACCTTCAAACCCAGCTGGAGGAGTTCCAGTTTTCATAGGTGTGATATCACTATCAGTAGTGCTACCACAGTCAAATAATTGACCAGTGACATCACACTCAAATTGTAAGATTTTATTTTGAGGCCATGGGCTGCCACGTGTTTAATACTACAGTGTGCCATGAGGGCCCTTAAAACATTTCCTTTTCATTTTTTTTTCTTCTGTTAGCTGGATTATTAACTGTATTAGCAGTATTTCCTACTCTGCATATAGGAAATACCTGATCATACCAGTAATACCTTGTCTAACTGTAAAAAAAACTAAAAGGAAACTATCCACTATCCTACACTCCATAAATACATCAGGCTCTCAGGCACATAAAAGTGAGACCCTGTGATCCCTGGTTAATACCAGATAGGTCTTTGTTAGAGTAGCTTGGCTCCTTCTACATACACCCCACCATTAAATTCGATTGAAATTAATCCTGCCTAAAATTAAAGTAATGGTCATTTGCTATTATTTACTTTATTGAATGTTAATTTTTACTATAGGAGGAGAAAAACAACTAAGTAGAAGAAATGACAGTAATAACAGACATTTGAAATATAAATATCTGTCAGTTATCAACATATAATTATAACATTAAAATATAAGATACTTTAAAATGAGATTTATTTGCTGACCAAAAAAAATGGATGTCTATAATGTCTGTTGAACTCAGCAAAGCTATCACCTTATTTTTTAGGGCAAAGATCATTCATAGAAACACAAACACATTTTATCTTCCTTGGGCTCCTGGGAATGACTGTTCTTTCGCTAAGATACTGTATATTTTATTTTATGGGAAGCTATGAAAATTCAACCTCATTAAATTAATGCCTCACATAAAATTCAAAATCATCGGTTCCCAAGGAGGATGGTGTATGGAGGATAACTTGGTTAGCATATTGCATTTCCCTTAACTTCTAGCCTATTAATTTCTGCATCTGAATTCAATTTTTGTAAAGTGTTTAAGCATAAGACATTTACTTCAAGAATCCCTTTGCTATAGATGTTAAGCTATATTTAGAATTGTAAAGAACTTTCTCTTTTCCTCTTAGAGGAACATGGAGAACTACATACATCTGAAAACATTTTTATTTATTAAAATTTAGTCATCTCATTTTTGTCTTTTTGTACCACAAACAGATGCAGAAATGTATAATATTCAGTGTAGACATGTCTAAAAATGAAAGGCAACAGAGTATGAGCCAGAGCCAAATTCTTTCCCAGCATTAATTCCACCCTTTTTTCCTCCACCATGCATTCTTGCCCCTTCTACAACAGTCCTTGAAGTTTAGCAGCTTGAAATCATATGTCTGTCTGTTAAGCTGGTAGGTATGTGGAAACAAAGTTTTTAGGAGACCCATAAAATCAAACAAGATCAGACTAAATTATCTGCTGCTGATCTGCACTGATACATTACTGCTAGTCACTAAACCAGTCACTTTAGGTCCTCAAAAAAATTCAAGGGCAATGAACCATAATACACAACTTCATTGAAAGCTAGTTAAGCACATTATCAGACAGAAAAAGCATTTTCGACCCCCTTTGTTGTCAACTTGGAAAACAGTAACAGTGATAATTACCTCCCTAGCACTAGTAGACACCAACTGAAATATTACAGCATGAAAGGCCTTTCATTCCACCAACTGATCTCCTACTGACTAGGAATGCATTCAACTATTTTTTAATTCTGGAATAGAAATTATGCCACAAAATTTGTGCAGTCTACCTGGAGAAAAGAAGGCTGCACTTCAATCACTTTCTCCACAGTCATGCCTGTGCAGATACCTCATCCTATTCGCCAAGTATGGGAGATCAGATCAAAATGTGGCTGTTGGGCTTTCACCACTGCTCCTGCTTTTCCTTTTGGAAGTCAGGATATCAGACACTGCCTTATTTACCCCCCACTGTAAAGCTGTAACCGGGCAATGGTGTTTTCTCCTCACTCCTCTGCTCTTTCTCCTGTATCACATACACAATTTGTTTTTCTCTTAGTTTTATAACTTGTAAGACAAAAAAAAAGGACTGCAGTACCCATTTAAACATAGCGTTCCAAAACTTTCAGATCATCTGCTAATTCTAACTGAAATTGGAACTACACACAGCTGTTCGATTAATCACAACTCCCTTATATTTGGTATTAAAAACTATGAAAGGTGTGTAAAGACTAAATATTGAGTATGCATTTGTGCGTGAGCTTCCAAAGAGAAGTTTTGATCCTGGAGGACAAAAATGTGCAGGTGGTGAGCAAGTTCAATTTTATTATTTTATAACAAAATTCTTTACATTTCTCCAGGTCCTTTGCATTGTGTAATTACCCTCATGCTTAAAGCCATGAGAAAGCAACTGATAAAGCCAAAGTCCCTCCATGACATTGTGCGTAATATGCCTTCAAGGGATTCCTTCAACACACACAGAATTTTTTGTTCAGATAGAACAATATGTCCTAAATGAAGGTTTCAGAGTGACAGAATCCACAGCGATTTTTTTGATGTTTGATTCTCTTAACTGATACAAATTTCCCTCTTATCTGCCCTGTTAATTTTTTTGGTGTGAAATACATGCTGCAATTAGTTCCATCACAGGTTTCCAGTCATGCCAAGCGGTTATTTGCAATTTTCAGTCCCTGAGTGTCATGACTATGGCTTCTGAGAACATCTTCCCCTGTTTTCCTCTACTGACATGACTTATAGTTTTGTATCAATTATACTCTTCCTTCACTCATCAGACTTCTTTTAATTCTGCTTCCTGCAAGAGTGTATTTCAAATTTCCACTTTCTCTGTTCCTGCTCTCACTTTGCAAAATATCACTGGGAAAAGCCTCCTATCCCTGTGGCTTCCTTTGCCATAAATTTGTTCTTATTCTCCATTTTAATAGCCTTACTTTGTTAAAATTATTCCTGTTAGCCATGACTCATTCAAGACATTTTTCAAGCTGACCTCCCAGCATATTCTCACTATCTTTGCTCTGAAAGGTCTTGACAACTTACTCAGCTTGTCCCGTGTAGTCAATAAGTTAACTGGCAAAAGTAAAGATGGAGACAAAAATTATTTTTAAAAATGTTATCCATATGCAGATTTGGGCCAAAATGTCAAAGTGAGAAAAGCTGAGAGAGCATGTCACCATAAAAATAGAATCTTCTAGATTATATTCATTTATTCAGAACTAATAAAAATATTACTTCTTTTATCTGCTGTTTGACCTATACACTTACTGAGAAGAGGTAAAAAATAAACCAAAGAAACACAAGTATCATCCTTTCTTTTTTTTTTAATCTCATGAGACCAAATAAGACAAAATGGAACCATCAAAAATTATTTCAAGTACAACTAGATCCCAACTTACTCCCTAGTTTCTGGCTGCTGTGTGTCAAATGACCAGAATACACACAGGAGGAAACAACTTGAAGAGTTAAGAATAAAACAGAATAAAAGTATGGATGTCTGACTGATGTGATGAAATACTAGAAATTATTTAATACATTAAATCTTTGCTTGCTATTAACAGATCAATAGTAAACTATAGCAATGCTCATAATACACTTAAGATACTTATTATACAGTAAAGTACAAAAAGGCCACTGGCGTGCCCTGGTTATGTATGGATCTCTGGCTTATGATTTGATGATGACAGTTTATAGGTTAAAGGTGATAGTTTTGAACCACACTACTAATTATGAATCTTGCAAGCCAGCACCTCCTAATACTGAAATATCCACCCTTGGTATTATTATCTTTAGGGACTCAATTTAATTACCAACATTTGAAAAATATTTTGGCTCTAATAAAATAAAACTTCTTTATTGTTGTTCCAACAGATATATCCTCAAAGACTCCAAAACTTTGGCTGTGAGAATAAGCATGTTTTAAGCCTTTGATTCTTTGGATACTTATCTTCTCTGAGTACATCAAGGAAAATAAGCAAATAAATAAATAACTTTTAACTGCTATGCCTAAGACCTTTAAGTAGAAAACAACAATACTTGACTGAGGTACATTACAGTAAGAATCCAAACATCATACATACAGTACCATGGAGATGCTTAAAAAAGGAAAATGAGAGCCCTATACACAACAATACTGTATGTTTTAATTCTCTCTAAACACAAGAAGCATCTTATAAGTCAATATCATGCATGTTAGATGTACATCATCATTTTTTCATATTTTGCTTTTGATTGGCTTGGAATATTTTTTTTCTCTTTACAAATACAGGGTGAAAGGAAAAGCAAGAATCACAGGTTGGTTTACAAAGCAAATGCTCAGCTAAGATTTCTTGAACACTTTCAGGCACTAGCATTCTCAATCACTTGTACTCTTGCCATGCCTGGTTAGCTCCCTCTATTCTCAGAGCCATTATCAGCAGTTATGAGGCAGGCACAGCAACGAAAAAAAAAATTCCACTCCAAAATTCTGGAAGCTTTTCCCACATCAAATACTTTGTGGGAGACATCACTACAGGAGGCACAAAACAATCCAGGACTAAACAACATGCTCACATTAATAGTTCTGCTATGAGTACACACTACATACTTAGAGCGCACACAACAAAGCCAAGGAACACTCATTAAGTTGTGGATCTGAACTGACTGAGTTCAGCCTCTTACTTCAATAGTCCTTTCCTGTCTCCACATTTTTCACTGAGCAGTTACCTTCACTGAGAGGAACTATTCACCCTGTCTGTAAAAATGACAGGTATGATTATGGTATTCCTCTAACATTTCAAAAATTAGTACTCCTTCTAAGGTCTATTAGATAAGGACTGACATCTTCTGTTGTGAGCAAACATTTAGTGTGCCTACAACACAGAAACTAAAGATCTTCCTTCTATAAACAAGAAAAGCAAAGAAACTATCTTTCAGAGGCAAACAGCCTAAACAGCAAAACTACATATCCCTCCTAGTAATTTATACTTCTAGAAATAATACTACTTCTACATGTGCATACAAAAAAAAAAGTATATTGGGTAATTATGGCTTTTGGAAGAGATATTCACATTAAGTATGTCTTTGCCTTATGCAGTCAAAAGTAATAATTGAAACTTTCTAAGGAAGGTGGGAAATAACCCACTTCAGAGCAAGAGAATGCAGTGGCTGTAAAGGTGTAAAGCTGTAAAGGCTGTAAAGCTTTCCCAGCTTTCCAAAGCCTGTCACAATCCTAACAAAATGCCCCTTCCAAAAGGTCTGCACAAGAATGTCCAAGAACCGCTATTTTGTAGAATTGCTTTCAATGAACTTCCTCGAGTGCACATTTCCCACTTTGTGACATGTCCTGCAATTTAGTGAAAGTGAAAATTCAAAATCACACAGACCATAACATTCAGAATTAGTGATTTCTATTACAATTGTACCTATTATCCATTCAAGGACTTACATCCCTTTTGTCCAGAATTTTCCCAACTTAAGATAAAATTATAAAGAAACAAATAAAGGTGAGATGAAGAGGTAGATACAACCCTGATTTGAATATTTATCAGCATTGCTTATCCCTTGTCCCTCTTCTGTCCAACAATTACCCTTTAAGGATAATTATTAGTGATTTAAAGGGAGACATGGTGGTGATTTTATAGATTTGTACATAGCTTCCCCTCACCTGGAGGAAACACAAGGGAAAGTGCAAAGTTGGAGAAACAAGACTATATCAGCAGTAAAGGTTGGATGTCCTGATGCAGCCAAGGGGGGAATGACATTGTGCCCTGGAATACTGGATCTAAATGTAGGGAGTCAAATTGATATTGAAGATGTGAAACCCAAACTGAGACAAGCTTAATATATACCAGTTTATTATATGCTTTTCTGAGCACCTCGAAGACTAAGTTTGCTGACCAACTTTCATCCTCCAAACTGAGACTTTATTTTTTCTATTGGATTAATAACAGATTCTCTACAGAAGGCAAGCAAATATGAAGATAGAAAAGAAGGAATGTTCCTTGAGAACAAAACTACAGCAATATTTTGATGCACAATGAATTCCTAAAGAGCCAAAGACTACTATTTAGAAATCTAATAGGTTAAAAATGTTGCTATAAGATATTCATGACACATTTTGTACTAACTTTACCAGATTCTCGGGGCCAAAGCTGATATGCTCACAGCATAAAAATAGGGACCTCTACATAAATAACACAACTGTAATACATATATTCAGGCATGTCAGCATCAAGTTTTTTAAAGTGTTCAAGAGCTTCCTATGAAAACCTGCCACACAAGTTAATAAAAGGTGCTTGGGCAATATATTCCCAAAGCTGACAATCCTGAATATTGTTGTACATTTCAGACAGCAGACCTAGGAAAGTTTTCTTACTCGAAAATATGCAAAAAAATGCAAATGTGCATATTGGACAAAAGGAGAGATGTTTCAGTGACCAGGGTTTTGAGTGCACAGATGTGACAGAGGAGCAGAAAAACTAACACAGGACGGACATAGAGGAGAAATTAAAGCATAGCCCAAGAAACTCTGATGCTGTGACCTAATAAGCCACGTGGACTGAATGCTGACAAAACCAGGCCAGGACAGTAAGTAGCTACAACACTTTCTTTTATGCTCAGGAAAAAGCCAAGTTGTGTATATTAGAATACAGATATATAGGTCTGTAACAAAGACAGCTCACTATTAATTGTCTCTGTTCCTAGAATAAGTGCACCAGGTCCCAAACAAGTTAAAAGTGGCAAGTTTGTCATTGCATTAAACAGCTTGGATATTCATAGCATCTCACCTTGGTAGAGATGGAAGAGCCATTGATATTGGAAGCGATTAGATCACCCATTAAAAGTTCAAGTAATAGGAGAACATACCTTTGAAGAACAAGAGCAGCTGTATGTACTGCTGTGAAACCTTACATGCACATCTGGGCAACACTTGCTTTATACAAAAAGACATTTTATTTGTATTTCATGCAAAATATATTTTATTACAAATTATTTACCTACTTTAGGAGGGGCACTAATTCAATTCTTATTTTGATTAAAAAAATAATAAAGTGACTTAGAGCTGGAATTGCCCAGCATTCATTTAAAATTACGCAGTTTGGTTTTGGTAACATTTTTAAATGCATAGTTTTTCCCATGTAAGCTGCTCCCAAACATGTGCCAGTAACTATATCTGCCAAGTCTCATGTGCTAAACACAAAATTCATTCTTTTGGCTCCATCTCATGCTCTCCTGCTGCAAGATCTCATGCATTTACAGCATGGTGCTGCTTCCTCTCTCCAAACCCATAACCTGAAACACTGCACACAACTGACAGGATGATCAGCCATGTGCATCCAGTGTGACTTGGATGGCAGTGGGGAAGTGACAAGGGTAAGTCACGCAGCTGAAAAAGCATGGGGCCTGCATGTCTTTGTCATGGGAGCAAACACCCATCTCCCTGACTTACACAGCTCACATGTTGGGATTCCAATAAACTGAGAGGGCTGGAGCGCGTAGGAGGGATTGACATGTGGAAAATCAAATATGGAGGGGAAACACTTCTTTTATGATGCACAAAACCCATTGGTGTGGTCAACACATGGAATGTAGCCAGATGCTCATTACAGCAATGCTATTGACATTGCTACAATTAAGGTAAGAGTCACTGTTTCCACTGTAAACTCCTGTTTGCAAGACCTTATAAATTGGCCGTAAAACTTCACTTCAGGCAGAACCTTAACACACAAGGTCTCAGCATTAAAGTATGTTTCACATATATTAAAAAAATGGTGTGCCTTTCAGATTACAAGGTAGCTCAAAACAGGTTTCCCATTCTTGTTCTAGTATTCTCTGCTCTCAGAAAAACCTTTGTGTCTACTGAGCAGAATGATGGAATTTTCCATTCTAATTACAATTTTCCATAGTTGGTAGCAGTTTCATTTCTTATTTTACTATTGCGTTAATAAGCTAAGTCATTAGCTTTGGAAAACTGGTTATCATCTTTTGAAACAGTATTTTTAATTCACAACACCTCCTATATACTCATTTAATATAATCAAAATACAGCCTCATATAATAAAGCACCTTGGTTGAAAAGGATGCATTATAGTTTTTAGTCTATTTTCCTCACATAAACACCCTCCTCCAATGTAAAACAAATTCAACTAGCTAATACAGTCTGTTATCCTTTGTCCCTGAAGTAAGAGGGGAAAAATTTCCTTGGATTTCAACAGAAGCAGATCCAAGTTTTCAAAATACATGGGTGCATAACACTATAATTACTTCTTATTTATAGAGTGCTGACAGTAGGCTCAGTGCTGTACAAACAAAAGAAGACATGGTCCCTGCCCCTTGGGGCTTACAATCTGAAAACACAACAATTGAGGCACATAAAACATCAAGTGGTGATACAGTCCACAGTGGAACATTGACGTGTTTGTTTTCCCATAAATAAATCGCTTTTTGGGGATAGAGAGAAAAGGGGTAGATAGTCTTCTTCGATTTGCTCTTTCAGAGAGGATTTGAAAGAATTCATATTCCTAGCACCGTCTTCCAAATTCCCCATCAAATACGACTGCGAGAAAAATAATACATAATATATAAGGACTTAGAAGATGCTATTAGATAAAAAAATAAAATTTACATTCCCTTCAGAAGGAGCTTAAATGCTACTGTATGTCTGCATTGAAAAGCACACATCATCTTATTTCTCCACAGAATGTAATTGTCTTTATACACGCACATTTGACTGCATAACTCACTTTTAACTAACTAATGGTTAGTACTCTGACTGGAGACAGCAGGGCAGGACACTTCATTTTTCAGGAGAGACTTCGTGTTTGTGAAACTGGGATTGAGAGGTACAAAACCAGTGCCCCTTCTTGTTAAAGACCAAATGCAGCCAGGTTTTCTAAAGCTCAGGAGGGACACTGGCCTAACTGCTCTAAGATAGGGCCCATTTCAGCAGCCCTCCAGGAGAGACAGAGCATTTCATTCCATTCCCTCCTAGGCACTTTGCCAGTGACGTTCCCAGCAGACATGGAGTCAGACTCACCCTATCCTACAGAGCAAGTTCTTGTTTTAGAACAGTAGTTTTATACTTAATTTAATCAGACCAGCTATAATTCAAACATTAAAGTAAGGCCAGCCACTCCTTTCTCCTAATTTCACCCCTTCTGGTTAGCAACATCCCTACAGTGTGCCCCGTACGTCTTCCTACTGCCAAATTAAGTGAGGAAAAATGTTGAAAACAGGAAGACATTTTGGCACATGCAACACAATCCCAAGTAAAGTGCTAATGTTAATGCTTTTGAAGCACTCCCCAACTGTGTATATGACGAAATCCAGTCAAAACTTTGTGAGAGCTGGATCCTGCCGCCTGTAAGCTCCACAGTGCAAGTGCCTGAGACCAGGGCTTTGCATTCTTCACATAAACTTCTTATGACCTGTGGCTTATGGCTGGATACAGTTTTTAAATTAATCCAGCCTTGATTATTTATAACACTGGGTCACTGACAAGTTTTTTAAAAAACCTATTCTTTAAATAAATATTTACATTTTTAGCTTAATAGACTGTAATGTCTTCACAGAATTACAGGGTGGTGGTTTTGTTGCTCTGTTGGGGTTTTTTTAACGTGACAGATCAAGACCGGAAGGTCTCAAATTTGACCTATCCTGGAAGTGATCCTCCTTTCCATTTATTTATTTTTTCTAACCTGCTTGCCACTGGTAAAATTAAATTAATGAAAGGCAAGTGATATTAATAACCAAAGAACCAAATTAATGTATAGGGAATATGAAACAATATAGAAGAAATAACAATAATAGAATAATGTGAACCAATGTGCAAGCTTGTTTGCTTACTGCAACATCCCCCCAGGGGGAATCCTGAGGCTTTTAAATGAGCTCATTGTAACTGAGGGACAATGACAAGACCTTTGAAGGTCCCTTCCAACTCAAACCATTCTATGACTCTATACTATAGAACCTATGGCAGACTAACTTAAATTTACTAATAATGCAAATGAAACAGTGTACCAAATAAACTTCAGTATAATTACAGCAGGGTTGAATAGCAGATTTTAGAAGAGACAGTGGAAAATCTAGAGGAAAAAAAATGAAGCAGCATTTAATCTTTGACCGCCCAACCACAGTGAAGAATTTGTGCTGACTGCACCTTGCAACTAGAAATGTGAAAGGAAATGTAAGTGAACACCCCCTCTACGTCCACATTTTAACATGTGCTGCTGAGAGTTCTTCCTCTTTTATCCCCCAATATTATGATTTAAGCCACTTATGCTACTTAAGACATCTTTGCACTGTTACTACATTCAGAGGCAATGAAGAGTGTTATTTACACACGGAGTGGAGGTGAATGTAGATGGCGCCTAGAAGTATAAACTGCCATGAGGGACATCTTAAGGATAAAAAATGAGATTTAAGTTAACCCAGATAAGACTCTATCCAGACTTAACTACAACCCATTCACAAAGACGTATTTGCAAGGTAAGTATACACTGATTTTTATCCTGAAAGTATTACAGAATCCTTAAGTGGCTTGAAGGGGACAGTGCAATAGAGAGTAAAGAAAGAACTAGAAAATATGTGGAGGGATAGAAGATATAGAAGATGTTTTGTGCTGTGTAAGTGCATTTGACGTGGTTGTGCACACACTGCAATCCATACCAGGTACAACAGCTCCACATGCAACTTTCCACTATTTTCACTGGCAACTGATCCCTGACTAACAGAACTTGCCTTCTCATGCTCCTAATCCTCCTGGTACCAGCATGCTATGGATGAAGTTCACTAATTTTTGCTGACTTTTACATTGAGATTTTTTTTTCCCCAAAAAAATTCTGTCTGTGTTAGGTTCTTTTCAGATACTCCCCATTAAAACATGTATTCATACATGCAATATACATAAAATAATTTTAACATCAGCATCAGAGAAAGCATCATTAATAAGCAAACAATGCCTAAATCAAACCACCTTAAAAAGAAAAAACAAAATCCAAAACCATTTGGCTATTCTCTTGTAAGAACAAATGGAATAATCTCATGCAAAATTCATGCCTACAGACCTGCCAAATACCATGAGCTGGGTGTGGGGCTCATATATCTAAGCAAAGTAACTTAACTGCAATTTTCAAGACTATTTTTCAACTTCTCAAGTCAGACTTAATTCTGCCATATTAACAGAAAAGAATCAATAAATTAAGAAACCCGTGTAAAATGCATTTTTTTTCTAAAAGCCTATTTGTTATTCAAAAAACCTATAAAATTCAGTGTCATAATGAAGTGCTTCTCATCTCAGATGCCTTTTTATCTTCCATGTTAGGGGACTGTCATGGCAAACCAGGGAGTTTACTGTGACTTCCATTGTTTTTATTGAGCTCTGGAGGAGCCAGGCTTTAAAGTGTAGGTCACCTTTTGGAATGTAAATTACAGCAGACCAATGGCTGTCATTTATTTATATATTTTTGGTTTGTTTAAGTTTCAAATCCTCTTTTCTACATTTGGTATGGCCCATTATCTAGAACTAATTCTATTTCCAACTACTTTGACTTCAGTCATTGTGTTGCTCAGTTTTCCCTGAAAAGGCTGTACATATTTATGATTGTCTAGTTGTGACAAATGGAAAACTTTCTATGTGTTTAAAATAATGCATATTTAAATCCAATCCTAATTCAATTGTAAGCATCTTTAACACATTTAAACTTTAAAATATTTAATGCATTTCTACATAAAGGCATCTGTTGCCAGGGATTTATCTGCAACTGAAAGAAATATTTTCTTAATGCCAACTGAAAAGCAATTGACTTAACTACCTGGAACAGGATACAAAACTCTCTTACAGAACTCCCCTATTTGCTCCTTGCTGGGGTTGGCTCAGTCACAGGGAAAGAAGGAATCTTATCTTTCCTTTGATAAAAGGCTATTGCAGATACCCTTCTGATATCCAGGAAATATCATGTCTAATGAATAGGCACTTTGTTACTGAAGTTCAACTTCTGGTTAGAAATAATTTTTCAAGTGCTATATATAAGAAATGACAACTGAAATCTATCCAAAGAAAGAACAGTCTGTATGATTTACAGTTGGCAATGATGGGAAAACTCTATTTTTGTTATGCTGAATCAGTAAAGACATGACAGGGTGAATTTGTATTTGACCTTTAAAGAATTGGTTATGGAGGTATAATGCAAAGACTTTATGTAGTGTTTTAAGGAAACAAAAAATCCCATATTGGTTGAACACCTTAGTAGTCCAAATTCCTTGGACTATTTTTTGGTTCAGCAGCATATTCCTAAAACAGAATAAATATGCAGCAACTATGAATATTTCAATGGATGCCAATGGATACAATTTTACAATTGCCTTCAGTTTATCTGCTCTCCTGCTAAAAGGGGACATCCTGCCTTCCTATGCCCCTTCTCCCTGAGCCTCCCACCTCCCAGTCACAGACATGCAGTTCTCATCATTGACCTTTTTTGGCTTGAATATTCATTTGGCAACTGGTGAGATGGATAAACTCACTGATTCAACAAAGCAATCTTTTTATTTTTTTGGTGAGGGTTATTAGTGTTCAGCAGCTCTGCAGGCTGAGCTTGAGTACTAATAATGGCAAAAAGGGGCCAGGAGTCAAGGAAAGGGCAGGAGCATCCTTCACAGTAGCGCCAACTTCACAGCAGACCAGCTTTCACAGATGATAAAAAAACCTTTTTGATATTTTGCACTTTCCATATATACTGTTCTATCTCTGCTTTTTCATGCATAACTGCTGCCTTCAGTATTATCCAGTTATAAGGCTATCTGATTACACTAATTTTGCAATAACTATTAACTTGAACCTGTTACCTAAAGAAGAGCTTTAACTTCCTTTATCAATAGTCTGCCTTGTACATTTTTCTAGCTTCATAACACAGAAATCAAAGGAACTTAAAATAAGTAAAAATCTATTTGTGATAACATATAGTGGACAAATTGTTCAAAATATTAATTGCTAAGCTTTATGTGAAATTTGGATTTATCCCTGAAGTCTGTCTGGATGGGACAAAGTGTAACAGCACTACAGAGTATCAGTCAAGTTTGGCTCAGAAGGTATTTATTCCCTTTTGTCCCTCAATGAACGTGCCTTTCTGAGCTACCACTTGGTTGTGAAGTGCCCAGACATAAGGATGGTTTCTATACATCTGCCTATTCTCTGAGAACATAAATCAGCAGTAGTTTTCTTTATATTATTTTGTATGCACACGTGCACTATTCAAGTACATTATGTATGGAATTCCCTGGATCTGCTTGCTGTGTGTGTATATTTTAGCTTTTCCCATTAGGCTGAGCCACTCCTTTTCTGCACTACTACCTGAACTAGGTCTATTAAAAGTTGTCACTCCCGTGTCACATAATCCCAGCTAAAATTCACATGCAAGATGTAATCTCCACAAGCCACTTGGAATCATCCCTAAAATAAGTAAAAGCCTGCATTCTTCCAAGGGAATGAATCAATACGATAAAACTGTCTCAGATGGATGTCTAATCTGTTCACATGAGAACCTGCCAGTAGAACACTCACTCACAGTGTAAGATTAAACCACCTTTATAATGTGTCATTAGAAGGAAGAGGGATTCGTTCCATTTCCAAAGCTTCTCTGAGGTTCTCAGTTAAACCTTTCACATTTTCATGTTTGCACGGAAACCCAGCAAAAAAACACAATTCAAAAAGTAAAAAAAATCTATTTTTGTTCACAAATTGCTGTTTAGTTTTGTCTCTAAAAATCTACAGAACAAGTATATAGGGTTCAACAACTAAAACACGATATTGAGAGACGCAAATTATTTTCTTTAAATTGTGCCCATTTTTCTTTTAAATTAACAAATACAGATCTGAAACTACAACACTCATCTTCATGCATTAACAGTGATCATGTGTCCAAGTAATTACTGACAGTAATATAGAAAACATTGTATTTCCAAGACAAACTTCTAATCAAGAATCCAGATATCAACTTAATACTTTATTTTAATGTAGGCTATTTCCACATAAAACAGTATAAACCAATCAAGTGGCCAACCACATCTTTACTCACTAAAAAGCAAGTATTTCGAAGAAAATATATCTAAAGCACAATGTAACCTAAAATACTATTTCATAATGTCCTCTGTAATGGATATTTTTCAAATTTTACTTCAGAAAATCCTTTCCACTGACATTTTTCTCATTACTATTCTTTAAAGGTAAAGCATTTATGCCTCAAAAACTATCTCCAGGGAAGCACAGATCTCTAGGTTGTCTCCCCACACGAACTAGTAGAGGTTACTATTTCAGAATTAAAGAGAGACAAGTCAGTGGCTAAAAAAAAAAAGCTTTCTAGACTAGAAACTAAATATAAGCTAATTCTGACAGCTCTGCTAATCACTTGATAAATCATCTTCAGAAACAATATTAGGGCATATGACAGTAGTTTATCTTTGTAACATCTGTCATCCAGACGAGTACCTACTCACCCTTTAGATGAAGTGTATTTGAACTAAGACACTTCAAGCCACACCTCATTTTGAGTAAAATCAACAAAAGTTAAATAAAACTAGCAATGTGATTGAATAGTTTAGGAAAAAAAAAATTAAAGCGTACTGACTCCAGCAAAAAATACAATGGAGACTTTCAAGTGAGGCAGAATATCAAGCAAATGACTACCTAAGTTAGCTTTGAAACTAAAGAGCTCTATTTTCATGAAAAATGTGGTAATTTGAAGACAAGCTGAAAATATGACAGCACACAACCTTACATTTATTTTGTTAGGAGCAGTGTTATCATAATGATTTCACAATGAGCAAGGCAATATATTGGAATAAAAAGGAGCTGGCTTGAATTCTTCATGGTAAAGCCAGAACAGCAGCAATCAGGATATGTCTCTCTCATCTCATGCGTATTAGACACTCATGCATTCTTTAGAGCAGTGTGCAGCCCTTAAACTATATAAGCAGCAACTTTTGACTCTCTAGGAAACATCAAACCTTTCTTCTTATCTGTGACTCTTCTAGTCCCCACAGTACAGACATTCAGTGTCCTCTAGAATGCAATTCTAGAAGTAATTTGGAAACACTACACTGATTTCCTGTCAGGGAGTGGGCTGCTGTAGGTATATAAGCATAAGCATCCCCAGAAGCAATCTTCCCCAAAAAACTATCTATATGCCTACTTCTAGCTCAAAATGCTAACCCCAGCTTCAGCCCTGGGCCAAAGGAATAACTAACTAACAGAATGTAATACCTTGCAGCTATATTAAGCTATATCTGAATGTTTGACCATCACCACCAGGAGCAGCACAGCTTTGAAAACTGATGAACATCTCTGGACAGCTTGTTTCTGTAGAGTGTCACAATTTCATCTCCATAAGGTATGAAATCCTTGAAATCCTGCACTAATTTTGAACAGTTTTGGGGTTTTGTGGGTTGTGAGTTTTTTTAGATATGGCAAGTCAATAATCTAAATCAATGTCATACTAAAATCTAGAACTAAAATTAGCATGACAGATTAAGGAGAAAGTCTATGAATAGTCAAGATTCATCTGCATTATAGAACCACAATTTGTGAGCACTAAGACTGAAAATTAGATAAATTCCTGTTCCAATAAGAAGCCAGAAACTGATACCATGATGGAAGAACAAATCATTCACTCCACCTAGGGTGAATTTTCTGTGGTCCTTATTTCAGGGAGTATGAAAAAAAAACATACAGCAAGCATCTTTCCTTGCTCCAAGAAACCTACTGAAATGTCAGCTCTACTTAGTAAGATTGATCCTATCAGAATAGTGCAGTTACCCATGGCAGAGGCCACCTGGGAAAGAGGGGTCTGGGTAATAATTAAAGATGTCTTACTTATTCCATAAGAACAGGGACCAGTTCACAGTGTGCACAGTCTGTGCAGCTCTATCAATTCTGCAAGTATAAAATACAGCAAGATGCTATTTCTAACACTTAAAATCAACAGTGTATCACTTTCCTCTAAGGATCCCTATAATAACTTATCCATGATACATAAGGTTTCTCATATTCTAACTCACATCTGCTTCTAAGTTTTTTATCAGTCACTCCTCCATACTGTGCACTTTGTTAAATCATCAAAAATCCCTGATTTGTGTTTCAAAGGAAGCACCATACTGCTTAAAAATTATGCTAAAAGATGAACATCACAGATGATCCTACTAACATGAACATACGCCTTTTTGATTTCACTGACTTTTATTTTCATAGTTTAAGACACAAATATTTTTGAGCAGGGAAAAATCAAATAGAGGGGAAGCAAATGAATGTGATATCAATGCTACTGAGAACCATTTTTTAAAAAAGCACCACTGGTATTTACAGCTTGGAAAATAAAAACCAGAGACCAGCTGAGGTGTCAGTCTTTTAATTCACAGTAGGGCAAAATGATTACCAGGTGTCAATCCAAATATGCAGCTGATGGGCTGGACTCAGAAATCAGGTGGGAATTTTGCAAACTGTTTTCAGAAATTGAGATGAATTACTTTATCCCCATAAAGTGAAGTCTCACCAGAAAATGCTGCCCAGTTACAAATGCAATAATGGCTCAGAAACAGACCTATCAAGACTTGCATCACAACTCAAAACAAAGCAGGATCATGGACCTAAACTGGGTGACAGAGTCAAAGGTACATACACAAAATTTCAAAATGGAATTTCAGCCTTAAGTTCTAACACTGGCTCAACTTCAGAAATAGCAAACAAAGCAGTCATTTCTTAAAACAGGATGTGAATGCTAACTATCAATAATAATGTGAATTGTTGTTTAGACTAAAATATGCAAACAAAATAAAGGGGATTTTAAACCACTGGGATATAAATACAATGTAATTAAAAACCCTAAGATTTGCTTTCATACCTTACAATGGATTTAGGGAACTCAACCTAACAATCTCCTTTCAACACTTTCAGTTATTGCTAATATTTAATTAAATTACATATTTGAAAAAGAATTATTTATTACTGAAGAAGATTCAAGCTAGGGGAAATTTTATTTTTGTTTAAGAAAACAAAAAAGGGGCACTTGTCCCATCTTAGCCCCCCACCTCGTAACTAAATAAATAAGTAAATAGTATTTTTATGTTTATGGCAAGTTGCCAATGCTTAAATTGGCCTCCTTGAGAGGCTGATAGAGCTGTTTTAGTCACTACCACTTTGTTTGAAAAACTGAATGAAAACCAGGGAGGCTAAAAATGTCTTGGTTTACATTCACTAATACGTAAGAGAAAAGAAAGAGTGATAATGGATACAGTGAGTGTAGCTATGCCAAAATACTTTAGAGTCTCTCTCCTTTAAAACAACACAGAAGAAAAAAAAGAGTCTGAAAATTCTCCTTGCAAACAGGGACGTTCTAGTTACTTTTCATTAGACTAACTGGTTGGAACTGACACTGGACCTTTTCCGAAACGAGCTACATAAAATAGCAAATTTAAAATAAAGCATAACTTCTTCATGTCCTCTAAGTTTATTGTAAATGCTTTATTTTCCTAGAATGATCTCACAGTGTTTCCCCAAACACTTCTCAAAATTTTCCTACTAGGGGGGCTCTAATTCACTCCCCCTTTTCACCCCCCCTAGAACCTCTGCACCCTGTGAAGTTCTTTATAGATGGTAGGGGCTGTGAGCCCCAGGAAGGAACAGAAGGGAGGGCCCACATTAGAAGGCTTGTTTCAGATTTGTAGTTTGCTCTGGGCAGCTACTCACAGAGCAAAATAGACATGTCCCTGTAAAGTATCATACTGGGTATGTTCTCAAAACAAAGTGCTCTAACACACTAACACAGAAACTCTTCATTTCAAATCTTAGTACAAATGAGCATCTTTTAGAGAAGAAAAGCTTCTACCATTGCTCTTACTATGATTAGAGGAAGCAAAATTACAACTACTGCTCCTATTATCATAAATCATCACATCTACCTAGTGCAAAACACCAGGTCTCTTCAACAGGGCACTGGAAGAGGTAGGAGGAAACAGGGAAAGAAATGTTTTATTTGTTAATATTTTCTGGAATGTGAACTTTCATGTTAGTTTTCTGTGCAGCATTTTTTCCTATTCAGTGGGTTATCGATACCTTCAGCTTTTTTTTCAAATTCTCATCATTAGTATTTCTTTCATAAAAATTTTACTAGTGATCAAGGACAGTCCTCCTATCAGTGAATAAGCTTTAATTAAATTAACTCCTATTTGTATATTTGAAAGATCTCATACTTAATACGTATTTGGATCAAAGTCAAAAAAGTCCCTGTTTGAAATCCTGTTGCTTAAATGATTCCTGATGCATAAAATGAGCATGCTCTTGAGATTTTCCATCCACTTTTATGCAATGCATAAAGTTTGTATAAATATTATAAGAGGAGCCTCCTGTAAGATATGGTTGGATTTGAATTGTTATCATCTTAAGAAATATGCGTTGTTCAAAGTTTTAGTCCTGAGAATATTCTGTCTCAGGCTACAGAAGATGTATGAGTTAATGATTCTGAGAGCTAAAAATACGCTTGGGGTAATGGTCAAAGGTACCTTCACGTACACAAATAGGCACAGACAGTTTTGTAACAACACAGAAGTCAAGTGGTTCACAAAATTCAAACACCAGCTTCTGCACACATCAGAAAATGCTTATTTGAGTGTATTGTAAGTTTAAAATACCAAGCAGACACTAGAAGCAGTACTCCGTTTTTAAAAGAATGCCATTCATCATTGTACATAACCAAAAATCAAATGAGATCAGAAGAAACCAAATCTGAGCATTTCTTTAGCCCTACTTAAATTCTAAAAATCTTCAGTATCTGCCAAAGCACTTGGGATCGTATCACCGAGAGATTATTTGCCTACTGTACTTCAAAGCATTTAAAAATAAGAGAGAGAAAGTTTCCTGTAAATTTTCACGTTCCTTATCTTCATTAGTATTTTGCATCAGTAAGGCTTACTCTTCATTGTGCAGAACACAAAAGCAAAGTTGTTATAAGTAATTGTTAATTACAAGTACCACAAAGCACGAAAAGGTCTCTGAAAGAGGGCCTATTTGGCAGCAACTCCGAAAGCCAAACCAAGGTATTTGAGAATTAATCTGCTGCTCAATGTAGTCTTACAAGTGCAGCTTTGGAAATGAAGATAAAAGAAACTATTGCTGGCCAACCACAAATCACTTCAGGGGAAAAAAAAAAAACAAAAAACTGATAAATCATCAAAAAGGCATATCATCAGGAATGACAAGAAAAAAAATCCTACTGAACTACTATGGAGGGTCAAATGATGTCCTCTTATTCTGTGCCTTTTATTTTATAATGACATGAGTGCATTTTGTCTCAAGAAGCGGAGCTACACAAAGAAAAATTTCTTTAGATTTACATAACTTGTTAAGATTTTAAATTAAATTAAGTACAAAGCTCAATTTCAGCATCCCTTATTACAAGCCATATTACAAAGACCAGCTAATTGGGAGGTAAAGCTGCTTTAGCAGTGATGCTTATCAAACTTCAACACATCTTTCTTCATGTTTCAATCAAAGAACAGCTGCTGTCATCCTACTGAGAAAACAGTGATAGCAGAACACGTAGCAAGCCTTAAAACCTGCTAACACAGGAGCCTTATTGTGGAAATAACTCATCTCCCGTTAAACTTCACATACAGGGAAGCTTGTAACCGAGGTGAAAGGATGGATTTAGCAGTAACATTCTTTCAAAGTCTGGTGCTCCCTATTCCAGGGCAGCTGTGAGCCAAAACAAGGCCTTGTTCTACAGTTGATGCACCTTGATCTCCTCCAGATAACCACAGGGATGGTCTTTCAGCAGTCAGGCTGTCATAATGATCACAAACTACTATGTACATCACTGCCCCATCCAAAACCTTTAGGACAAAGGGTGGTGTGTCTTGATGTTGACAACAATATTAACAAAAAATTACTTTTTAAATGAACTAACTGTTTTTTCCTACCTTTAAACTGATATTTGGTGGGGGGCATTTCTTTGCTTTGTCTGACAACAATTTTGTGGGCTTGGGTTTTTTTTTTAATAAACGTAGAAATTAATTTTTCTTGTTCGGTGAATTATTTGGAGAAACACGTTCCTTTAGGCAAAAGATTTAAAACATAGTCATTTCAACAAAAATAATGCTTTAAATCAAATGCAGCAGTGAAAAGGAATCACCTCAATGGTAGGACAGTGCACTCATACATCATGCCCATGAGGTGAAAAATTCCTTGGACTTGCTCACTTAAACAAGGACCTTCTGTAGCTTTTTATTTGGTGCAGATGAGAAGAGGGCAAAATTTTCATAAACATAACACTTCAATTAATCTAATTTTATTCAGTTTTTATATGAATGAAATCTGTGTACCTTTTAAAACATAGTCACGCATTTTCTTTAATACATGCAAAATATTGAAGTCTGCAAAAGTTATATAAACTTTCCAACTAAGGAATGAACTAATTTTAGGAGGATGAGAACCATTCTCCTCTCAAAGGAAGATAGTGAAAATGAAAAGTGAAAATCCTTCTAGGATTTCACATCATTCCTATTGCTTTGAGGAAATAGCTGCTAATACATAAAATCTCTAAAGATTTAAACAACAAACCACAAGGACCAACATATTGACCTTCAACCTAAAATAACTTTTACTGTATATTGACCTTACTCATACAGTTGTTTCTTTGCCTTGATAAATAAAACAGAATATTAAGCACAGTGCATACTGTACCTTTGTTAACACAAGAAATTCCCATGAAGAAATGTGTGTAAGGAATACCTCAGACCTGGATGTGCTCACTTTGCCAGTTGCTAACCACTTTGGTAAGTAAAACTTCCTGCCAATATGAACAACCAGATCCTTTGGGAAGGAAAACTGGCATGCTCTACCTCATCACGTTGGTCCTCACACCACACAGCGAGTTAAAGGGACATTCACACCCCAGCACACACGTGTTCAGCTCAGCCCCTGCAGGAACAGCAGCTGAGCGTTGCTCCTCAGTGTGTCCTTTGTAACCCCTTCCTTCTCTCACTGCCTCACAGAGGACGCTACCGCTCAAGCTGGGCTCACAAAATAATAAACACTATTCGACTATGCCTACAAGAAATACACAAACCATACAGCTAAATATGCAAATGAAATGGGATGGGTAAATGCCAGATGGATTTACATTCATGTGGGTTCAGTTCAGGTATGAGCGATTGGAATGATTGACT
This sequence comes from Neopelma chrysocephalum, assembly GCF_003984885.1. Lineage (NCBI taxonomy): Eukaryota > Metazoa > Chordata > Aves > Passeriformes > Pipridae > Neopelma > Neopelma chrysocephalum. Next base: position 4,614,098 of record NW_020897809.1, read on the forward strand.
CTGAAAGCTTCCAGTCACTCCGTGTAAATAAGGATGAATAAAAAAATTGGCACAACTGCTTAAACCCTGGAAGGAGAGTCAAGCCAACTGGCCAAAGGAATTTAGATTTGGACTTCCTTGAACATGTCAGGTTTACAAAATAGTCCATTAAAAATATATTTTATTCACTAAAGAAAGAGCCATGACATGTATTCTCTCAGCCCCAAACATTGATATATATTTATGTTTCAATGCATGTCAAATTTTCAAGCGTTCAGAATCTAAAATAATTAGGAAATTATTAATTTAATCAGCAAAATATATTTACAATTCAGGCTTACAGTGTGCCTGCAAACACAAAAATAAACCAAAAACACGTAGCATATATGACAAGGCAATAAATGAGCTTTCTTTGAAGTTGTTTTAAATAGGAATAGCAAATTAAAATATGCCCTTATAGAACCAGAAAATTATGCCAGAAGGCACATCATCATTTTTATGATATTGTTTTAAATAAGCAGATTGACTAGTTGATTAATTACCCATGATGACACTGTAGGCATCTTGATTTTTTTTAGCTCAATGGCCATACTGTAATTTATTGAGTGCTAGATAACCTACCAGATTCCTACCTGGAAACTCAATAAACAGCACTGTCCTAACCACAAAACCAAAATAGCTGAGTTTATACTTTTAAGACTTCTGCACAACAAGCCACCTTTTTACTAAGTGGCCAACCCTTGGGAAAACACTACGGCCCTGATCTGGAATCTGGTAGACTTGATTTCTGCCCGGACATAAAGGCACTTTAAATCTGGTGAATCAAACCCTCTCACATTTTTTAGCATTAGGAATTCTTTGATGGTGTATGGGCATTTTGGTCATATTCTTTACCATGATCCACCTCTTACACCACAGTAATGCAAATAGTGTAGAGTTCTAAGAAAACTGGAAGAAAAGGGAAATTTCCTAGATTTCAAATGACAAAAATGCAGCTATCAAAAGGGTATATTATTTCTTGGTACCTGTAAGTATGAGATCCATTCATCTGTTGTCAATGACATTTTGTAAAACAACATGATAATAAACGTAAATGTGCTGAGTCATAGTAATTTAGGGAAATCAATATTTTCAAATACAGGTGCAAAAATACGTGCACAAACATACTGATTCTTGATTTATATTTGGTTCATTTTTTCAATCTGAGTGTATGTACTGGGCTTTGTGTTCAGAAAAGGGCACAGAAAAGGATTTGGACATGAAAGTCTTACCAGTTTCACATTCAGATTTTTTTATGACATGTTAATTTTGTTTTAAAATGGAATTCTTGCTGTTTAATCTGTAAAGCCTTTGATTATTGAGTCTAAAGTGCAGAGATGTTCACATCATAAAGTTATTTAATCTATGTGCACACCCTACAGATTAGTAAATGCCAAATTCTCCCACTGTTTCCAAATTTTTGTCCTGTTTTGGATATCATACAAGCTGCCCTATACAATATAACATTGTCTCTGCCAGAAATTGCTAAAGCAAGAACAAGTGTTCAGGACTGACTTCAGCAGTTGCCTTGGAAATTGGCAATAAGGATCTAAAATTCTTTCTCTTCCACACACCCAAAATATTGAGTCATTCCTGATTTCATAGGAGTAAATTTATACAGTGCACTCCATATTAACAGACTCTCTTTAAAAGCTTTAGAAGCTTTAAAATCCTTCGTATTCTACTGGAAAACAGACAAACAGAAATTATGCACATGTTTGTTTGGAGGGAGAAGATGGATTACACTATGAATAAGCTACATTTGGAGTGGACTTGACAGTCTGCCAGCTACCAGCCCTTAACTGTCTTTGCAGAGTGGAAACACCAGCAGAAAAGAATGGCAGGCAAATCCCTGGTTCTTCTAAATGTAAAGCACAGTGTTGATGACTATCCATCCACACTGAGGGAACAAGGAACTGACTTTATCTTCCATCTAAATTTCTACACCTTTCCTGACTCCTCCTTAGCTCCTGAAAATTATTTAGAATTTGTGAAATTCTGGGACGACTTTTCAAACTCTTTATTCGACCTCACACTAACTGGAAAACAGAAGACAGAGTATTAACCCTGAAAAGTTGGGGGGGGGGATTTAATTTAAAACTCATTAAGCAATAGAAGTGAAAGTTTCTTTAAAAGTGAGTGGCCCTGTATGATTTTCTACTTCAATTATTTTGACTGTCTCCTTAATCAGAGAGATTCAAGAAATACTAACTCCAGTAGAGTAAAAAAAATAGTGTTTTCCCCAATCAAAATTGAAATGTAATACAATATATATTATTCTATATGTAATATTATATGTAATGTGAACTCAATACTTGTTCTTTATTTCAAAACAGCAGTTCAAGGAATCTCAGACATCATTATATATTTTATTATATTTTATATTCTATAACTGCATTGCACATACATATTTCTAAATCCATTATATATGTCCGAATTCTCCATCCATTACTGGACAACTCTTAAAAAAAGCCAGATTCAAAACCTAAATGCAGCCTGCTTAACTGTCTTGTTTAACTTAGATATCTGACAAGAAGAAAAATCAGATAAAATGTTTTTTCCAGTGTAGTTTCAACTAGCTTTGGAGAAGAAAAGAACAATTTTTTAGTCTTTCCCCAGGGAGTAGGGCTTTTGCAAGAACAGACAAAAAGACACAAAGAAAGAAGAAAAGTTTTCTCACTGCTCATGTGATATTGCTCGATCAAAAAAGCAAATAAAATCATCTGAAACAAAGAATACTATTGATTTAATAGTTTATTGTGGGTTTTTCCTTAAGATTTGATCTGTTCTCCAGCTACCTTTTTTATATAGTCTGTTCTGTATATGACTGAAGATCAGATTTACCTCACTGTGTCAATTGTGACTATTTCGTACTCCTTAAATAGTTTTTGGATACACCTTATTGTAGAAATGTGACTAATCTAAATTGCCTAACTCACTGGGAAGACTCTATCAGAAGGTTCTTCTGTGGGGTGGCAAGATGATATGTATGCTACATCTCCATCCATACTAAATCCCAGGCAGTTTATTTTGTATTAAAAATATGGTGTAGTGACTCATCTAGAGTAGCAAACATTTATATATGTTAATTATTACCTTTAGCAATAAATAAAACAATTGTTTTCTATTCTGGAAGCCAATTTCTAAAGGGGCTTTCACATTCACAGCCTAAAATAAACATCATCAAAACAAAAGATGCTTTGGGACTACACAGGCAAAACAAAGGTAGAAAGAAAACTTACTCTTCCTTTGTTTTCTAGACATCACTTACCTCTACCTTCTTGCTTTGAGGTTTCAGCTGTCTGCTGCTCATTTTATGTGCTTGCAGAAGTGAATTGCAGTTCAAACTGGTTTGACTATTTGGGGAATCTTAGCAAATTGATTGAACCATACTACTAGAAAAGTCAGATTATGAAAGCAAGTAAACAGAAGCAAAAGGTAGATTATCTATTGTAGACATATTTCCTCTAATTAATAACCAGATATCTGAGGATTGCAATAGCCATGATTTAAACTGGGAGAAAATTTGTTGGATCTGGGGTAGGAATGCAGATTATGAACTACAGCAAAGACATAGTAAATAAATTGTGTTTTCAGGTGAGATTATCCAGAGATTAAGGTGTAAAGATACGAGAAAAGGGAAATAAGACAAAATAGAAACAAAGGGAACCTAAAAAGAATGATGGAGAAGATCAACCAAAGAATAACTTGAAGAGTGTAAAGCAATTAGAACTATTTTTATATTTCTCAGTCCTTTGTTGTTTCCCCATATCCTAATTCTATCCCTAAAGCTAACTCTGAGCATACCACGTACCCACCACTTCCATTGGACATAACTCAAATAACCTGTTTTGCCTTTCACCTTTTCACTGCAGTTGAAAGTTGAAGCTCAATCCTGCCAAAACAAACTCCACCCTGGTGCTAAAACCAGCCAGGTTCTTCAGCTGCTTCCTACTTCCCCCTGCCTGAAAACACACCCAGGACAGCAGGCCTGTCTCTCTCTGAATCGCATACAACAATCACAGGTTTGAAGAAATCTCTTATTCTCAATCTGCAGCCCCAAAAAGCCAATTCCCAACTTCATAACCAATCTCTTCCTTCTCACTCCCATCTCACCAATCCAAATCTCCCTTCCCCATTACTGAGAGTGGGAATGAAAAAGCAGAAGAAAAAGACAGCACATTATTGAGCCAGCATTGCTAAATTTTGACCCAAGTGGAACTGTATACAGTTATTTGATGAATTTTCAGTTCCTTTATAAGAATGGCAAAACTAAAAACAAATTACTATTCTACAAGGCAGAAAGCAAATTTCCTGCCACCACATCTTTCTGTATTTCAGTTACTGGGGATAGCTGTGTCTTGCATTAATAATCTTGATTCAAGGATCACTCCCTTATACAAGCTGCAGTGTTGTCACAGGCATTGAAACATTAAGTAATTTGACAGATTCCACACAATTCTCCAGCATGTTAATCAAATTTTAAAAGAAGTAACATCATCTACTACCAGAATCTATATCTTACTATATTACTCATACAATGACCCATGTGACTAAATTAGCAAAAAACCCAAAACAAAACCAAACAAAACCAAACCAAACAAACGAAAAAAGCAAAACCAAACCAAAAATAAATGGGGATGAAATTTGAAAAATTTAAAATGTAGATCAAATATCACATTGTAATATACATTTGAAAACATCCCAGATAAAAAAGCACTCATAACAAGATACTTGGAAACAAAACCAGCCTTTTGCATGATCCCACTTCCTGTAAGTGGTTTAAAACTATTTTTTTTCTATTTTAATCCAGTATTTCAAAGCAGCATCTGGGCAAAATATGCTTTAAATATAGCCAAGTGATTTATTTATTGCTTGCAACAATACTTGGCAATAAGAATATGCATGCAACAATCCCAGACAAAACTTGCAAAGACACTGAGAAAGGCAAGTACTTGTAAAAGACAATTAGTTTGCTAAGCAAGCAGGCAGGCAGCAACATGCCTTTTGAATGACAGGTCTAAGTTCCAACAGCAACTTGCAGGAAACATTTACATTTGAAAAATCCCTACTTTGACCTCTTTTTCCCCAGTTTGCTTGCTGGCAGGTAGGAATACATGACAAATGAACCTAATTTAAGTGGGCTGAATGCCAGATTGCCTGTTAAAAAAGAGCACCTGATCGTGCATTAGGTGAGAGGTCAGTGACACCGAACACCAGCAGGTGCAATAACAACCGCAGGCTTTTTGTAAAGGAAATGCAAACAAGAATTCACCCCGAGGACATTCGGGACAGGGCCGTCCTGCTCAGGCACCGAGTGATTGGCAGCCAGCGCTGCACATCAGGAGACTCGGGCGGTGCTTTGCTGAGCTGCATCATGACATGACTTTGAGCAAAACACCACAAAAGATGGAGTCACTAGCTAAAATCATAAAGCAATATAAAACCAGGCACTGGAGAAGAAAGTAGTTTTTCTACTACTCAAAAAGCCTACAAATACGCAGAATTAATCGTTCTGCATCCCAGCACCTGGTTTTTCCTTGCTACAAAGCCTTTATCTGTAATCACTGAAAAACAACACTGTTGGAAATACCTGATCATTAATCTTTGAAACTTTTGACAACAGAATATTATAGTCTTGCAAACTGCACTCTGTACCCACCATTTGTGGGAAAAAATATATAGAAAAACAGTATATAAATAACATTTTAAATCAATGTTATTCCATCTTATTAAATTACATTATTTGTCAAACACCTCTCCTGCAGATTTGGAGGTTTTATATTCCAACTACTGCTTTTTGATCTAAGGAAAAGTGATTGGCTGATAAACAATATTTTTCTCATACAGAAGCTTGCTAAAATTGCATTATAATACCAATAGCAAAGCACACAATTTGGAGCAACCACAGTCTTGCAACACAGGCAATACCCAGTACAGCTTTTATAGATTTGGGAGCTTTATTTTCTAGAATACCACATCCACACTTTATTTCTGGAACGTTTGCATCTCTCTTGATTAAGATTTATTTATTCCATGTTGTTTTTAGAATCTCACAATGCATGTTTGTGTTTCAAAAATTCAGTCATGATATTAAAAGAATGTAGTGTTCTTGGGTAATGGGATAAATACTTTAATTATTGCTTGCAGGATCCTAGAAAAAACCATCTGTGTCATATGTATATCTACATTTGATCTCACATAATAAAATTATGAAAAAAACTTCGTTTGCTTAGTAATTAGCTTACTGCTTTCCATTTTGTGAGATACATTGTTCTGAATGAGGCTATGTGGTAGATCCTGCTTATTGAGAAAGATGGTTTGATTACCTTTCACATAAAAAAGCATTTGTGCTACAATTAATTCTTAATAAAATTTTTCTTAAGATTATGTTCCATCAGGCAACTCAAGTGAGGCTACTTATTATAAAGTCATTCATTGATGAGATTTTTCTATCATACTAGCAGTGAAATACAGCAGAGGTGTCTTAGATTTAGATTTTGGTTGTTGTATTCTGATCTGTACTGGAAAGTGAGTCAAAATCATGAAAATGAGACCAGCATAGCTGACATTCTCCCCAAAAGTTCTGGTGTGAAATTTCGTCCTCAAAAAAGTCAACGGGACAAACAGATTTTACTGATCAGTGTGTTACTACACTGGAAATTCTTCAGGACTGGAAATTTCATGTTCTATGTTCTTCCTCTTCAACAAACACGTATTTGACATGTGATAAATAAAATATGATGAAACCACCAGAAAATAAAGATTTCTAAACCCAGTATTATAGTTCTAGAAAAAGAAATGAAACAGCCCCTGTCATTACCTTTGAAGTAAACACAGTCTGTGGCTTACAGAACTTCCAGCTGGTCCAGTCTGCCTCTGAGCAGCTTTTATGTGTAAAACCATGTACCACCACACCCTGCAGGACTGTTTCACCATACTCCAAACTCATAGTACAGCTGTTTATTAATGAATTTCTCCAAAACCAGAAAGCATACACAAGGAAAAAATAGGTAACCATTGACATGTGGAAAAGCTTTTTTTTTCCCTGAAAATAAAAATGCAGTTTCATAAGGTGCTTAGCAAATCTTGTTTTAGAGACATTCATATTCTAAGACAGTTCAGTAGCACTTGTGTGTATCAGATCACGTAGCATCATGAATCTGGATGCACAAAGACAGCATTTGAAATATTTCTAACATCAGTCTATTAACTGAAGTTTGCTTTATGGGTGCTAAGCAGATACTCAGCTTTGTCCCATCCACCCATTGAGGGGAAAATGTACTTATGTGTTAATCGCCTGCTGGGTGGTGGTTGGGAATCTATCCTTTGATCAAAGGGAGACATACTGGTTTTACTTTACATCCTGTCTCTCTCGCTCTCAACCGGCCCATAGCTGGAGGGATTCATTTCAGGATTTTTCTTTATTCCAAGTATTCTGTTACTTGCTGCATACCACCACCCAAGACATCAGGGCTAAAACCAAACACTCTTTGTGGTACACCCATATGACAGACTTCAAAATGGAAACACTGTTTAGGTTAAACCTGTAAGATCAAGTTTGCTGAAACCCTGCAACTCATGCAGCTTTTGAACACTTCAACATCAGATCAAAGTTTGACAGACAGACTCAAGGAGAGAATCAGTACATTTAAACCTATCAATCCTCAAGGAAAAACAGAGTACATTGGTAAAAGTGCAGTTGACAGTATTCATTTTGTCCTGGTGCTAACAGCAGTCAAATAGAGAGCTTATGTTTTTTCTCTGTAGAGTATCTTTTTTCTGTAACTGAGGCAGGGTTTTTGTCACTCAGCTTGTCTTAAAATACATTCTTAGAAGCTACGCTGTTTCAAGAGGGAAAGAAAGGGTATTTTTCTTCTTTGACATTGAAGGCAAGCACAACATTGGACCAGGAGCTATTAAAAAAAAAAAAAACAAACCAAAAACCAAAAACATTTTGCAAAAGGAGTAAAGCTGTTCACCTTCATAATTTTTTCGCCCTACAATTAATGCAGGTAGGATATAATACTCAGTTACTTTAAAAAATGTAAAGGCAATCTTAGAGCACTTTCCATGCAAAAGGCTTGAACATAATTCAATCAGAATGTTAGGATCTGTTATTACTTACACAGGTATAAATTCCTATGGGGCTACAGAACCAACCTAAGTCAGACCTAAAGCTTCTAAGTGCCATAATCAAAATCATCCTGTCTAATAGAATTCCTAAGTCGTTAAAAACTTACCTCAGTGTTTACATTCGACCCTATCCATATTCTTAGAACTAAAACGAATCCTCATGATAAGCTCACATGCTCCAGGTCAGCAGATGTAAAACATGACACAAACACGACTGTGCTGTGCTGCTCTGATGGCTCCAACAAACACAGATTTAGGCCTCAGCCACGTTAGGGAACACCAGCCATTTGTAAGCTTTCAGCTTTGTTTGATTTATCACCTAATGCATTTCAAGGTCCTAGAATCCCGTGTGATAAAATTAATCATCTTATAAATATCATTGGCTCAGAAAAAGCTCGTTGGAAGATCTATCAGAAGATCCCAACCAAAAAACAGTTAGAAGAACCAATTTTCCTAAAATTTAACACAGATTTACCATCCAAAATTACAGATCCATGGAAAATATCATTTATTACTTATCTCCATGCTTGCATCTGGTAGAAATATGTCTATCTGCAAAATGAACAAAGAAGTTCTGATTCTGATTAGTTAAACAAGGAAACAGCACGGAATGAATTTAAATTATTTTAATAACCTGATTACCTAAATTGGTGCTAGAACCTTTGAAGATAAAGCCAGTTCAGTAAGGGTTTTTTTGGTTTTAACTTATGGGTATAATTCTCTTTCAGACTAAGCTTTTCCTCTTGAAGATGTTAGTGCCCTAGCTGCTCTTCACCAGCCATCAGTTGGATGTTACCACTAATCCATGTGCTCTCTTATCCACAGGACCCAACGATAAACAGGCTGTCCTGATGAATGGTTGCTCAGCACTATTTATGCTAACCTGGCTCAGTTTGCTTGGAGTCGATAAGGGATTGATTTGCTCTGTTGATAGATCTGGGAGGGTAACAATATCCAGCAGAAAAATAGTAGTAAGTAGATAATGGTGGGTGGCAATAACGTCATCAGCTGGCACAGCTGTTTGCTGAGCTCTGCCCAAGGCTGTGGACAGATACCCTCATCTCCATTCAGGTATGCTGTTGAAGGATTCCAGCTGCTTATCCCTCTCCCTTACAAGACCATTACCTCCTCCAATCTTCCAGTAACGCTGCTCAAGCGAGTAGCTCGCTCATTTTAGTCAAAAACATCCGTTTTAAAATAAAGCCAGGACATAAACTGTTTAGCTATAGCTTGGCTCACTTCAGTAGAACTCAGAGCCAGGCTGAAGAAGAGCAGATGATCTGGCCAGCCAGATGTTCAGAAAGGCTCCAGGAGGGAACCAGTGAAATCATCACTGTTCTTCTGGAACACAGACCTGTAAACATTTTCACCAGCTAACTGTCTATAAAGCAAAGATCAAAACTGAAGCAAAATGAAGCAGCAAGGCTCTGCCATTTGTGATATGAGGGGATACTCCATCACAACAGCTGAAGCTGCTCTTTTCTGGTGGTCTCTTGAGCAATTAGCACAATAGATTTTTTTAAGCAAATAAGTATTGATGCCAAAACAAATGACTAATTAGAGTGGGACAGTATAACGAAATGAGAAACATTAACAGGCATTTCTTAAATATTTCTAATCCATTACATTAATATTTGCTACCAGAGAACAAGTATACAAATAGCTTAATAATGTCAAAACAACATTCCCAAGATGCTGGATACTGGAATTGATAAATCACATGAATAAATATTTTTCTTAGATTTCTGTATTTTACGGTTATAGAATTATTTATAAATTATCTTGATTCGGCCACTGATTCAAGGCTACCCCTCAAGACAATCACATCCTGTCCAATACCTTTTCTTTGGCAGAAAAAGGAAATGACTATACAAGCAGTATACACCTGCTGAAACAGCCAAATACTTTTGGGTTTTTTGTTTCTTTGCACCTCACTCAGCTCAGTCTGAGCTCTAATCACCACATCCAGATGAACTGTTTCTGTTATTGCATGTGTGTGATCTGAAAACCTGCAACAAAAACCACTGCCAGAGCAGCAGAAAGCATAAGAGACAGGGATGTGACTCAAAACTGGCTCCAGGCTTTGTGGCTGGTAGGACTGGATATCTATGACAGTCATCACCTATCAGAGCTTTTCCTTGAGGAAATCAATTGACAAATGCAATGACAAATGCAATGCTATTTCATTGATGTTAAGTAGGACAGCACAGGGAGGTTTTCTTAATTTTTTTCTTTTCTTTTTTTTTGGAAGTGGCATTATAGAATTGTAACTAAGATAATATTAAAAATAGATACTAGATATTAGAAAATTTTAATTAGGTACATATTTTCTGTACTCTAATGAACATTTTCTCTTGTATGTTTTCATAAACTTTCTAGAGCAATTTATATAAATTTCATTTATTCAAAATTGGTGTTTTCATATTTTAGTATTCAATTGTAAAATCTTACATTCAAAAGTTCAGGTCATATGACCTTTGATCAGGTCAGGTGGTACTTCTGCTTCCAAGCAAACCAAAAACTTCCAAGCAGAATGCTGTGCAGGCAACTCTTTGAAACTGTTTTCAAGTCAAATAAAATAATAGCAATTTCACATATTCCCATGAATATTTGTAGAAGTCCAATCCAACACAATGCAATTCATCACTGAATTCATATCTTTAGAGCAGATTTTCACTATGTTTTTGAAGACATCAGCTTAGTTGTTAAATCAGTGATTAACTACTCAGAGCATCTATATAATTTTGAAACTAAGATTAGCTGTGAAAACACATTCAGCCTTTTCTCACTTTCTAGGGTGTTAAAAATTGCTCTGGTATGTTATTTATTTTTACTATGGAAGATTATAAAAGAGCATGACTGATGACTTTAGGCCCTGTGATTGTTGTCTTCAGACTGACTACATCAAAAGCTTTGAAGTTCAGTTCATCAGCTACATTTTCCAATTTTTTTTAACACCTCCTGCAGTTGCAGTGAAGAATCTGAGGCCTAAATTCAGGCAGAATGGCCTCACTCTCACAGCTAAAATGCAAGTGACAGACAAGAAAACTGCTGAATTTATCCAATACAGTTCTACAGCCAGACACGAGCGTGGTTTGGTGTCTCATATATACCATGTATGACATGAGATAAATGCCTGTCAGGGTAAACTAAAAGACATCTAGTTCATACAAATAGTTTTGAGAATACATAGGTCTATATGAACAGATGTTTTTCTACTATGAATATGAACAATCAAAAGAAAGAAACTGCTCTCAGTGAAAACTGAACAGGACTGAAATAAATAACAGGGCTTTCATTGACTTCAGTGGGCCCAGGATTTCAACTTCTGCCCATGACTCTCATGTAATTTGGCCATAGCAGTGTTGTAACAAAGACTTTTTCTTTTTCAAAGGAACAATGCTGATGATCTTTATTGATCATCCATTTCATAGGAAACACAGAAAGAGTTTTATACTTGTCAAGTGATTTATATATTTCCAGTGTGTAATCAATAAAAAATAACCAAATACACAGAGCTAAACAAAATCCTACTTTTAATGAAAACTCTCTGTCTTCTGTAGTGGGCAATTAATATCTCAAAATATTAGCAGTAGTAAGGACATCTTTAACAAGAAAAGAAAAGTAACTTTTTAACTAATATAAAATTTTGCAATCAAAATAAAATCTATAAATGTCTTATCTTGTGAATAAAAGTATTTTAACAGGAATGAAGACTAGTCACAAATCTGTCCATGGTTTGCAAAACAAACATTCCTTGGGAGGTTCCTCCTTTTGTTTAGTAAAAACTAAGTTGCAGTAAAACAATCATGCCTGAAAATTCACAAATCCAAAATGCCCTGGGGCTCCAGTCAATGCAGCAACACCCATTTAGCTAATTAAGCATAGAGCTAGTATTCATACACTCTATGAGAAAATTAAAATGAACACTGCAAACAGTCATGCTCCTTATTTTTCCATGCTACTGAGGCTCATTTCAAAGTTAGCATGTTTTTTCCAACACAGGCTAAACAGAATATCCAAACATAAAAAAAAAACAAATTATGTACAAAAATCAAGACTTGAAATAATGAAAACAAAAAATAGCACAATAGCTAATAGTTAATGTCTTTAAATGTATCCTTATATAGCAACATGGCCAAATTTTGTGTGCTTTATACTGCTATTAGTAAGGCCATCTTGAAAGACAACTGTTTCCACATCTCAGCAAAGACAAAGCTAGGCACCACATTTGTTTTAAAACAGCCTCCTCCTCCCTGAAGCACATAAAACACATCCAATAGTTAGAAGGGAACAGTGAATATTTGCCTGAGCAATATTCTTTTGCTCATGCTGTAGAAATTTCTGCTTTGAAGGAGTTTTTTACTGAATGACACTGATGCCTCCAGAGTGTCTTACAAGGCAAAATTTTAAAATTACTGACTTTATGTTCTGCTCCTAAATCCAAATGTAGCAGACTAGCCTTGTGATTCCAGTTTCAGACATCATTTGCTGCCAGGCACAAGCTTCAGTCGCTCTTTGTTTCAGGTGTGAAGGTAACCCTGTTCTAAGGATATAACAGACAATAAAT